>NW_006921990.1:1554005-1568033 GCF_000298275.1 Orycteropus afer afer
CTTCTGCTAGTTGGGGTTTAGTCCACTTCTATATCCTTCCCTTCAAGGCTCAGGGGTCCAAGATTATCTTCTGTGTCTGTGTTATTGGTTTCCCTTTTATTTGTTGAAGAGGGTCTGTGCAATCTTTCTGCCTAGTCTGCCATCTTGCTGGAACTCCCCTTACATTTAGATTTTTGATCTACTTTGAATTAATGTTTTATACATGGTGTGAAGAAGGATTCAAACTCATTCTATTGTATGAAGACATCCATTTACCCTAGGATTATTTGTTGACAAGACTATTCTTTATACATTTTATTGTTTGGTATCCATGTCAAAAATCAATTGACCATTTTTTTCTGGACTCTTAATTTTATAAATATAATGTATTCCATTGGTCATTGTCTTGTCTACTGTAACTTTGTAGTAAGTTTTGAAATCAAAAGTGTGAGTCCTCCAACTTTGTCCTTTTTTAAGATTATTTTGCCTATTCCGGATCCCTGTATTTCCATATGAATTTGATGATGAGCTTATATGTCTTTGCAAAAAAAAAAAAAAAAAAACATGGCTAGAATTTTTGATAGGGATTATTGCATTGAGTCTGCAGATCAAACTAGGGAGTACTGCCATTTTAACAATATTAAGTCTTCCAGTCCATGGAGATCTTCCCACTTCTTTAATTTTCTTCAATAATGTTCTGTAGTAAATAAGTCTTGCACTTCTTTGATTATATTTATTCCTTTTTTGTTTTAATGACATTGTGAATTGTATTGTTCACATAATTTCATTTGTGGATTGTTCACTGCTATGCATATATATGGGAGCTCTGGTGGTGTAGTGCCCAAGGCATTTCACTGCTAACAGAATGCTGGTCGTTCAAACCCACCAGCTCGCCTCGGAAGGAAGAATGGGCAATCTACTTCCACAGTGATACCACCTTGGAAACCCAAGGAGGTGTCACTATGAGTCAAAATCAACTCGACAGCAGTGAGTTTGGTTTTTGGTATTTTTTTTATGCATGGATATACAACTGATACTGGTATACTGATTTTTATCTTGCAACCTTGATGAATTAATTTATTAGCTCTAGTCATTCTTTGGTAGATTCTTTAGGGTTTTCTACACATATGATCATGTCATCTGCCAATATACTTTTACTTTTTCCTGCAAATATAGTTTTACTTCTTCCTTTCCAATCTGGATTTCATTTCATTTTCTCGCCTACTTGTAGGAAACTCATTTATTAGCTTCAATCACTTTTTTTTATGGATCCTTTAACATATTTTATATACAGAATCATGTGATCTGTGAATAGAGATAGTTTTGCTTCTTATTTTCTGATTTGGATGTCTTTATTTCATTTTCTTACCTAAATGCCCTGGCTAGAATCTCCAATACAATATTGAACAGAAGTGACCAAAGCAGAATCCTTGTTTTGTAGCTCTGGTGGTGTTGTGTCTAAGGTATTTGACTGCTAACCAGAGGCTGGTGGTTCAAACCCACCAGCCACTCCTCAGAAGGAAGACTGGGCAATCTACTTCTGTAGTGATACTGCTTTGGAAACCCAAGGAGGGGTTGCTATGAATTGGATCCAATTAGATGGCAATGAGTTTGGTTTTTGGTTTGGTTCTTAAGGGTAAAACATTAAATATGATACTGGGTGTGGGTTTTTTATGTATGCCCTTTAACAAGTTAAGGAATTTCTCTCCTAATCCTAGTTTGTTGAGTGTTTTTTATCATAAAGTGTTAAATTTCATCAAATATTTTAGTATGTATATTGAGATGATCATGTTTTTTTCCCTTATGCTATTAATATGTTGTGTTACATGGATCAATTTTTATATGTTGAGTCAATCTTGCATTGCTTATATAAACATTATTTTGAATCACTGTTTAACCCTTTTTCTATACTGCTGGATTGAGATTACTAGCATTTTGTTAAATATTTATTCATGAACATTCATAAAGAATATATATGATTGTAATTTGCTTTTCCTGCAATAGCTTTTCTTCTTTTTTTCCTAGTATTAGGGAAAAACTGGCCTCACAGAATGAAATAGAAAATGTTTTTCCTTCTTCTTTTCTGGATCAGATGGGGGACAGTGAACAGGAGTATACTCTAGACCAGGGATAGATTCAGTGCAGGCTGATCTTGCACAGATACCAGTGATACAAAATACCTGCAATCCTTACAGAAACAACAGAAGACTGATATAGAGTAATCCCTCACAGACACCCAGACACTATGGGAGAGAGATCCAATGGATCTACCAACTCAGGACCATAGTACTGGGGAACACCAGATTCAATTGGCACAACAAAATACATAAAAGTCTTGCTCCTCATCCTACATTGGTGAGTAGCAACTGTGGTCTTAAAAGCTTTCAAGTAGCCATCTAAGATGCGAGTAATGGCCCCCTATCATCAGAATCAAAGAAGAGGGGGAAAAAAAAGGGCATTTTGAAGCAATCAGCCCTAGGACACAATGGCCCCTGAGACCAGAACTAGATGGTACCCAGCTACCAATGCCAACCACTCAGGAAAGGATCAAATCTGGAGATCCTGGATAGAGTAGGAGGAAAAATGTGGGAAAAAATCGAAAAACTCAATAATGACCAGAATTACTGTTGGATGGGAGTCTGGTGAGACCTCCAATACTATGGCCCTGGAATACATTCTGGGCCTGGAATAAAACTCACTCCCAAGGGCTGGCTCTCAGCCCAACAGTAAACAAGATGTACACACAGGCTTACTCAACCCAGGGGGATACACTGACATACTCTATATAAATGCATCCATTGGAGCACTCAACCACGGGGCACCAGAGGGGCAACATTCACATGGAGGAAATGCAGGACACACAGGAGTGCATAACTATGTGGGGCACAGGGGCAGGGGAGAGTTACTGGGCAGGGAGGGGAGGAGACTGGGTTAGGGTTGGGGATGGTAAATGGGGAGAGAAACTAAATGTACACATAATGTTGAATGTAAAACAAATTCTGTTCTGTAAATTTGCACCTAAAGCACAGCAAAATAAATAAATAAATGACTGAACATGTGAAAAAAAGAAACGCGCACACACACACACATTTTGGTCTTTATCCTAAAAAAAGAAAGAAAGAAAGAAAAGAAAAGCTCTCAGCAAAATAGGAATAGAAGGGAAACTCCTCAACATAATAAGGGCGTATATGCAAAACTAACAGCCAACATTATTCTCAATGGGGAAAGACTCAACGCATTCCCCTTGTACATGGGGAACCAGACATGGATGCCCTTGATCACCATTTCTATTTAACATTGTATTGGGAGTCCTAGCCAGGGCATAAGATAAGAAAGAAAGAAAAATCATCCAAATTGGCAAAGAAGTAAATCTATTTCTATTTGCAGATGACATGATCCTATACATAGAAAACCCAAGAGACTGAGCAAGAAAATTACTGGAACTAATAAAAAGGTTCAGGAAAGTGGCAGGATACAAGATCAACATAACAAAAATCAGCTGGATTCTTCTACATCAACAAAGAGATCTCTGAAAAGGAAATAAGGAAAACAGTATCATTTACAATAGCTACTAAAAAGATAAAATACTTAGGAATAAACTTTACAAGGGACACAAAAGAAAACTACAAAACACTACCACAAGAAACTACAAGAGACCTATATAAATGGAAGAACACACCTTGTTCATGGATAGGAAGGCTGAATACTGTGACAATGTCAATTCAACCCAAAGCAATCTATACATTCAATGCAATCCCAATCCAGATCCCATCAACATTATTTAAGGATAAAGAGAAACCAACCACTAACTTTATATGGAAAAGAAGGAGATCTTGAATAAGCAAAGCTCTGCTGAAGAAGAAAAACAAAGTAGGAGGTCTCACATTCCTCGATCTCAAAAGCCACATTAGTCAAAACAGAGTGATATTGCTACAGTATAGACAAATAGACCAGTGGAACAGAATCCAGAACCCAGAAATAAATCCATCCATCTGTGGACAGCTCATCTTTGACAAAGAGCCAAAACTCATTAAATGGGGGAGAGACAGCCTTTTTAACCAATGGTGCTGGCAAAATTGGATATCCACTTGCAGAAAAATGAGACAAGATCCATACTTCATACTATATGCAAAAGTGAACTCAGGATGGAGCAAAGACTTAAATATAAAAGCCAAAACCATAAATTTCATCAGAGATAAAATAGGGGCAAGCCTAGGGGCCCTAATTTATGGCATAAATAGACTACCAAACATAACACAAAATGAACAAGCAGTGGAAGAGAAACTAGATGACTGGGATCTTTGAAAAATTAAATTCTTTTCTGCATCGAAAGACTTATCCAAAAGAATAAAAAGAGAACCTATAGATTGTGAAAAACTACTTGGCTATGACATATCTGACAAGGAACTTATCTCTAAAATTTATAGAAAAGTTCAATGCCTCAACACCAAAAGACAACAGTCCAATTAAAAAATGGGCAAAAGACATGAACAGACACTTCAATCACAGAAGTACAGATACTGTATTCTTCCACTATTGTAAAAGGTCAAGGAAAAGTTTACATATGGAACATAACTTTCTTTGTTGGTTACCAGGCAGGGGAGAGGAGGGAAGGGAAAATTGCTAGAAAGGAAAGGCAATATACTACAAGCTAGTAACCAACACAATAACACTAAGGACAAGGTAGGCACAGAGAGGTGCACAAGAGATACAGACAACAAAGATAAACACTTTTACATACACAATACTGCATTATCAGCAATAACAAACATTAACCTACTGGTGGATACATAAGTAGATAGGCTAAATGATCAGGTATGTGTAGGCAAAAGGGAATATACCCATGACCATATATAAGTTTGGTGGATGATATTTCTGCATACATATTTGTATGTGCTATAAGCATGCCCATTTATGTAATAGAGCTAATGGGGCAAAGTTATGATAACTTCTTAGCCACAGCTAAACACCCTGCAGAAGTAAATGGGCCAATGGGCTTGGGACCATGGTTGTGAGGGACATCAAGCTCAATATGTATAATGTAGGATACAAAAACATTGTTCTACATCATACTTTGGTGAGTAGCAACTGTGGTCTTAAAAGCTTGCAAGTGGCCACCTAAGATGCAACAAGTGGTCTCTCATTGTCCAGAGCAAAGAAGAATGAAGTAAACCTAAGACCCATGCAAACAATTAGTCCAATGGACTAGTGGATGATGTGAACCTCCATCTTCATGTCCCTGAGACCAAGAGAACTAGGTGCCTGGCTACCACTGTCAAGCACTTGGAAAGAGACCAAAAAGGAAGAACGTGGACAGAGTGGGAGAAAAATGTGGAACAAAACTCAAATTCATTAAAAAAAATAATAATAAAAAAATTTTTAAAAAATCGGGCTTACTGGACTGATAGAGACTGGTGAACCCCCACACCCAAAACTATGACTCCTAGCTACCCTTTGGGCCTGAATTGCACTACTGTGGCTTCCACCCAAACAACAGACAGGGCTACAAGGTGAACATTTATACCATGTAGGTACGCTTCTTAGAACAATCAACCATGGGAGATGAAAAGGGCAGATTTGTACAGGGAGATAGCTCAGAGGATAGGAATGCACAAAAAAGGACATAGGTAAAAGGTAACCACAGGGAGTGAATGAGAAGAGAGCTGTTATATTACAGGGACTGCAATCAGTGTCATGAGTATGAACTGTTGTATGGAAAATTAACATCCTCTGCAAAATTTTCACTGAAATCAAAATTTAAAAATGGAAAAAAATAAAAGAAAAAAAGGCAACAAATAATTCCACTTATAACCCAAGCTCCTTAGTTGTTGCTATTTTTGTTAGGTGCCAACTCTTAGAGACCTTATGTACAATTGAACAAAACACTGCCTGGTCCTGTGCCATCCACACACTTCTTGCTATGTTTGAGCACATTGTTGCAGGCACTGTGTCAATCAGTCTCAGTGCGGGTCTTCTTTATGTTGATCCTCTACTTTATCAAACATGATGCCTTTCTCCAGGCACTGGTCCCACCTGAGAACATGCCCAAATGATGTAAGACAAAGTCTAGCCATCCTCACTTCTAAGAGTTTTCTGGCTGTATTTATTCCAAGACAGATCTGTTCATTCTTCTGGTAAACCAATAAATAAATAAATAAATAAAAAACCCAAAACCACTGCCACTGAGTCGATTCTGAATCATAGCAACCCCACTAGGTTTCCGGGGTGATAAATCTTTACAGAAGTAGATTGCCCCATCTTGCTTCTATGGAGTGGCTGGTGGATTTAAACCACCAACCTTCTGGTTAGCAGTCAAATGTCTTAGGCACTGTGCCTCCAGAGTATATTCAATATTCTTTGCCAGTACCAATTGCATCAATTCTTCTTTGGCTTCCTTATTCACTGTTCAGCTTTCACATCCATATGAACCCAAAATCCACTGCCATTGAGTCGGATCCGACTCATAGCAACCCCTCCTTGGGTTTCTGAGGCAGTATCACTATGGAAGTAGATTGCCCAACCTTCCTTCCAAGGAGTGGCTGATAAATTTGAATTGCCAGCCTTCTGGTTAGCAGTCAAATACCTTAGGCACTACACCACCAGAGCTCCTGCACATCCATATGAAGCAAATGAAAATAACATGACTTGGGTCAGGCACACCTTAATCCTCAAGGTGACAGCTTTTCTTTCCAGCACTTTAAAGATGTCTTTTGCAACAGATTTGCCCAATGAAGCATGTTGTTTAACTTCCTAACTGCTCCTTTCATGGGAATTGTTTGTGAACCCAAGTAAAATGAAATCCTTGACAGCTTCAGTCTCTTTTCCATTTATCATGATGCCAGAAGCTCTGGTGGTATAGTACCTAAAGCATTTGACTGCTAACCAGAAGTCTGGTGGTTCAAACCCACCAGCTACTCCTCAGAAGGAAGATTGGGCAATCTATTTCTGTAGTGATACTGCCTCGGAAACCCAAGGAGGGGTCACTACGAGTTGGATGTGACTTGACGGCAGTGAATTTGATTCTTTTTATTTAATTATTGGTTCAGTTGTGAGGATTTCTGCTTTCTTTATGTTGAGGTACAATCCATACTGAAGGCTATAGTCATTGATCTTGATAAGCAAGTGCTTTAAGTTTTCTTCACTTTCAGCAACTAAGTTTGTCGTGTGTGCATATTGCTGGCTGTTAATGAGTCTTTCCCCAAACCTGATACCACCATCCTTTTCATATAGTCAAACTTCTCAGATTACTTACTCAGCATACAGACTGAATAGATATGCCTTGACATATACCTTTCCTGATTTTAAACCATATATTATTCCCTTCATGTTCTGGTTACCTAGTGCCACTCTGACAGAAATATACCACAAATGGAATGGCTTTAACAAATAGTAGTTTATTCTCTTACAATTCGGGAGTCTAGAAGTCCGAGTTCCAAGTGTCAGGCTGTAGGGGCTGTGTGAAAGTTCCTCAACCTTGGGCTTCAGTTCTGCCTCTTGCCCCGGCCCACTGAAGCTAGACGCATCTCTTCACTCAGGCAGCTACTGGCTGCTAAGGCTAACAAGCACAAGGTCGACAAATAGAATGGCACAGTCCCAATGTTACCAAATCACATGATGTTACCAAACCACACAGCAAGCCATTAATTCAAAAAACTCCCAAGGTCGGCACACCATGGCAGGCTCCTGAAGAATGACATGGCTACTTGCAGGGTTGAAGTGTACCATAAGCTGGAGACCATTCCCAAAGCTACTGCTTATATATGGGAAGCAGACCACATATCCAAAGCAATTACTGAGCTGCTCACAGTAGATTCCACCATGGAGCTGGAGCTGATTGCCAGTCTCACCACGGGGAATACTACATCCAGCTGCCCAGCCACTCAACCAGGCCCAGCCAACTTGACACACAAACTGAACTACCATAATTCCACCCCTTGTCAACTTGGCATCTGTACAGATCTTCAATGTGTGGTATCTGTACAGGTCTCCTCCACTGGGTGACTCTAGTGCCCTAGTTCCTGAGCGGTGACCTCATCCCCTTGGCCTGCCAGGCCCCGTTCCTCTCCCTCTTGGGCATGGCAGCCCTACCCCCTCTCTCTTGGGCAGAAGCTATGGCTCCATCCCACTGGCCAACAAGAACTACCAGCCCCACACTCCAGAACCAAGTTGGTGAAGGTCTGGCTCTTTGAAACCTAGGGGGCTATGGTGGTTCCACCCCTAAAGGTCATAGTCCTACCTTTAAGGCTGAGGCAGCTCTGCTTCCCGTTTCCTTGGTCTCTCAACTTCTGACAATTAATGCCCAAGGGTAACCCACTCTGCTGGAAATCTTCCTGCCCCAAAGGACACTTAGCTTTCTTGCTCCATAGGCCCGCCAACCTGCTACTCCATTTTATGCCGGTCTCTTCACCAATTTATGCCCAAAGGCAACCCACTCTACCAGGAAGCTGCCTACCCAGTGGCACCCAGCTTTCTCCTCTGTGGGCTGGTAAGCCTGTGGCTGTCTCATCCTGGTCTCTGGGCTCTGCTACTGCTGTCTTTCATGTGGCTCTCTCTGCCAGTATCTCTCTACCAGTCTCTTGGCTCTGCTCTTGCTGTCTCTCATGCCTTATGCCAGGGTCTCTCTATCAGGGTCTCAGGTCAAGGACGCGCTCCACTCCTGTTTCCCCTTTTTAGGTATCTCTCAGAGCATCACCCCACTCTCTCAGTACCATAATCTGTTCTGGTTGCCTAGTGCCACTCTGACAAGAATATACCACAAATCGGATAGCTTTAACAAACAGGAGTTTATTTTCTTACAGTTCGGGAGGCCAGAAGTCCGAGTTCCAAGTGCCAGGCTGTAGGGGCTGTGTGAAAGCCCCTCGACTTTGGGCTTCAGCTCTGCCTCTTGCTCCCGGCCCACTAAAGCTAGAGGCATCTCTTCACTAAGGAAGCTACTGGCTGCTGAGGCTAACAAGCCCAAGATCGATAAATAAAATGATGTAGTCCTGATGTTACCAAATCACACGATGTTACGAAACCACATGGCAGGCTGTTAATTCAAGTTCATTGAAAGTCCCAAGTTCAGTAAAGCATAGCAGGTTCCTGAAAAATGACATGGCTACATGCATGGTTCAAGCGTGCCATAATTTAGAGACCATTCCTGCTGCTTATATACAGGAAGCAGACCACATACTCAAAGACAGCTACTCAGCTGCTCACAGTAGATTCCACCATGGAGTTGATTACCAGTCTCATCATGGGCAATACTACATCCAGCTGCCCAGCCACTCAACTAGGCCTAGCCAGGTTGACACAAAAACATAACCACCACACTTCATCTGTTTGAACAACTGTTTCTTTTTCTATGTACAGGTTCTACATGAGCACAATATTCTGGAATTCCCAGAGCATCAAAAGAAGATGGAACGAATTTACAGAGTCACTGTACCAAAAAGACTTGGTTGATATTTAACCATTTTAAGAGTTAGCATATGATCAAGAACTGATGGTACTGAAGGAAAAAGTCCAAGCTGCATTGAAGACACCACCAAAAAACAAGACTCCAGGAATTAAAAGAATACCAATTGAAATGTTTCAACTAATGAATGCAACACTGGAAGTGCTCATCCATCTATACCAAGAAATTTGGAAGACAGCTACATGTTCAACTGACTAGAAGAGATCTATATACCTGTCTATTGTAAGGAAAAGTGATGCAATGAATACAGAAATTATCAAACACTATTAAGGTTGGACAATCTACTTCCATAGTGATACTGCCTCAGAAACCCAAGAAGGGGTCGCTATGAGTTGGGTCCAACTTGACAGCAAATAACAACAACAACAACAATCACTGATATCACACATAAGGGGAGAACCCCAGGCAGGAAGAAGGATCCAGGCCAACAGCTGGAACAGGTAAAGGGAGAGCCCCATGCAGGAAGTGGGAACCAGAGGACTGCCAGAACAGAGAGGGGTAAGGCCAGGAAGTAAGTGGAACAGTTTGGAACACCTAAGAGAGATGAATTTGCCTGTTAGTTTGTTGTACTGTGGTGGCTTGCATGTACAGCTGTGAGGCTGGAGGCTGTGTCACAAGTGTTTCAAATGCCAGAAAGGTTGACCATGGTAGACAGGTTTGAGCACAGCTTCCAGACTCAGAAACATTGCCCAATACAGCACCGGAAGAGGAGCCCCTCAGGTCAGAAAAACAAAAACAAAAAAAAAACAAACTCAGTGCTGATGAGTAAGATCTGACTCATAGTGAACCCTCCTTGGGTTTCCAAGGTAGTATCACTATGGAAGTAGATTGGCTAATCTTCCTTCTGAGGAATGGCTGGTGGGTTTGAACCACCAGCCTTCTGGTTAGCAGGCAAATGCCTTTAAGGCACTCACAATATGACTGGGAAAGAGCTGCCTCAAAAGAGTAGAGCCGACATTAATGATATGGATAGAAACAAGCTTTTGGAACCTCCATTTGCTGATGTGCCATGACTCAAAATGAGAAGAAACAGCCACAAACTTCCATTAGTAATTGGAACATGGAATGTATGAAGTAGGAATCTGAGAAAATTGGAAGTTGTCAAAAATGAAATGGAATGCATAAAGACTGACATTCTAGACATTAGTGAGGTGAAATGGACTGGTTTGGGCCATTTTGAATCAGAAAACCATATGAGCTACTATGCTGGGAATGACAAATTGAAGAGGAATGGCATGGCATTCATCATTACAAAGAATGTTTCCAGATCTATCCTGAAGTACAGTGCTGTCAGAGATAGGATCATCTCCATATGTCTATAAGGAAGGCCAGTTAATACTACTATTATTCAAATTCAGGCACCAAGCACATTCCACATTCCACAGAATGTGGAAATTATTGAACAATATCATCAAGAAGAATGCTTAGAGTACCATGGTCTGCTAAAAGGACGAATAAATCTGTCCTGGAAGAAGTGCAGCCAGAATGCTCCTTGGAAGCCAGAATGGCGAGACTTCGTCTCGCCTATTTTGGTCATGTTGTCAGAAGGAACCATTCCTTGGAGAAGGATATCATGCTTGGTAAAGTGGAGGGTCAACAAAGAAGGAGAAGGCCCTCAACAAGATGGATTAACACAGCGGCTACAATGATTGGCTCAGGTATAGCAAGGATCGTGGGGCTGGCACAGGACAGGACAGTGTTTTGTTTTGCTGTACATAGGGTCTCTATGAGTCAAAGATGACTCAATGGAATCTAACAACAACAACAACACTGATAGCACACACAAGTAAAATTATGCTAAAGATAATTTAAAAATGGTTGTAGTAGTAATATCAACAAAGATCTGCCAGAAATTCACATGGATTCAGACCAAGAAAAAAACCTAACTTACTGCCATCGACCAACTCATAGCGACCCCTCCTTGGGTTTCCAAGGCAGTATCAATATGGAAGTAGAATGCCCAATCTTCTTTCTAAGGAGTGGCTGGTGGGTTTGAACTGCCAGCCTTCTGGTTAGCAGTCATATGCCTTAGGCACTATGTCACCAGAGCTCCTGTGGATTCAGAAGAGGATGTGCAATGAAGAATAGTACTGCTGGTGTCAAATGGATGTTGGCTGAAAGCAGAGAATACCAGAAAGATATTTACCTGTGTTTTATTGACTATACAAAGACAACTGACTGTGTGGACCATAACAAATTATGGATAGCACTGCAAAGAAGTTCCTTAGTATGCATTTTAATGCTAATGAATTTAGAAAAGAATAATCTACTTCTGTTAGCTCTTTCAATGTGATATTTGGGGAAACAGAATAAAGTAACAGCAATAAAATGAACAGCTGGAAGGAGGAAGAACAACATGAAAAACAACAGCTGAGAAGGTTCACACACACACACACACACAACACCCACATAAGAAAAAAGCTTGTGGTGGTTGGGATTGTGTGGCAACTTGGCTGGGCCTAGCTGAGTGGCTGGGCAGCTGGTGGTAGTTATTCCCCATGATAAGACTGGCATCAACGCCATGGTGGGATCTACCACAAGCAGCTGAGTAGCTTCTTTAAGGATGTGGTCTGCTTCCTGTACATAAGCAGCAGCTTGGGGAATGGTCTCTAGCTTAGGCATGCTTGAACCCTGCATGTAGCCAAGTCATTGTTCAGCAGCCTGCTATGCTCTGCCAATCGTGGGACTTTCAATGCACTTGAATCAGTGGCTTGCTGTGTTGTTTGGCAACACTGGGACTATGCCTTTTTACTTATTGACCTTGGGCTTGTCAGCCTCAGAAGTCAGCAGCTGTCTGAGTGAAGAAAAGCCTCCAGCTTCAGTGGGCTGGGAGCAAGAGGCAGAGCTGAAGCCCAAGGTTGAGGGGCTTTCACCCAGCCCCTAGAGCCTGGCACTTTGAACTTGGCCTTAAAGCCTCTGAAACATAGGACAATAAACTCCTGTTTGTTCAAGCATCCCATTTGTGGTATATTCCTGCCAGAGCAGCACTAGGTAACCAAAACAAAGATCATCCTATTTCATATATCAAAACTGACTCTTAAATAGAATATTGGCTGTGTAAATCTAATAAGAATGAATGCGACACTTTTAAAGAAACATACCGACATTACCTTTAATTTGTGTTTTGTGAAGCAAGTTTATAAGTTATATATCACACTGGGAAAACATTCCTAAATGATAAGATCATGGTTAAAAAGTTTAAATTCTTTCAATCACTGCATCTTGTTCTGAAAAAGAATAACATTTTGGCTTATAGTTTTTTTCCCTTCAACTTCTACCCAGGGGTTTACGTTTTTATACAGACAAAAATGATAAAAGTGAGCATGAATCTGGTTAAAATTGGTATATTTTAGGTGCTAAAATTAAAATATGATCATGTTTAACAAAAACTTCCAATGTACTTCAGATCAACTCATATGATTGGGATTAGGTTTTTACCTTCTTTCACAGAACTTGAAGCAAATATGTTAAAAATATCAAGTAAGCAAGCAGTGGCTTTAACATGGTCTTACATGTATATGTAGATCATAGGCTTATGAAAGCAAATAGGCCAATAAAATTTGTAAAGTAAAACCATTAAAATAAAACTGAATCCAAAATTCAGTTGTCAGTTTCTTAAAAAACTAAACAACCTAGTAATTCCACTAACAGATTTCTATCCAAGAGGAATGAAAATACATTCTAGAACTTTATTCATAATAGTCAAAAAGTGGAAACAATCTAAATGTTCATCAGTTGATGAATGAATGTATATCCATATATTGCAATGGTATTTGGCAATAAAAAGGAATGAAGTAGATACATACTACAACATGGATAAACTTCAAAAGCATCATGTTTGGTGAAAGACACTAGATGCAGAAGATCACACATTATATCTATTTATATGAGATGTCCAGAAGAGGAACATCTTTAGAGAGAGAAACCAGATTAATGGTTGCCTGGAGATGGAGGTGGAAAAGGGGAATGACTGCAAATGGGCACGGTAGATCTTTTAGGGTGACAGAAATGTTCTAATATTAGATTTTGGTGATGGTTGTACAGCTCCACAAATTTACTAAAAATCATTTAATTGTACACTTAAATCAAGTGAATTTTATCATATATCACACTTCAATAAAAGTAGATTGAAAAATATATCCAGTATGGTACATAATATAACATGAACAAATTTTTAGTATACAACTCAGTTGATTTTTAAAATATGTATACATTGTGGGAGCTCTGGTGGCATAGTGCCTAAGGCACTTGACTGCTAACCAGAAGGCTGGTGGTTCAAAGCCACCAGTCACTCCTTGGAAGAAAGGTTGGGCAATCTACTTCCGTAGTGATACTGCCTCGGAAACCCAAGGAGGGGTCACTATGAGTCAGATCTGACTTGACGGCAATGGATTGGTTATACATCCATGTGAGCACCACTGAGATTAAGATACAGAACTTCTCCAGCACTCCAGAAAATTTCCTTGTGCCCTCTCCAATCATTACCCACACTCCTCACACAATAGGAAACTACTAGTTAGCTTTCTAGAAGCTCTGGTAGCATAGTGGCTAAAGCACTTGACTACTAACCAGAAGGCTGGCGGTTCAAACCC
>NW_006921990.1:1568133-1579115 GCF_000298275.1 Orycteropus afer afer
GACTCGACGGCACATAACAACAAACAACAAGTTAGCTTTCTATCAGTTCTGTCAATACTTAAATTTTAAGGTAGAAAGCATCATAGAATATGAACCCTCGTGCATGTGTGTCAACTTGGCTAGGCCTAGTTGAGTGGCTGGGCAGCTGGGTGTAGTATTCCCCATGATGAGACAAGTAATCAACTCCACGGTGGGATCTACCACAAGCTGTTGAGTAGCAGCTTTGGGTATGTGGTGTGCTTCCTGCATATAAGAAACAGCTTTGGGAATGGTCGGTCTCTAGCTTATGGTACACTTGAACCCTCCATGTAGTCGTGTCATTCTTCAGCAGCCTGCCATTCTCTACCGACCTTGGGACTTTCAATGGACTTGAATTAATGGCCTGCCATGTGGTTTGGTAACATCTGGACTGTGCCATTTTATTTGTCAACCTTGGGCTTGTTAGCCTCAGCAGCAAGTAGCTGTCTGAGTGGAGTTGCCTCTAGCTTCAGTGGGCCGGGAGCAAGAGGCAGAGCTGATGCCCAAGGTTGAGGGGCTTTCACCCAGCCCATAGATCCTGGCACTTTAAACTTGGACTTAAAGCCTTCAAATTGTAAGAATAAACTCCTTTTTGTTAAGGCCATCCCATTGGTTGTATATTCCTGTCAAAGTGGCACTAGGTAACCAGAACAGAATATGGTACCAAGAGAGTCGGATGCTGGTCTGACAGATACCTAAAATGTGAAAACAGGAGTGGAGTGCATCCTTGACCTGAGACCCCAGCAGAGAGACCCTGCCATACGGCATGAGAGACAGCGGGAGCAGGGCCCAGAGACCGGCATAAGACAGTGACAGCCTTACCAGCCCACAGAGGAGAAAGCTGGGTGCCACTGGGTAGGTGGCTTTCTGGAGGAGTGGGTTGCCTTCGGGCATTAATTGGTGAAAAGACCAGCATAAAACGGAGTAGCAGGTGGTCTGGTCCACGGAGCAAGAAAGCTAAGTGTCCTTTAGGGCAGGAAGATTTCCAGCAGAGTGAGTTGCCCTTGACCATTAATTGGCAGAAGTTGAGAGACCAAGAAAATGGGAAGCAAAGCTGCCTCAGCCTTAAGGGTAGGACTATGGCCTTTGGGGGTGGAACCACCATAGCCCCCTAGGTTTCAAAGAGCCAGACCTTCACCAACTTGGTTCTGGAGTGTGGGACTGCTAGTTCATGTAGGTCAGTGGGATGGTGCCATAGCTGCTGCCCAAGACAGAGGGGGTAGGGCTGCCATGCCCAAGAGGGAGAGGAATGGGGCCCAGCAGGCCAAGGGGGTGAGGTCACCACTCAGGAACTAGGGCACTGGAGTCACCCAGTGGAGGAGACCTGTATAGATGCCACCCATTGAAAATCTGTACAGATGCCAAATTGACAAGGGGTGGAATTGTGGTAGTTCAGTTTGTGTGTCAAGTTGGCTGGGCCTGGTTGAGTGGCTGGGCAGCTGGATGTAGTATTCCCCGTGATAAGACATGTAATCAGCTCCATGGTGGAATCTACTGTGAGCAGCTGAGTAGCTGCTTTGACTATGTGGTGTGTTTCCCATATATAAGAAGGAGCTTTAAGAATGGTCTCTAGCTTATGATACACTTGGACCCTGCAAGTAGCAGTGTCATTCTTCAGCAGCCTGTCATGCTCTGCTGACCTTGGGACTTACGACAGACTTGAATTACTGGGCTGCCATGTGGTTTGATAACATCAGGACTGTGCCATTTTATTGGTCAACCTTGTGCTTGCTAGCCTCAGCAGCCAGTAGCTGCCTGAGTGAAGATATGCCTCTAGCTTCAGTGGGCCGGGAGCAAGAGGCAGAGCTGAAGCCCAAGGTCGAGGGGCTTTCACACAGCCCCTAGAGCCTGGCACTTTCAGCTTGGACTTAAAGCCTCCAAATTTTAAGAATAAACTCCTGTTTGTTAAGGCCATCCCATTGGTGATATATTCCTATCAGAGCAGCATTAGGTAACCAGAACATGTGGGCTATTTTTTTTTTTTTTTTTTTGGTCTAAGCTTAACGTTTGTAAAATTCATCTAAGTTGATCCTAATATCAATAGATCATTCTTTTTACTGATGTCAAGTTTTCCATTGTATGAATATACTGCAATTTATTTATCAATTCTCTTGTTAAAGGTTCTTTAGTTGTTTCTGCTTTGGAACTATTGTGAATAAAGTTGTTACGAACATTCTTATAGATGTCTGTCAGTGAATATATGCACTCATTTATCTTGGGAACATAGCTAGGAGTAGAAGCGTTGGTTTGAATGGAAAGTAAATGTTTTGCTATGATAGAAACTACCATAAAGTTTTCAAAAGTCATTATACAAATTTACACTCCTACTAACAATATCCAGCTGTTCCACCTCCGCTCCAACAGTTGCTATTGTCAATCTTTGTAATTTAAGCATTCTCATGGTGTTAGATGTAGCCTGGTAGGAATTTAATTTTCATTTTCTTGATTAAGAATGAGATTGACCTCATTTTCATACATGTACTTCAAGATTTTTGTTGTGTTTGTTTATAGACGTTTTTTATTCTGGACACAAATCTTTTATCAAATATATGTATGGCAAATATTCTCACCTTTTCTTTTTGTCTCTCTTAATCGTTTCTTAGGTACACGGAAGTCCACAGTTTTAATGAAGCCCAATTAATCTATACTTTATTGATACTTTAACTAATAGTAAGTGTGTTTTGTATCCTGTTTAAGAAGTCTTTGCCTATTCCAAGGTTATGAAGATATTTTCCTATGTTTTCTTCTATGAGTTCTATTGTTTTACCTTTCACATTTGACTCCTTGATCTGTATGCAAATTAATTTTTATGTATGAAATCAAGGTCTATTTATTTCCCCATAAAGGTATCCAATTGATAAACCAAAACCAGTTGACATCAAGTCAATTCCAACTCAAGGCATCCCTACATTTGTCAGAGTAGAGATGCGCTCCACAAGGTTTTCAATGGCTGATTTTCAAGAAGTACATAGATCACTGGGCCTTTCTTTTAAGACACCTCTTGGTGGACTCAAACTGTCAATTTTTCAGTTATCAGCCAAGAGCATTAATCTTTTGTACCACACAGGGACCAAGTATTGTTTATTAATAGACCCAGTGCCATCAAGTCTATTTTGACTCATAACAACCCTATAGGACAGAGTAGAACTGCTCCATAGGGTTTCCAAGGCTGTAAATCTTTATGAAACCAGACTGCTGCATCTCTTTCCCATGGAGCAGCTAGTGGGTTCAAACCTCCAACCTTTCAGTTGGAGCCGAGTACTTTAGCCACTCTGCCACCAGGGCTTCTGTTTATTAATAAGACTATCTTTTTTTTTTTTACTAGACTGCAGTGGCATCTTGTTTCTGAGTCAGGTGAGCAAATCAGCATAAGTCTGTTTCTAGAGTCTATTCTGGTCCACTGGGGGAAAGGAGCTCTGGTGGCACAGTGGTTAAAGCATTCAGCTGTTAACCAAAAGATCGGTGGTTCCAACCCACCAGCTGCTCTGCAGGAGAAAGATGAAGTAGACTGTTTCCCTGAAGATTTACAGCCTTGAAAACCCTATGGAACAGTTTTACTCTGTCCTGTAGGGTTGCTATGACCCCTGTGGGGTCAGAATCAACTCTATGGCAGTGGATCTGGGTGGTGGGTGGGGGTGCAGATAACACTATCTTAATTACTCAACCTTTAGAGTAATTTTGGAACAAGCTCTGGTGGTGCAAACAATTAAGCATTGAGCTGCTAACTGAAAGGCTGGTGATTCAAACTCACCCAGTCATTCTCTCCTTGGGGCAGAGACCTAGAGATCTGCTCCCTTAAGGACTGCAGCCGAGAAAACCCTACAAGGCAGGTCTACTTTGTCAGACAGCATCACTATGAGTCAGAATAGACTCAGTGGTACCCAACAAAAACAGCGTAATAATTTTGGAGCCTGTAGGTGGCGCAAACAGTAAAACACCCCACTACCAATGGAAGGGTTGGAGTTTGAATCCCACCAGAGGCACCTCGGAAGATGCCTGCTTCCAAAGGTTTACCACTTTAAAAACCCTTTGGAGCATAGTTCTACTTTGTAACATATGGGGTCGCTATGAGTTGGAATCAACCTGATGGCAACTGATTTGATTATTTTAAAAGTAGCTTTGAATTTTCTTTGTTGGTTACCAGGGGTGGGAGGGAAGGGGAGGGAATGCTGTTAGATAGATAGAGATAAATATTGATTTGGGTGAAGAGAAGGGCAATGTACCAAATGTGAGTGACCAATATGGCAGCATTGAGGATGAGAAAGACAGAGAGAGTTACATGGGCAGTACAAACAACAAATATGAACCCCTTTGCATATACAATACTGAGTTGTCAGTGAAAGCAAACATGGGTATAGGGACAGATAGATGGGTGAACAAGCTAAACAATTAGGTATGTCTAAATGGAGAGTGTATCCAAGATCATATACAGGGTTGGCAGACAATGGGCCTATAAGTTCATGTGAATGATCAGAATTCCCAGGTGTATAGTAGAGCTGACAAGGGGCAAGGTTATGGTCATTACTTGGTCACAGCCAGCTACCCAGAGGAACTGAGTAGTTGATCCTGCGGGCTTGGGACCATAGTCGCAGGGGACATCAAACTCAATTGGCATAACATACTATACAAAACATTGTTCTACCTACTACTTTGGCGAGTAGCGACTGGGACCTTAAAAGCTAGGAAGCTGCCATCTAGATGCAACAATGGGTCTCTCCTCGTCAAGAAGAAAGAAGAAAACCAAAATTAATGGAAACAATCAGTCCTAGCGACTGGTACACCATCTGATCTGCAACCTATACAACTATGAGACCAGAAGAACTAGATGGTGCCCAGCAACCACTGCCATCCACTTGGAAGGGATGTAGGAGATCCTGCATAAAGAGGGAGAACAATGTGGTACAAAACTCAAAATCATTTGGAGGCAAAAAAAAAAAAGAAGGTGGGCACCAGGTTTGCTGGTCCAGTAGAGCCTGGTGTAACCACTGAGACTATGGCCCCTAGCTGCCCTTCAGGTCTGGAATTGAACCCACAACTGTGGTTTCCAGCCAAACAAAGTAAAGGCATGTGAGTTAAACATTTACCTCAAGTAGATACACGCCCTGGAGAGAACAATCATGGGAGAAGGAAGGGCTGCTTATGCACAGGGAGATAGCTCAGGGTGCAGAAGAGTATGAAGGGATGGACACTGGGAGGAGGTAACTATGGGGAGGAAGTGGGAGGGGAGCTGCTGCATTGTAAATTTTGGTCAATGACATGAGACAAAGTATATGTGAACTGCTGTATGAAAAGTGAATTTACTCTGTAAATCTTCACCCAAATCCTAAAAAAAAAAAAAAAAAAGTAGCTTTGAGCCACCAAACCAAACCCACTGCCATCTAATTGATTCTGACTCATAATGATCTTCTTTAGGACAAAGTAGAACTGTCTCCTAGGGTTTCTAAGGCTGTAATCTTCACAGAAGCAGACTGCCTCATCTTTCTCCTGCCAAGTGGCTGGTGGGTTCCAACTGCTGGTCTTTTGGTTAGTAGCTGAATGCTTTAGCCACTGTGCTACCAGAGCTCCTAATTTTGAGGTAGGGAACATTTTAATGCATAATTTGCTTTTAAATTTCATGATCTGTTCTTATAAAAGAGATAAATGCCAAAGTCTAATTATTTCAAGTCTTACATGTTATCAAATACATATTTTGAAGGAAAATGAAAAACAACCTTCTTTATCAGTAGAATGGAAAAGCATTTCATCACATAAGACCTGCAAAATCTTATATTATTTGCAGAAACATGTTCAGCTCCAGAATAAAAATGCCTTACCTGAGTGAGGTAGATGGTATCTCTGAAATTACCTAATAGATCTGTGCTACGGGGGAGTTTGAAATGAAGATCAGCCTGATAAAGCATTTCAGTGTCACCCTCTGCATGGTGTTGTCGGTGAAGTGAAAAGTTGCTCCTGAAAGACCAGTCCTCTTTAGATGAGACCTTTTGAATAAACAATAAGAGTTATAAATTAGGCTGTTAGCAGCAAAATTACTTTTCTCTTTGTTCCTGACAAACTTGGAAAGTACTCCGCACACTGGAAAGATCATGAGGTTTTCTCTGTAGCTCTAATTTCATAAAAGGTTCTGCCATCATACTTGTTATTGTTGAAAGACTAGGCTTGTGCAAAGTGTATTTGGCACCTACATTCTCCCTTTTCCAACCTAGACAGTTACATTTTGGTATTTCTCTCAAAAGCCCAGTGTTATGAGAATGTCTACCTGGGTCTTGGAATATTCAATTATGTGTATTTTTTAAATGCCATTTATCTATTTAGGTAAGTAAACTGTCAAGAGTTAATAATGAACTGAAATCAGTGTTCTGTTAAAACTGTCACAATTCTTTATTATGAATAAAATACCACTATTAAGTGATAAATGATCCAGCTTGTTCATCTCCTTTTCAATGATTACTAAACATAAATTGATATACACGTTTAGTTTTGATATAACTGAAGATACAAACCAAACAATAAATAGATACTCTTCTCCCCTATGAGTCTCTCTTTCTTTTAAGTCCAGACAAAATGCAGGGTCCTTCTTTTACCCTTTTGAGAATCTATCATCAGCTCAAGTAAAAATAAATAAATAATAAATAAACAAATACTATAGACATGTAGCCACTCTTCGGAAGGAAGGTTGGGCAATCCTACTTCCGTAGTGATACTGCCTCGGAAACCCAAGGAGGGGCTATGAGTCGGGGTCAACTCGATGGCAAAAAACAACAATAGACATGTTAGGATTATACCTTTACAGGAATAAAAGCAATAATTCTGACTTCCAGACCTATGATGAACTGTTAGCATTTGAGAAAAATATAAGACAAATGCTAGTGACATCTGAATATATTCAGAATTTTTATCCAAATTATGTAGAGTCTTTGAAAAACCATCTCTCCACCTCGCCCTCAAAAAATAAAATGAAAAGGCTTCAAACCTGTTTATGAAATATGATGTATAACTCCCAGTAATCATGCAATACACAGGCCAATCATCTTAAGGAGAAAGTTATTATTAGGACTTGCAGTGCAGAGAATTACTAAATGTGGCCATTCTAGCCACAGACTTTGTAACTCTCACCAAATGACTGGGTAGGAGTATGCAAATGTGAGGTGCTTATGGCCCACCAATGGGATTGGATAGCTTGCTAACAACATAAACAGGAGGAGAACTGGTGCCATAGCACCTAAGGCATTTGACTGCTAACCAGAAACCTAGAGGTTCAAACCCACCAGCTACTCCTCAGAAGGAAGATTGGGCAATCTATTGCCATAGTGATACCACCTCAAAAACCCAAGGAGGGATCACTATGAGTTGGATCCAACTCGAGCAGTGAGTCTGGATTTTTTGAGAATGTAAACAGGGGGCATGACACCCTTGTCAGGGTGAGACCATGCAAATAAAGTGTATGGAACCCTAACATGGGGACTGGTCCCTTTTGCCATTCCACTAGGCTTAAAATGAGCCATCCCCGAGGTGGAAAGGGGAGACCTGACCACCACCAAGATAAAGAGATAGGAGTGGAGCGCGTTCTTTAGACCTAGAGTCCCTGCACTGAGAACTGCCTGGATCCAGGAGACAGAAGGCCGTAATACCGGAGATGGTGAGAGATGGCCAGACAGTGGTAGAAAAGGGGCTGCATCAGAGGCAACTAACCAAGGGATCAAGAGGAGATGGAGAAGTAGGTTTTTGGACCTACAGGGTGAGAAAGCCGAGTGCCTTCAGGCAGGAGGTTAGCTGGCAGAGTGGCGTGACACCCAAGTACTTGGTGGACCTAAGTTTGCTGACCCATGGAGCTAGAGCTGAGAACCTTCAGGCAGAATCTTACTTGCAAGTGGGCTGCCTCTGGACAATTATTGGCAGAGCTAAAAGTGCTTTGTAACACTTGCCCAAGCAGGGCAGAGGCTAAGGGGCCAAGGCCAGGAGGCCAAGGGCCAGAGAAAGATGTGCCTGCAGGCATGCCTAAGAACAGGCTGTCTTGATCAAAGAACCATAACCGGAATCATTTCTGATCCTGATCTGTAACCTGTTACTTCCCTAATAAACCTCATAATTGGAATATTATCTGTGAGTTCTGTGTGGCTGTTGCAACAAACTGAACCAAGCAAAGAAGCAGAGAGTACAATAGGAGAGACAGTTGGTGTTAGAACTGGTAAAAAGTTTGGAGGGTGGAGGCATGTTTGAACTCTGCTTCATAGGAATCGGCCCTGGGGTGTTGATCTCGGTCAACCTTCTGCCTTGTGAAGTTAGAGGAGGTCAGAAGCCTCCACTGTGCCATTCTTACAGAATTTATACCAAAATGGAAGAAACTCTGTATTAGCCAGATTTAATTGGGAATTAATTCAGCATTATATCTGTTTTCCATACTGTCACCACCAGAATGAATAAGAGAAAATGAACTACTTCTACTGTTTATTTAAAACAGAGATATTAGTATTTATAGTCATCTTGTACATAATAAAATTCATATACATTTATTTTCTCTCCTTCTGTCTAGTCAACTTGATGGCAGTGGGTTTGGTTTTTTGGCTTCTGTCTATGCTTCCTCCTTTTTTAACGCATCTTAGCCCTCTGACCGATAATGATTTGAATCTATCCTATAATCAGTAAACCTGATATTCAGTTATGTAGGAAGTTTTCTACTTTCTTATAACTATAGTAGAAATCTTACAGATTTCAACTGTAACAATGTTATGAGAAGGAATTGGAAAGTGCCAGGCATTCTTTTAAGTGTTTTAGGAATATTAACTCATTTAATTCTCACAATAACCCTATGAGGAAGGTACTATTATCACCTCCATTTTGCAAATGAGGAAGCCAGGCACAGAAAGGTTAAGTAACTACTTGTTCAAGGTTCAAAGTTAATTAGTGAAGTCTAGCTTCAGACTTCAGTTCTTTAAACCTAGATGCTTCTGAAGAAAACAAAATTTTCATAAATCATATGGCTAGAATGGACTATATTAATGGTAATAAAAGTTTACATTTTATGAGCTCTCACTTTGTGCCAGGAACTGTACTGAGTGTTTAATGTATTAAATAACTTAATCTTGACACACAAACACATGGATAATTGCTCTATTTCTCTCTCTCTCTCTCATATACTCACACACAGACACACATTTTTGTGAGGTATTTACTATTATTAACCCCATTTTACAGATGAAGAAACTGAAATTCAAAATTCAATATTTTGGGCAAGATGATACCACTAGTGAGTGACAGTTCCAGTATTCAAATCAGGTTTATTTGAGTCCAAATTCCAAGCTGTTAATCACTATGCAATACTGAAAGAGCTCCTTGGGTGATGCAAATAATTAAGTGCTCGACTACTAGCTGAAATGCTGGTGGTTCAAACTCACCCACAGGCACCTCAGATGACAGGCTTGGCGATCTGCTTCCCAAAGGTTACAGACTCAAAAACCCTAGGGAGCAGTGCTACTCTGCACGTATGGGGTTGTCATGAGGCAGAATTAACTCGATGGCAACTAACAGCAACATGCAATATTAAAAATATTGTTTTCCAATATAATAAAAACTAATGTGAAACTGATATGGAATATTATGTACAAAATTGTTGTTGTTAAGTGCCATTGTGTTCGTTTCGACTCATAGTGACCCTATATATAACAGAACAAAATACTGCCCAGTCCTGCATTATCCTCAGAATTGTTATCACGCCTGAGCCCATTGTCACAGTCACTGTGTCAATCCATCATGTTGAGGTCTTCTCCTTTTTTCTGACCTGCTATTTTCACCAGCGTAATGTCCTTCTTCAGGGACTGATCCCTCTGACAACATGACCAAAGTATGAGAGATTAAGTCTGGCCATTCTCACTTCTAGAGAGCATTCTGGATGTACTTCTTCCAAGACAGATTTCTTCACTCTTCTAGCAGTCCATGGTACATTCAATATTCTTCTCCAACATCCCAACTCAAATGCATCAATTCTTCTGAGGTCTTCCTTATTCATTGTCCAGCTCTCATATGCATATGAGGTAAATGAAAAGATCATGGCTTGCGTCAGGAGCACCTTAGTCTTCAAAGTGACAGTTTTGCTCTTAAACACTTTAAGGAGGTCTTTTGCAGCATTTAAATATTCATTAATTTGCTGAATTAATGAAAAGAGTCCTAAAGAAAAGATCCAAACCTTTACATAAAGTTATTCTCTTGGTTTCTTTTATATGCTTAATTACTTATTCAAAGCCTCAACTCAGCAATGTATCTTGAAAGGAAGGAGGCAATACCTAAATCAAGAAGTAACAGATGGTTCATAATAAGCAGAACTTTTCTTTACCTTTCCCTGTTTTAAAATATAGTGTTTGATATTTTTGAACATCATCAGGTGATTCTAAAAAACATGGTAATTCCATTATTTTCACAGATGAGTAGAAACGCTTAGAGATTTAAGAAAAAGGTTTACCAATTTCTAACATTCCACTTTTTGGTGTGTAGTGAAAGGAAATGCATCAGCTCTAGAGTCACACAATCAGTCTGAATCCAGACATGCTACTTGTAACCTACAGGAAACTGATAGACCACGCAAGCTCCAGTGCCTCAGTTACCTTCTGAGTCTCAGTCATAGTCAAGGGGGTAGATTATTGTTGAATACAACAATAAGTATGTGATATAGAGCATCTTCTCAATAAACGTTTTTACATGTTTCATTCCTTTTTTCCCATTCTCAGTACTTACTTATTCCTACATGAGCCAAGATACTGAACTCCAACCTCTCTGGTTTCAAAACAAAGTATTTTCAAAAACATCAGTTCTACAGTTTGAGTATAACAATTTTCTAAAGTGTGGTAGAATTAAGTTTATGACTTTTTATTTATTAAAGTTAGAAATACAAAAATGACTTCAATGTTGTGTTGGATTGGGTTCTCTAGAGAACACAAAAACCAGCAAAGTATATATATATATATATATTTATA
>NW_006921990.1:1585268-1593915 GCF_000298275.1 Orycteropus afer afer
GCCGCTCAGAACTCAGTCATGTGATCCATCATGGGAACCACCACTCACAACTGGAGTCCAGCCAAGCTGACACATCTTCAACTATCACAAATGTCTAAAAAAAACAACCAAACAAACAAACAAACTCACTGCCATCTAATCAATTCCAATTCATAGTAACCCCTCCTTGGGTTTCTGAGGCAGTATCTCTATGGAAGCAGATTGCCCAGTCTTCCTTCCGAAAAGTGGCTGGTGGGTATGAACTACCAGCCTTTTGGTTAGCAGTCAAATGCCTTAGGTGCTATGTCACCAGAGCTCCTAGAACTTCAATGTATAGGAATAAAAATTATTACATTTAGGTAGTGAGATTAAGGAAGATTTTGAACATGCCTTAAAAAGTTTTTTGTTACTTTAAATAAGTTATGGGGAGGACAAAAACCACATGACAATTTCTGTAGACATAGAAATAGCAGCTGAAAAAAATTGAACATCTTTCAATGACACATATCAACAGACTAGGACTAGAAGAGAATATCCCAAAGCTGATAAAAGATATCTGTGGAAAACTACAGCCAAAATATTAAATTTTAAAAGAATAAATGCTTTCCTCCTGAGATCAGGAACAAGAAATGGATGTCCACTCCGGCCACTTCTATTCAACATTGTACTAGAGGTACTAGCCAAAATAATTAGCAAGCAAATAAAATAAAATGCATGCTGATTGGAAAAGAAGAAGTAAAACTATCACTATTTCCAGATGACATGATCATGTATACAGAAAATCCTGAGGAATCCACTAAAACATTATTAGAACTAATAAGTGAATTCAGTGAGGTTGCAGGACACAAGATCAATATGCAAAAGTGAATTGTATGCCAAGAAATTTGGAAGACAACTACCTGACCAACTGACTGGAAAAGATCTATATTTGTACCCATTCCAAAGAAAGGTGATCCCACGGAATGTGGAAATTATCGAACAATATCATTAATATCGCATACAAGTAAAATCTTACTGAAGATAATTCAAAACATTACAGCAGTATATTGACAGAGAACTTGCAGAAGTGCAAGCTGGATTCAGAAGAGGATGTAGAATGAGGGATATTATTGCTGATGTCAGATGGATCTTGGCTCAAAGCAAAGAATACCAGAAAGATGTTTACTTGTGTTTTATTGATTATGCAAAGGCATTCAATTGTGTGGATCATAACAAATTGTAGATAATGTTGAGAAATGGGAATTCCAGAATACTTAGTTGTTGTGCTAATGAGGAACTTGTACACAGACCAGAAGGCTGTTGTTCAAACAGAACAAGGGGACACTATGTGGTTTAAAATCAAGAAGGGAGTGCGTCAGGATTGTAACCTTTCACCATACTTATTCAATCTGTAAGCTGAACAAATAATCCCAGAAGCTGGACTATACAAAGAAGAACATGGCATCAGGATTGGAGGAAGTCTCATTAACAACTAGGTTATGCAGATGACACAACTTTGCTCGCTGAAAGCGAGGAAGACTTGAAACACTTACTAATGAAGATTGAAGACTACAGTCTTCAATATGGATTACATCTCAACATAAAGAAAACAAAAATCCTCACAATGGGCCCCAAGAAACAGCATCATGATAAAGATGGGGAAAAGATTGAAGTTGTCAAAGACTTCATATTGCTTGGTTCTACAATCAACACCAATGGAAGCAGCAGTCAAGATGTCAGACATCATATAGCATTGGGCAAATCTGCTGCAAAGGACCTCTTTCAAGTGCTGAAGAGCAAAGATGTTTCCTTGAAGACTAAGGTGCTCTTGACACAAGCCATGGTATTTTCAATCACCTCATATGCATGTGAGAGCTGGGCAATGAAGAAGGAAGACCAAAGAAGAGTTGATGCTTTTGAGTTGTGATGTTGGCAAAGAATGCTAAAAACACCATGGACTGTTAAAAGAACTAATAAATCTGTCCTGGAAGAAGTGCAGCCAGAATGTTCCTTGGAAGCGAGAATGGCCAGACTTTGTCTCCCCTACTTTGGTCATGCTATAAGAAGGGATCATTCCCTGGAGAAGGATATCATGCTTGGCAAAGTGGAGGGACAACAAAAAAGGGGAAGGCCCTCAATAAGATGGATTGACACAGTGGCTGCAACAATGGGCTCAGGTATAGCAAAGATCATGGGGCTGGCACAGGACTGGGTCGTGTTTCATTCTGCTGTACATTTAGTCACTATGAGTCAGAGATGATTTGACAGCACCTAACAACAACAACAACATTTCTGTACAATAGCAATGAACAATCTAGAAATGAAATTAAGAAAACAACTCCATTACAAGAGCATCATAAAGAATAAAATTCTTAAAATAAATTTACCAAAAGAAGTGCAAGACTTGTAACTGGAAACATTGAGGAAAGAAATCATCCCGTGTTCATGAATCAGTAACTTAGCATTGTGAAGATGGCAATATTTCCCAAATTAATCTACAGTGTCTATATAATTTCTATCAAAATTTCAACTGCCTTTTTTGAAGAATGGACAAACTAATACTAAAATTTGCATGGAAATGCAAAGGACCCAAAATAATCTTAAAATAAACAAAGATGGTAGACTCACACTTTCTGACTTCAAAGTTTATTGCAAGCTATAGTGAAAAAACAGTATGTACTGGAATAAGGTTTTGACATTTAGATCAATGGAATAGAACTAAGAGTCTAAAAATAAACTCTGACATTCATAGTAATTTGATTTTCAGAAAAGAGGCCAAGAGAATTCAATAAAGAATGAATATTCTTTACAACAAATTGTGATAAGACAACTGGATACCCACACACAAAAGAATGAATTTGGACACTAAAAATGGTATGATGGCATCAGATTTCATCTAACTTCAGAGGGGGAGAAAGAATCAAGATCAGCATCAGCCCAAGGCTGATTCCTATGAGGTGGAGGTCAGACACCCTCCAATCCTTTTACCAGTTCTGATACCAGCATCCCTTCCATTTCATTCTCTATTTTTCTGCTAGATTTGAAAATTCATTATAGTGAACACACAGAACTCACAGATCATACTCACAGTTAAGGGAATTCAGGATCAGGATCAACTTGGAAGTAACAGCAACAACTCAGGATGTATTTCTTCAATCAGGACAGTTTCTTCTTGGCTGTGCCCATGGGCAGGCCTGTCCCTCAGCCCATTGCCCTGGCTTCTGCTCTGCTCAAGCAAGAGTTACAGAGCTCTTTAGCTTGTCCAATAAGTACGTGAAGGCTTCCTATTCCACCAGCAAGCTGCCTGCTCAAAGGCATTCAAGCACTCTCGTCCATGAGTAAGAATGCACACTAGAAAGGCCTCCCTCTTTTGGCGTGGATGGCCCACCATACTATAGCATGCCAGTCTCCTGTTTCTTCTGTCACCATTTCTCAGCTGCTACTTTTCCTTGTCCTGGGTGTTCTCTCTTTATCTCCTGGGTCTAGGAGATTCTTAGCACATGAACCCCAGGTTCAAAAGACACAGTCCACTCCTGCTCTTCTTCTTGATAGAATTGAGGTCCCCTCTTTCTGCTTCTGGGATTGGCTCCCTTTAAGCTTAGAGGGATGGTAAAACTGACCAATCCCCTTGTTAACAGTGTTCCATACTCCTTATTTGTATGGTCCCACTCCACAAGGGTTCCATGCACCTTATCTGCATTATTAACAAGCTATCCAATTCCCTTGATGGGTCACAAGCACCTTATTTGCACAGTCTCATCCAATCATTTTATGAGAGTCACAAGACCACGACTGTTGTTGTTAGGTGCTGTTGAGTTGGCTCTGACTCATAGTGACCCTATGTACAACAGAATGAAACACTACCCAGTCCTGTGCCAGCTTCACAATCCCTGGTATACCTGAGCCCATCATTGCAGCCACTGTGTCAATCCATCTTGTTGAGGGACCTCCTCTTTTTCAATGACCCTCCGCTTTATCTAGAATGATAGGTTTCTGCGGGGAATGGTCCCTTCTAACAACATGACCAAAGTAGATGAAACCATGTCTGGCCAGTCTTGCTTCCAATGAACATTCTGGCAGCACTTCTTAGAGGACAGATTTGTTCATTCTTCTGGCAGTCCATGGTACTTTCAATATTGTTTGCCAACACCACAACTCAAAAACATCAACTCTTCTTTGGTCTTCCTTACTCATTGTCCAGCTTTCACATGTATATGTGGCAACAGAAAATACCATGACTTGGGTTAGGCACACCATATTCTTCAAAGAGA
The DNA here is from genome assembly GCF_000298275.1 of Orycteropus afer afer. Classification (NCBI taxonomy): domain Eukaryota; kingdom Metazoa; phylum Chordata; class Mammalia; order Tubulidentata; family Orycteropodidae; genus Orycteropus; species Orycteropus afer. Next base: position 1,589,498 of record NW_006921990.1, read on the forward strand.
CATTTTTGCCCTTCAGCACTTTAAAGAGGTCTTTTGCAGCAGATTTGCCCAATGCAATACATCATGTGATTTCTTGACTGTTGCTTCCATTAGTGTTGATTGTGGAACCAAATCATATGAAATCTTTGACAACTTCAATCTTTTCTCCATTTATTGTAACGCTACTTATTGAGTGAATTGTGAGGATTTTCATTTTCTTTACATTGAAGTGTAAATTAAAGACTGTAGTTTTTAATCTTCATCAGTAAGTGCTTCAAGTCATCTTCACTTTCAGCAAGCAAAGTTCACAAAACTATGACTAGAAGGGCCATAATAACTAATTCATTGCAACACAGATCTTATATCATATACAAAAATTAACACAAAGTGGATCATAGATCTAATTATAAAAGTCAATACTATCAAACACTTACAGAAAACAAAGAAGTAAATCTTTGTGTGCTTGGATTAGGCAATGATTTCTTAAAGATGACACCAAAAGCACAAGAGAAAAAGAGAAGATTGATAACTCGGACTAAATCAAAATTTAAAACTTTGTGCTTTAACTGACACAATCAAGGAATTAAAAGACAATCCACAAAATGGGAGAAAAAATGGCAAATCATATATCTGATAAATAACTTTATCCAGAATTTATATAATTCTTGTAATTCTACAATAAAATACAAATAACTCAATTCTTAAATGGGCAAAGGATCTGAATAGACATTTTCCCATGAAAGATATATAAATGGCCAATAAACACATGAAAATATGTTCAAATCTTTACACTAGGGAAATGCAAATCAAAACCACATCACATGCACTAAGATGGCTATAATCTAAAAGATGGAAAATATTTAAGTGTTGGAGAGAATGTGTATAAATTGGAACCCTCATACATTACTGGTGGGAATGTAAAATGGTGCAGCCACTGTGGAAAACAGTTTGGCAGTTCTTCAAAAAGTTAAACAGAGTTACCATATGATCCAGCAATTCCACTCCTAGGTATTTATACCCACAAGTAATGAAAACATATGTTCAATCAAAAACTTGCACATGAGTGTTCACAGCCACATTACTCACAATGACCAAAAAGTAAAAATAATCCAAATGTCCACTAAATGATGAATGAATAAACAAAATGGGGGAAATCCAAAAAATATAATATTTGTAATATCAATATTTATAATATCAAATGTAGTATCTGTAATATCAATAAAAAGAATGAATATGGATACATGCTACAACATGGATGGACATTGAAAATATGCTAAGTGAAGTAAGCCAGTCACAACAAACCACATATTGTATGATTTCCTTAAAACAAAACTTCCAGAAAAGGCAAATCCATAGAGACAGAAAGGAGAGTAGTGATTGCCTAGGACTGGGTTAGTGGGTGGGGAAGAATGGGGCAGTGACTGCTAAAGTGTAAAGGGTTTCTTTTTGGGTGATAAAAATGTTCTAAAATTGGATTGTAGTGATGGTTGCAAAACTCTGTGAATGTACTAAACTCCACTGAATTGTACACGTTAATGGGCAAATCAGATGGTATAAAATTATATTCAATAAACCTGTTTTTTAAAAGGATACATATACAACTGTGAAACTGCACCTAATTATGAAATTGAAATATTTAGGAATGAAACCAAAATCAAACCCAATGCCATGAGTCAATTCTGATTCATAGCAACCTAAGAGGGCAGAATAGAACTGTCACAGATGGTTTACAAGGCTGTAAATCTTTATAGAAGCAGACTGCTTTATCTTTCTCCCATGGAGCAGCTAGTGGGTTTGAACCACCAACCTTTTTATTAGCAGCCCAATGCTTTAACCACAGTGCCACTGGGGCTCCTATTTAGGAGCAAAGAAAGTGAAAAGTCATACAGAAAATCAGATGCACTAGAAGAAGAGAAGACAAAGACAGAAAAGAGGAGGAGAAGAGTTGGAAAATCAAGATGGCTTACCTTTTCCAGTGTACTGAAGGAAGGCCAGGATTGATATCCATATTCAGATACAAATCGAGCTTTAGGGAAAATATTCCAATTCCAGCAATCACTGATGTAATCGTAAAAATGGACATCACCAAAATGTGTATCATAAGGGTTTTCAGAAACCCAGCCTTCTGCAACAGATTCGACCCCATTTGTAGGACTGGATGTGATAAAGGGACGAGTCTTATCTTCCTAAGGACAGAAATAAATGATTTAGAGGATATTTTCATCCAGAAAAGTATAGATCATCTATTTTTAAAACAATACTATTCTCCCCCAACTCCCTAAAAATACTATCAAGTACCAGAAATGTCAAGTAGCTGATAGAAAATGGTAGGGGTAATAATATTCTCTCTTGATCAACAATAACCTGCACATCTTTCTTCTTCACCATTCTTTTGTATCCTTTCATAATTAGCACTTATCTCTTTGCTATGAGGAGTAGCAAATGTTCCTTATCTTTTCCAATCACTTCGTCTTCACCCTCATTCATCATGTGTAACAGCACAGTCTATGAAGGGTTTCTAAACCTTGTGTTGTTGTTAGGAGGTTCCAACTCACAGCAACGTTATAGACAACAGAACAAAACACTGCCCAGTCCTACACCATTCTCACAATCGCTGCCATACTTGAGCCCATCATCAGAGCCACTGTGTCAATATATCTCATTGAGAGTCTTCCCTCTTTACTGACACTCTATGTTACCCAGCATGATATCCTTCTCCAGGGACTGGTCCCTTCTGACAACATGACCAAAATAGGTTAGACAAAGTCTGGCCATTCACACTTCTAAGGCACATTCGGCTGCACTTCTTCCAGGACACATTTGTTAGTTCTTCTGGCAATCCATGGTATTTTCCATATTCTTCACCAACACCAAAATTCACCTACATCAACTCTTCTTCGGTCTTCCTTATTCATTGTCCAGCTTTCATATGCATATGGGGCTATCGGAAATGCCTTTGTTTGGGTCAGGCCCACCTTAGCCTTCAAAGTAACATCTTTGCTCTTCAACACTTTAAACACTTCTTTTACAGCAGGTTTTCCCAGTGCCATATGATGTCTGATTTGTTGACTGCTGCTTCCATGGGTTTCAATTGTGTATCCAACTAAAATGAAATCCTCGACAACTCCAATATTTTCTCCATTTCTCTTGATGTTGCTTATTGGTCCAGTTGTAAGGATTTTCGTTTTCTTTATGTTGAGGTGTAATCCATACTGAAGGTTGTAGTCTTTGATCTTAACAGTTAGTACTTCAAGTCATCTTTACATACAGCAAGCAAGGCTGTGTGATCTGCAGATCACAGGTTGCTAATGAGTCTTCCTCCAATCCTGATTCCATGTTCTTCTTCATATAGTTCAGCTTTTCAGATTATTTGCTCAGCATACAGCTTGAATAAGTATGGTGAAAGAATAAAACCCTGGTGCACACCCTTCCTGATTTTAAACTGTTTATTTATTCTGTTTGAATGATTGCCTCTTCATCTATGTACAGGTTCCCCATGAGCACAATTAAGTATTCTGGAATTCCCATTCTTCTCAATGTTATCACAATACTTTGCTATGATTCACACCGTCGAATGCTTATGCATAATGAATAAAGCACAAGGAAATATTTGTCTGATACTTTCAGCCAAGATCCATCTGACATCAGCAATGATATCCATCATTCTATGTATTCTTCTGAATCTGGATTGAATTTCTGGAAGTTCCCTGTCAATATGCTGCAGAAAACATTTTTAAATTATCTTCAGTGAAATTTTAGTTGCATGTGAAAAAATGGTATTTTTTGATAATTTCTGCATTCTGTTGGATCACCTTTCTTTGGATTGGGCAGAAATATGCATCTCTTCCAGTTGGTTGGCCAGGTAGCTGTCTTCCAAATTTCTTGGTATAAATTAATGTGCACCTCCAGTGCTGCATCCATTTGTTGAAACATCTCAATAGATAGTCCATCAACTACTTGAGCCTTGTTTTCTGTCAATGGCTCCAGTGCACCTTGGACTTCTTTGACTACCATCAGTTCTTGATCATATGCTACCTCCTGAAATGGTTGAACGTCAACTAATTACAATGACTCTGTGTATTTCTTCCATATTCTTACAATGCATCAGTATTTGGCCCATAGAATCCAATATTGCAACTTGAGGCTTGAATTTTTCCTTCAGTTCTCTCAGCTTAAGAAAAGCTAAATGGGTTCTTCCCTTTTGATTTTCTAATTCCAAGTCTTTGCACATTTCATTATAATACTTTACTTTGTCTTCTTGAGCTGTCATTTGAAATCTGTTCAGCTCTTTAATTTCATCATTTCTTCTATTCACTTTAGCTACTCTCCACTCAAGAACAAGTTTCAGTCTCTTCTGACAACCATTTTGATCTTTTCTTACTTTCTTTTTAATGACCTTTTACTTGGCTTGTGCTTACTCACTGATCTGCACTGAACAC
>NW_006921990.1:1597978-1602584 GCF_000298275.1 Orycteropus afer afer
ACATGAATGATATTCTTGATATCATCTGGTCTTTGGTCATTAGTGTTCAATACATCAAATCTATTCTTAAGATGGCCTATAAATTCAGGTCGGATATAATCAAGGTCATATTTTGGCTCTCATGGATTTGTTTTAATTTTCTTCAGCTTCAGCATGAACTTGCATATAAGCCAATTCCACAGTCAGTTTCTAGCCTTGTTTTGACAGATGATATTAAGTGTCTCCATTGTCTCTTTCCATAGGTGTAGTCAATTTGATTGCTATGTACTCCATCTGGTGAGGTCCACGTGTGTAGTCACCATTTATGTTGTTGAAAAAAAGGTATTTGCAATGAATGTGTCATTAGTCTTGCAAAATTCTATCATATGGTCTCTGGTGTCATTTCTTTCACCAAGGCCATATTTTCCAACTACCTATGCTTCTTTTTTGTTTCCAACTTTCACATTCTAACCATTAATTATCATTACATCTTTATTGAATGTTTGGTCAATTTCACACTGCAGAAGCTGGTAAAAAATCTTCAATTTCTTCAACTCTGGTTTTAGTGGTTGTTGAATAAATTTGTATAATAGTAGTATTAACTCATCCTCCTTGTAGGTATATAGATATTGACACTGACAGCATTGTACTTCAGAATAGATCTTGAAATGTTCTTTTTGACAATGACTACAACACCATTCCTCTTCAGTTTGTTATTCCTGACATAGTAGACCATATGATTGTCTGATTCAAAATGGCCAACACCAGTCCATTTTAACTTACTAATGCCTATAATAAGGAGCTCTGGTAGCCTAGTGCCTAAGGCACTTGACTGCTAACCAGAAGGCTGGTGGTTCAAACCCATCAGTCACTCCTCAGAAGGAAGGTTGGGCAATCTACTTCTGTAGTGATACTGCCTCACAAACCCAAGGAGGGGTTGGGTCCAACTTGATGGCACATAACAACAACAACAATGTCTAGGATATTGATCTTTCCATTTCATTTTTGACAACATCCAATTTCCCTAGATTCATACTTTGTACACTCTGAGTTCCAATTTTTAATGAATGCCTGCAGCTATTTCATCTCATTTTGTGTCATGCCACATCATCAAACGAAGGTCCCAAAAGCTTTACTCCATCCATGTCATGAAGGTCCACTCCACTTTGAGGAGGCAGCTCTTCCAGAGTCATATTTGAGTGCCTTGCACCCTGAGGGACTCATTTTCCACTAATATATTAGACAATGAAACAATCTTGGTACTGTTGTTGACATTTGGTGCTGTATATGTCTTTGATGTGTGTATTGGGGATGGAGTGGAGGAGGCTCTCCTGGGCACTATTAGGTTGTTTAGCAGCATCCTTGACCTCTACCCAGTACATGCCAGTCAGTAGTACCTTCAGTAGTACCTTCACCATTACACACACACATACACACACAAAGACTCCAGAAATTGCCAAATATTCACAAGGGGACTTCTGGTCTAGTGGTTAAGAATAGAGACTACTGTTTTAGGAGGACTTGACTTAAATCCCAAATCAGAACCTTATTGCCTTTGGACAGGCCTAAGTCTCAGTTTTCCAATTTGAAATATGAGGATAAGAACAGTATCTCCTCCACAGGTCTACTGTGAATATTAAATGAGATAACTCATACATGAAAGAGATAGCTAGGTTACCACCAAAACTCATGTTTCCATTTCCATAAGACAGAGTTGTGCCTAGGAAGTGGCTGCCCAGCCAGAGTCTACACTTCCTAGTCCTCCTTGTATCTGTGAGGGGCCATGTGTCTAGTTCCCATCCTTTTCTGCCATTTGCAGGCAAGGGCCTGAGGAATAGTGTAGCAAAAAGATGGAAGGAGTCTGGGTCTCTGAATTAAGGAGAGCTGCCTATCAATCATTTTCTAGTATTAGTAAATAAGAAAAAAAGTTTTACTGTGTCATTATTGTTAGCTATCATTGAATCAGCCCCCACTCACGGAGACCGCATATTCCATAGGATCAAATCACTACGATCCATAAGGATTTCAATGGATGAATTTCAGAAGTAGATAGCTGAGCCTTTTCCCCTAGTCTGTTTTAGTCTGGCAGCTCTGCTGAAACCTATTCAGCAACAGCCACCATGGATGGTGGCTGCACATGTGGTGCACTGGCAGGGAATTGAACCCAAGTCTCCCACACAGAAGACAAGAATTCTATCACTGAACCATCACTGCCTCCTGGAAACTCTGTGGTTTATTTGTTATAGCAAATAGCATGTAAGTATTTAGTGTAGTGCCTAGCACACAGGTAGAACTCAAAACGATTTCTTTATTATCATATCAATATAAAAGCTCACTTCCTATTTCAGTGAAGAGATTCTTTTGTTCATCAAATATCTGTCAAGAGTTTATGTGTGTCAGGCATTGTTGAACACTTCAAAGAGAAAGATGAGCAAAACAGCTAAGGTCTATGATGTCATCAAATACTCATACATGAAACCCTTTTTGAGCCTTTATTATCTATGTGCCAGGCATGCAGTTCTTCTCATGTGCTGGAGCTGCTACGGGGGAACAAGACAGACATGATGACTGACTTCTTCAAAGAGCAGATTGCAATCTAGTGGTGAAATCAGACACTGAACAAGTAATTATAAGAGTGATGAATGTTTTGAAGGAAAGTACAAGGTTCTTTGGAAATGTAAAACATATTATAGAAGGCCAGTATGGCTTCCCTGAAAACTGACTTTCAGAAAATACTCTTCTCAACTTTTCTCCATTAGTTCTCACTTTTTCTTGTTATAGCCCTCCTTCTCCCCAACCCTCTTGTTTCTCTTCTGTCATAAACAAAGAATCCTCACTTCTGAGTCAACAGGCCTCAGTCTCAGGACCATGGTCTTGGGGGACACCAAGCTCTCCTTGTTCTATATCCTTTCCCAAGACTTCCCTTCTCATAGATGTTCTGGTTACTCCTTGCCCACACCTCTGCCTTTGACCTCTCTCCTCACTTCCAAATTAACATACCCAAGAGCCAGCGAGACATTTCCACCCAGGTTGTCCTGCCAACATCTCAAAACCAATCTTTCAAACCAGAATTCTGTATTTACTACCCCAAACTTATTTAAAGGTGCTTCCTGTCTTGACTGTTGATACCCAAATAGTAGTCATCTTTAATCCCTCCCTTTTTTTCATCTCCCACAGTTTCTCTTTAAGTATTGCCAACTCTAGAATGAAATATGTTTTTCCATCACCACATTTCCAGTCCCACTCCACAAGACTCCACTACCTGTGATATATATGACCTTGAGCATTTAATCTTTCTAACCCCCTCCCAATATCTTCTTCTCTAAAAGATAACTCCATTCCATGGTAGTTTTAAAAATGGAAATGAAATAAAGTACTTATAATAAGCACCTGTATAACAAATATATCAATATATTATAACAATCAATTGACACAGTGGCTGCAACAATGGGCTCAAACATAGCAATGATTGTGAGTTTGGCATAGAACCAGCAGCGTTGTTTTCAGTTATGAATAGAGTCTCTTTCAGTCAGAACTAACTCAACAGTACCTAACAACCACAGCAATAATCACATTAATATAATAATTAAAACCTAATTAATGTCAATGCCTTGCATATAATAGATTCTCAAAAATTTGGAGTTCTCAGTCATTATTACTGATCTCCTTGTCTGTAATCTCTTACCTCCCTAATCCTTTCCCCATAAAGATATCTTCCAGAAACATGAGTCAGATAAAGTTTCTCCCCTTCCTCAAAGAGCTACTAACTTCCCACTGTCTACTCAGTAAAGTCTAATGCCATACATGATCCAAAGTTCTTCTAAGGTCTGGTTTCAATTGCTTTTCCTATCTTTGATCACTCACACCAGTCCAGGAGTCCTTTGTTTCAGGCCCTGGGCACTCTTTGCTAGTGTCTATACAAAACCATAACCAAACGCACTGCCATCAAATCAGATCCAACTCATAGTGACCCCTCCTTGGGTTTCCAATGCAATATCACTACAGAAGTAGATTGCCCAATCTTCTGAGGAGTGGCTGGTGGGTTTGAACCACCAGCTTTCTGGTTAGCAGTCAAATGCCTTAGGCCACTAGAGCTCCCACCAGAGCACATCAATATTTTCAAATCTTTTTTATTTTTACTCAATGTTTCTATGATCTAAAGTACCTACTGGACAATCTTTTGTCTCAAAGTTCTACTCAATCTTTAAGGTTGGTTTGAAAATTACATCTTACTTGAAAGCCTTCTCAGATACTTCCTGTTAACATTAATGGCTTCATCCGCATAATTCTTACAATTTTGGAACTACATTCATGATAGCACTTATTTCATGCTACTCTGTAACACTGGTAACTTTTTCCATGTTTCCCTCAGAGAGTTGTAAGCTCCATGAGAATTAACGTTTCCCTATAGCATCTGGAATAAGGCTTTGCTCCTGGTAATAGGTGAAGAGAAACAGCTGCAGACATCCATTAATCATCGGAACATGGAATGTACGAAGTATGAATCTAGGAAAATTGGAAACTGTCAAAAAGGAAATGGAATGCATAAAGATTGATATCCTCGGCACTAGTGAGCTGAAATGGACTGGATTTGGCCATTTTGAATCAGACAACCATATGATCTACT
>NW_006921990.1:1605004-1606832 GCF_000298275.1 Orycteropus afer afer
GGGGTCACTATGAGTCGGAAACGACTCGACGGCACTTAACAACACAACAACCTGGTAATAGGTACTCAAAAGATGGAGGTTGATTTTAAAACATTAAAAAGTATGATGATATTATATATAATATTAAGGGACCTCTGGTAGCATAGTGGCTAAGGCACTTGACTGCTAACTGGAAGGCTGGCAGTTCAAACCACCAGCCACTCCTTGGAAGGAAGATGGGGCAATCTACTTCCATAATGATACTGCCTCAGAAACCCAAGGAGGGGTTGGTATGAGTCGGGTCTGACTCAACAGCACATAACAACAACAACATATATAATCTTAAATTAAAATATACGTATATATTCAATGTTTTTGAAGGAAAACTGGAGCAGATGACAGATCAGTTTCCCAAAGCTTGACGTTTTCCCTCCATTCCTCCAAATTCTAGAATAATTTGGTGAGCTGAGCCTGTCAGTAAAATTATTAATGAGACTTCCAAAAGTATCTGTCCTTGATAATACACTAACAACTTCCTTTCACTTATGAATCATATCCTCTGGTAGCCTAGTTTTAGTCACAAATCTCACAGATCCTTTTCTAGATCATAACCTAAAATGCTTATTTGGACCAAGAGGTACCATAAGATAACAAAGAAAATGATCATAAAAGGAAAGCATGAGTGCAATAGGAAACTAATTAGTACATAGATGGATCAATTTGTCATGTTTTCCCTTAAATCTCTTATATTTTCAAATAACAACAGCACTGTTATATAACACTGAATCCTGCCATCTTCAAAGAAACTTGCAATCAATTATTGCTCACAAATATCATTATACAATGAATAGGTATTTTATGAGAAAGGCATCATATCTCTGTCTCAGAGATCCAGAAGAGATTGTATACAGAAGCTAATTTTTCCAGTCAAGAATACAGTGCTAAAATTAGAGATTAAATTTTGTAAGTATCTTGTTGAATAAAACCAGCAATGATGGTGAGGATGACTAACATTAATTAAAAGTTTATTATGCACCAGAGTCTGTGTAATGCACTTTCCATCCATTATCTCACTCAAGCTACAAAATAACTCTAAGAGTTAGGCTCTACTGTTAATCAAGTTTTAGAGATGGGGAAATGGAGATTAAGTAATTTGCCCAAGATTACATAGACATAAGTAGCCCAGTCAGGATTTGGAGTCAAGTGTTCTTAACCACTATGCTCTGAAATGAAAAATCCTTAGCTATTAAAATCCATTTTTTAAATTTTTTCAGATATGAAAAACATAATACTCACAAGCACTTCACACCAGTCTGTAAAATAAGTGTTGTATAAATATTAATTAAAGTTTATAGCATCTCACTCTGCGAATAGGAAAACTTTTCATGACACATAACTTAGTATATCAGGTAAGCTATAAATCTGACTATGTTTTTCGTAAGTTCTCTTTGAAATTTCTTCAAATAAATGGTTTAGTGCTCTCAACTGGGTATATTTAGGAACTAATACCATTTCAAATTGTTTCAGAATAAACAAATGTTTAAAATATCTAATTATAGATCCAAAATTAGAAAGACAACCAGGTTATTGAATATGTTAAACATTACAGCTTTTAAAAAGTTAAGTCATTTGAAGGCATTACTATTTAAAAAATGCTGCTTCCTCTTCCTACAAAAAAGCCAGTTTTCATTATCATACATATATTCATAAATTTATTTTATGTATGTTATTATATTGTTGTTGTTGTTATGTGCCTTCGAGTCGGACCTGACTCATAGCAACCACTCCTTGGGTTTCCGAGGCAATATCACTACGGAAGTAGATTGCCCCATCTTCCTTCCGAGGAGTG
>NW_006921990.1:1606932-1615406 GCF_000298275.1 Orycteropus afer afer
GCCACCAGAGCTTCCATGTTATTATATAGTATATTAACTTATATGGCTATTAAACAAATAGAACAGAGACGAGAGAACTACCATAGAGGTTGTGTGTCAAGGTGGAATTGGGAACCAGCTTTTGACTTTTGCCCCACCCCTTAAGTAGTATACCAACATAGTCATATAGGATATATATAAAATTCCACACTAGTGTTTACAATTACAATCAACACCCATGGAAACAACATTCAAGAAATCAAGTGACATATTGCATTGGGCAACTACGGTATTTTCAGCTGCCTCATATACATGCAATAGATAGCCAGAAAATGAATAAAGGTAAATGAAGAACTGATGCCTTTGAATTACAGTGTTGGCAAAGAATGAATATACCATGGACTGCCAAAAAGAATGAACAAATCTGTTTTAGAAGAAATATAGCCATGATGCTCCTTAGAAGCAAGGATGGTAAGACTTCATCTCATGTACTTTGAACGTGGATACCATCCTTGGTAAAGGAGAGGGTCAGCAAAAAAGAGGAAGTCCCTCAATGAGATGGACTGACACAGTGGCTGCAACTATGGGCTGAACATGACAACAATAATGAGTATGGTGCAGGACCAGGCAATGTTTTATTTTGCTGTATATAGCATGCTGTGAGTATGGACCAACTTGATGACACCTAACAAAAACATTTACAATTAAAGAATTTTAAACTGGTATAATGATAAATCATCTAACCTAGGGATTCTAAACCTCTGGGGATTTATGGATGGGCTCTAAGTAATCTGTGTGCAGTGTAGTAAGTTACATAGTATGGTTTTTCTAGCCATAGTCTTCATAATCCTCACTTTGCTGTATGCATTTGAGTAGCTGATTGTTAAAGTTATCCCCTGGTGTATTTCTATTGGAGCAGCACAAAGCAATCTTCTGAGAAGTTTGCTCTCTTTCAGGTGTACAAAACTCTGATGTTGGGATTGGTTGGCTTTAGCCACTCTGCCAGGCTTAAGAGGAGCTCTCCTAGAGGCAGAAGGAGTCTCTCTGACCGACAGCTGAGAAAGACGTGCTGCTGAGAGAAATGCACCACTGAGAGAGAGACATGAGAGAGACATGCTGCTGAGAGAGAGATGGAAGAGACATGCACTGCTAAGAGAGAGATGTGCTACTGAGAGAGACTGAGGGAGACTGCCAGCTGAGAGACAGCCAGCTGAGAGAGACTGAGAGCATTTCTGAACTTTAATCGTAGCCTGTTGCTTCCCTAATAAACCCCATAATCTATGAGTTCTGTGTGGCCACTGCAGCAAATTATCATATCCAATAGAGAGGGAGGAAGGGTTGGTGTCAAGGTTAGTAAGAGGACTGGAGGGTAGCAGCATGTCTGGCCTCATAGAAACAGGCCTTGGGCTGCTGATGGTGATTCTGTCTTCCTCTTGTGTAGCTACAGGAGGTCAGAAGATGCTGCCTCTTTGCCCCTTTAGCACTGTGACAACCTACAACTGTAAGCATAATCTTGGTGTATGTGTGGAAAGTTCCATAAACCAAAAAACCAAACGCACTGCCGGGGAGTCAGATCCAACGCATAGCGACCCCTCCTTGCATTTTAATTCTCAAAGGAGTTCACAACTCATGAATTTTCATAAGCTGCAGCCTTATAATAGAATACTATGAATTAAAATGATGTCATTTTATGCCAAAAAAGGCCATAAAAATACACTATACCAATATTTAAAGTGATCTATTTTTAAAAAACACATTCATAAATTCTGCTGCATAGAAATTATTACTTACTGCCAGGACGACCTTTCTGATGTTTTTCACATACAACATCACGTAATCATTGATGTACATTGGGTAGTCACTGGCACATATATCATACCAATTCTTCATTAGTGCTGCTTCATTTTCATTATTGCCACTCCATATGATGATAGAAGGATGAGATTTTAGTCTCCTGATCTGATATTTAAGAAAACATAAAATGATTTCCAAATGCTCAGCATAAAACAAACAAACACCGATCTATGGTTATTCATAAAATTATAGTCAACTGCATGTCTGCAGATAAATTCTATGTGCCAGAAAAACTCATTAATCAGAAAATGGCTAGTAATGTTAGCTGTGAGAACACATTTTAACATTTTTGAAATCTCTGAGGTTTTTTCTATCTGGATTGTTTAACACAAATTAGATAGAGGTTCCTCTTTTCTTCTATGTACAAACTGAAGAAAATATAAGCCCTTTGTTTAAAAAAAAAAAAAATCAACCTGATCATTATCTGAATCTGTACAAGAAGATTCTAAGAAATAGAAAATGTAGGATTCTGTGAGTTCCAAAGACTCAGAGCTCATGATATTACAGGGGTTATTTCTTAAGCAAAAGGTGGAATTTTGTGTGAAAGAAATGAGAGTGGAATCAAGGTAACCATGAGGTCTCTCCTGGAGATTAGTAAACCAAAAGAACTAGAGAGGATTTTACAGTGCAAGTGAGAACCAGAACTAAGCTGGAGAAATCAGACTCAGAGGAACAGAAGTTGGCAGTGGAAGTAAAAGACAAACAGAATACTCCAAAGGTAAAAAGATTATGTCAAGAGGATGCCTCCTGAAATAACCATCAATGTCATGTCCTGAGAAATCAGCTAAGGGTAAGCAAGTTACTGAATATATCTAAATATAGAAGAGGACATTAGAGACTCTGTAATCCCTGCCAACTATGGACACAAGGCCTACAAGAACTTGGCTCACTCTAGGCCCTTACATGCAGGTAAAATGATCCAGTTCTGTTACGCATGGGACAGATTCAAACATGTCCCTTTCTTCTGACACACTGGGAGATCTGCCCCAGCAGAAGACTGTAATTACATTTCTATGAGAACTCAGGGTGAGTCGATGGTCATGAGAAATTCTTTCAGAACATGTTGTGGCAATATTACTTCACTGGTATTTATAACTTCTCTTTCACTGTAATTGTTCAAAAAAATGGATCCCCACAGATGTTCTCCTTATGTCTAAGTAACTCAGATATATGAAATAGAATATATTAAGATTAATGAGAGATATCTCATTTAAAAAATTAAAGTCTTCTCTTTTTCTAAACCAGATTTGCAAAGAACATTCCTTTTATTTGCCTCTGTATATGCCCAGGTAAGTGAGGCCAGCTACCACAATATGAAAATATTTATTGTGCTGATTCCTTGAAAATGAAAACACAAATACTGAAGAGACAAACGTCTTCAGCGGCTCTTTTTACACATACCCTTCAAATTGGCTTAAAATGTTAAGGGAAGCTTTACTTTAAAATTTTAACAAACTCTGAATAAAATGGTTCTACTGGATTTCAACCCACTGAAATTCTTATCCTAATATATTAAAGCTCCAATTGTGCCACTTTTGGTGGGTCTGAGTCTCTGCAAGTCCTTTTATCATGTCTTCAGTAGCTTCCTTGTTATAGGTAAGCCACGATGTTCCAGTATCAGCTCGTGTATTTCCTGTCACAGACCTGGAATCACCTATTTCTCTAAGAAGCCCTTCTCATAATGGGAAAGATTATTTCAGGATCTCAATTTTGACACCAAGGATGCTCAATACTACCAGGTTGGTGATTTGTTTCTAGGTCTTTTCAGTAGTCAGAGCTAGTATACCACCACTTTCTTACATTTAAATATCTATTATATAAATATAAGTGTGTAAATGTGGAATGCAAAAGAAATCAAGAAGTCAATATAATGACTTCAGATTTTTGGCTTGAGAAATTCAGAGTGAAGTTGCCATTTACTGAGGCACGGAAGACTACAGTAGAAGCAAATATGGGGAAGGTAATATAAGTTTGGTTTGGACATACTAAGTTTGAGATACCTATTAAACCTCCAAGTGGAGGCACCAACCAGCCAGTTGGGTATAATCAACCAAAATAAAACCTACTGCCATTGAGTCAATTCTGACTCATAGCAACCCTACAGGACAGAGTAGAACTGTCCCATAGGGTTTCCAAGGCTGTAAATATTTACAGAAGCAGACTGCCTCATTTTTCTCCTGCAAAGTGGCTAGTGGGTTCAAATCATCAACCTTCTGGTTAGCAGCAGTATTCTTTTAATCACTGTACCACCAGAAGTCCTTGCAATTATATATAATCACTATTAATTCAGCAAAGAAGTAAGATATAGGGATAAATGTAGGAGCCATCAGCATACAGGTGATGATATGAGATCAGGTGAAATTACCTAGCAAATCAATTACCTGACTGTGAATTTTGATGGGATTCAGTATAAAAAACAACAACAACAACAAAAGAGATTTAACAAAAGGTTTAACAAAAGCTAAAACATGAGTATTTTCTTCTTACAATGGTAATAACATACCTGGTAAGCAACTTCTCTACTCACTGAATCCATGAAGCTCTGATCAGTTGGATAAAGGGCACAAGCAAACATAAAATCTTGCCATATCTATCAGAGAAAATGAAAGGCAATAAAATATTTTCATAAATTTTATCACACAGAAAGAGATTCTTCATTTGGAATTATGGGGATTATCTTTCACATAACTGAAAAGTCAAGTTCGCTTGATGAGTTTGATTCTTCCAGCACTACTAGGCAGAGAGGCACTGAAGAAAGCGCTCACAGTCCTCATGACTGAGAAGAGACTCTGTTTCCAGAGCTGTACAAACTCTAGGGAGACCTGAGAAGGGAAAACATGAGGCCAGCTGAACAGAAAGAATTCAAATAAGGAAATAATGAGTGTGTCAAGGGCCTATGAAAAGTTGCTTTCCCATAACCCCTAAAAAAAAAAAAAAAATTGCCATGTGTCTCATGGTGGTCCCTATGTGCGTCAGAGTAAAACTGTGCTCAGAGGTGTTTCAATGGATGATTTTCTGAGGAGCCATGGAAGGATTCAAACAACCAAACTTTTGGTTAGCAAATGTTCTGGTTACCTAGTGCTGCTCTGACAAGAATATACCACAAGTGGGAAGGCCTTAACAAACAGGAGTTTATTCTCTTACAGTTTGGGAGGCTAGAAGTCCGAGTTCCAAGTGCCAGGCTCTAGGGGCTGGATGAAAGCCCCTCAACCTTGGGGTCCAGCTCTGCCCTCCTGCTTCCAGCCCACTGGAGCTAGGGATGTTTCTTCATTCAGACAGCTGCTGACTGCTGAGGCTGACAAGCCCAAGGTTGACAAGTAAAAAGGCACAATCCCGATGTTACCAAACCACGTGGCAGGCCATTCATTCAAGTCCATTGTAAGTCCCAAGGTCGGCAGAGCATAGCAGGCTGCTGAACAATGACACAGCTACATGCAGGGTCCAAGCATGCCATTAGCCAGAGAGCATTCCCCAAGGCTTCTGCTTATATATAGGAAGCAGACCACATTCCCTAAGGCAGCTACTCAGCTGCTTGTGGTAGATCTCACCATGGAGTTGATTACCAGTCTTATCATGGGGAATAACTACAAGCAGCTGCCCAGCCACTCAACCAGGCCCAGTCAAGTTGACACACAAACATAACCACCACAGCAACTCAGTGCTTTAACCATCTGCACCACCCAGGGACTCCTCCTCACTTCTACTTCCCTCTAATTTTCATCAGGTATTTGGTGATGACAGAGGTACACAGGGGTGGATTACCCAATAAATAAGGTAAGCAAGAGATTACTTGTACTTATTTACTAACCCACAGTAAACAGCTTAACACAGTTTTCAATATACAGAATGAATATCATTTTAAATGAATTACTGACGTTAATAAACCACTTTCAATGAAAGATAGAACAATTGGAAAGAAACTCAAAAAAGTTGCAGAAGAGCTAAACAATACAATCCACCAACTTCAACTTATAGACACTACAGAGCACTTCACCCAACAACAGTATAATATACATTCTTTTCCAGTGCATACAGAACATTCTCTATGACACACCATGTATTAGGCTAAAAGCAAGCCTTAATAAATTTAAAAACATTGAAATACTGGGAAGCACCTTCTCAGGTAACAATACTATCAAATCAGAAATCAACAATAGGAAGATCAACAGAAAAGGAGCAAATACAAGGAAACTGAACAACACCCTCTGTAAGAATGACAGCATCATAGAAGAAATTAAAAACAAAAAAAATGAAATGAAAAAATTCCTTGAATGAAAACACAACAACCAAAATCGTTGGGACACAGGGAAAGCAATGATCAGAGACCAAAGTACAGTAATAAAAGCACACATCAAAAAAGAAAAAAGAGCCAAAATCAACACCTTAAACTAACATCTCAAACTATTAGAAAAAGAACAGCAAGAAAAGCCTACAGTCACCAGAAGAAAGGAAATCATAAAGATTCGAGCAGAAATCAATGAAATAGAGACAGAGTTCCGGTAAGATGGTGGACTAAGCAGACAGACTGCAGAGACCCTCTTCAACAAAGAAAAGGGAAACCAATTAACACAGACACAGAAGATAATCCTGGACCCCTGAACCTTGAAGGTAAGGATACAGAAGTGGAATAAACCCCAACTCACAGAAGAATTTCCATGAAAAGAGCAAAAAAGGAGACAGACAGAGTTGCAGTCTGGCAGCGATCCTGAGCAATCCTGATGGCCTGGCACAGAGAGCTTGGAGATTTCTGAGTGGTGGTAGAAGCTAAGAATTAACCTAAAAATCAGCCCTGCTAGCCAGGGACTACACAGAGGACTGCTCTGGTGGCTGGTGAATAAACGGAGAAAGTGAAGAGAAAGGCGGCTGAGCTGTGGACTTCTGTGTCTGGAGGGTGTCGCCATTTTGAATGTTTAAAAGCAGCTTGACTATTTTGGATATTTAAAGAGACAGCACTCTCGCAGATTCTTGGGGCTTAAGAACACGTTCTGCTCTCCAGCAACCACAAGGACACTCTGGACCTGTAAGACTGAAAAGGTACCACATTACTCTTGTTACTCTTATACCCTACACCCACTTGGTGAACGGAGGTGTGGCCATCCCCCACTCCCACCTACCTTCTGGGCCCACAGGAACTCCGTCACAGTCTGTGTGCTCAGACGGAGCCTGCATGCCCTGCCCTGTCCTCCACAATCTTTTTTTCTCTTTTTCTTTTTATTTTTTTCTTTTTCACTTTCTTTTTTCTGATGATTAGTTTGCTTGTATTTGTCTGTTTTAAAACAACTATTATTATTAATACTTTTGTTCTTTTTACTATTATTCTTAATCTTCCCCTTCCAGGTCCTAGTTTTCAGCATGTTTTTCTCTTTCCTGTTCCTGATTGAAAATTTTGTTTTTCCCCTCTTTTCTCATGGTTAACCCCATTCCTTATTTTTCTTTTTGCATTTTTCCCATTTTATTCCCTTCATAATTCACATTCCCTACCTTTTTTCTCTTAGTACCCTATCCCCGGATATTTCAGGTTGTCTTATTTTTTCTTCTTCTTTTCCCCTTTTTACTTTTTTTGGTTACTATTCCTGTGTGACTACATGGTATGTTTTTGGTCCATGTACATTTAGTTTTTTGATGGTTATTCAATTGTAATTTTTGTCTAACAGAGTGGGAGACAGCAATGGTCCCCATAAGACACAACTATACCCACACCTCCTGCAACTTCACTTACTGAGCGAGAGCCACTACCTCCTTCTCCACTAATGGGAAAACAATAAACAAACACCAAGAAGACCCTGAATCACCCTTGGCTGCTCTTCACAAACAGTTAACAGAGATCTAAATGCAACAACGTCATGATGCCTCAGAGACAACAGACCATCACAATCTACACAAAGAGGCAGGATAAAGTGGTGGAAACTAGGGAGAAGGATACAAACCCAGAACACATCCCTGAGGAAGAAGCAGCATTGGAACTCTCTGATAAGGAATTCAAAAGAATTATATTTAGGTATCTTCAAAGAATTGAGAGACAGACCAAAGAAAACACAGAAAAAAAACCTTAGAAGAATTTTGGAAGAAAATGCAATAACAAAATGACAAAATAAATGAAAAATTAGAAATGATTCTAAATCTACAGACAGAAATCCAGAAGATTAATACTAAATCATCAGAAATAGATAACACATTGGAAGAGCAAAGGAGTACAATTGATGCAATGGAAGACAGAATTAATGAGATTGAAGACAAATACATGAATACTTCTTTGGAAAGCAATCAATCAGAAAAAAAAATCAAAACAAAATGAAGAAGGCCTAAGGATCATGTGGGATACCATCAAAAGGAATAACTTACATGTCATTGGAATTCCAGAACAGGAAGAGAAAAACAAAACAACTGAGAAAATTGTCCAATATTTACTGGAGGAGAACTTCCCTGATATGATGAAAAGGACAATATATCCATTCAGGAAGTCCAATGAACCCCAAACAGGACAGACCCCAAAAGAAAATCACCAACACACATCATCATCAAACTCATCAAAACCAAAGACAAAGACAGAATCCTAAAAGCAGGACAGGAAAAACAAAAAGTTACCTACAAAGGACAGCCAGTAAGAATAAGCTCTGATTTCTCAGCAGAAACCATGCAAG
>NW_006921990.1:1617653-1625409 GCF_000298275.1 Orycteropus afer afer
AAATCTACAGGAACTAATTGAGAGATTTAGCATTGTGGCAGGATACAAGATCAACATCCAAAAATCAATTGGATTCCTCTACATCAGCAAAGAGACTGCTGAAAAAGAAATAAGGAAATCAATACCGTTTACAATAGCTACCAAAAAAATAAAATACTTGGGAATAAATCTTACCAGGGACACAAAAACCTGAAAAAAAAAAAAACCTAGAAAACACTACTTCAGAAAACCATAAAAGATCTACACAAATGGAAGAACATCCCATGATTGTGGATAGGAAGATTGAACATTGTGAAAATGTCAGTTCTATCCAAAGCAATCTATACATCCAATGCAATCCCAATCTATATCCCATCAACATTTTTTAGGGATATGGAAAAACTAATCACTAACTTTATATGTAAAGGAAAGAGACCTCGGATAAGCAAAGCATTATTGAAGAAGAAGAACAAAGTAGGAGGTCTCACACTCCCAGATCTCAAAACCTACTACACAGCCACAGTAGTCAAAACTGCCTGGTACTGGTACAATGACAGATACATGTTGTTGTTGTTGTTGTTTGCCGTCCAGTTGGACCCAACTCATAGTGACCCCTCCTTGGGTTTCCGAGGCAGTATCACTATGGAAGTAGATTGCCCAACCTTCCTTTCGAGGAGTAGGCACTACACCACCAGAGCTCCTGACAGATACATAGACCAATGTAACAGAATTGAGAACCCAGAGATAGATCCATCAGCCTATGGACAGCTGATCTTTGACAAAAGGCCAAAATCCATTAAGTGGGGAAGTGATTGTCTTTTAATAAATGGTGCTGACAAAACTGGATATCCATTTGCAGAAAAAATGAAACAAGATCTGTATCTCACACCATACACAAAACCTAACGCCAGATGGATCAAAGCCTTAAATGTGAAACCTAAAACTATAAAGTTCCTCAAGGAAAATCTAGGGGCAAATTTACGAGCCCGGTTCAAACCCACTAGCCACTCCTCTACTTCTGTAGTGATGTTGTTGTTGTTGTTGTTGTTGTTATGTGCCGTCGAGTCGGCCCCGACTCATAGCGACCCCTCCTTGGGTTTCCGAGGCAGTATCACTACGGAAGTAGGATTGCCCAACCTTCCTTCCGAGGAGTGGCTGGTGGGTTTGAACCGCCAGCCTTCTGGTTAGCAGTCAAGTGCTTTAGCCACTATGCTACCAGAACTCCTATACCGCCTCGCAAACCCAAGGAGGGGTCACTATCAGTCAGATGTGACTGGACAACAGTGAATTTGGTTTTGTTTGTTTGTTTGTTTGAATATATTGCAGAAATAGACTATCAAGCACAACCCAAAACTATGAACAGCAGAACATAAACTAGATGAATGGGACCTTCTAAAAATTAAATTTTTATGTGCTTCCAAAGACTTCTCCAAAAGAGTCAAAAGAGAATCTACAGATTGAGAAAAAATATTTGGCAACAGCATATCTGACAAGGGACTTAGCTTCAAAATGTATAGAATATTCCACACCTCAACAACAAAAAGACAAATAATCTAATTTAAAAATGGGCAGAAGACATGAATAGACACTTCACCAAGAAGGATATTCAGGCAGCCACCAAACACATGAAGAAATGTTCATGATCATTAGCCATTAGAGAGACGCAAATCAAAACAACAATGAGATACCATCTTGCCCCAGCACTAGGAGCAAAGTTCAACAAGAGAGAAAATAACAAATGCTGGCGAGGATGTGAAGAGATTAGGACTCTCCTACACTGCTGGTGGTACTGTCCAATGGTACAACCACTGTGGAAAGCAGTATGGCACTCCCCTAAAAAGTTGGAATAGAAATACTATTTGACCCAGCCATTCCATTACTAGGTATATATCCTAAATAAGTGAGAGCCAGGACAAGAAGAGACATATGCACTCCCATCATCATGTAAATAGTTCATCACAGCACTACTTATAATAGCAAAAAGATGGAAAAAAAACCTGTTTGCCCATCAACAGAAGAATAGATAACCAACCTATGGTACACACACTATGGAATACCATGCAATCCTAAAGAATAACATTGAATTGGCAAAACACCATATAACATGGATGAACTTGGAAGACATTATGCTGCATGAAATAAGTCAATAACAGAAGGACAAATATTGCATTAGTCTGTTATTGTAAAAATTCATGGAAAGGTTTATACGTGTAATGAAATTTTCTTTGTTGGTTACCAAGGGTGGGAGGGGAGGGGAGGGAACACTGCTAGATAGGTAGAGACAAGTATTGATTTGGGTGAAGGGAAGAGCAATGTACGAAATGTGAGTGATCAACACAGTGGCACTGAGGAAGAGGAAGACATAGAAAGGTGCATGGGAGGTACAGACAACAAAGACCAACCCTTTGCACATAGAGTACTGTGCCATCAGTGATGGCAATCATTGACATACAGGTGGATAGATGGGTGAACAAGCGAAATGATTAGGTATGTCTATGCAAGGGGTAGTGTGCCCAAGACCATGCATATGGTTGGCAAACAATATTTCTACAAGTGTATTTGTATGTTCTGTAAGAATTTCCAGGTACGTAGTAGATCTGACAAGGGACAAGGCTGTAGTTTCTTCTTGGGCACAGCCAGCTTCCCAGAAGGAGTGAGCAGTTGGACCTGTGGGCTCGGAACCATGGTTGCAGGGGACATCAAGTTCAACTGGCATAACATACTACACAAAAACATCATTCCACATCCTACTCTGGTGAGTAGCGACTGGGATCTTAAAAGCTTGCAAGTGGTCATCTAGATGCAATGATGGGTTTCTCATCATCCAGAACAATGAAGAATGAAGAAAACCAAAGACACATGGAAACAATTAGTCCAAGGGACTGGTACAGCACGCAATCCTCAGTCTATACAACTGTGAGACCAGAAGAACTTAATGGTGCCCAGCTACCACTGTCAACCACTCAGAGGGCAATCCATGTAGGAGATCCTGGGTAGAGTGGGAGAACAATGTGGAACAAAACTCAAAATCATTAAAAGAGAGAGAGAGACCAGGTTTGCTGATCTGATAGAGCCTGGTGGAACCGCTGAGACTGTGGACCCTACCTGGTTTTCAGGTCTGGAATTGAACCCACTCCTGTGGCTTTCCAGCCAAACAAAAGACAGACATCTGAGGTGAACATTTACATTAGGTAGATACACTCCTTGGAGAGATCAATCATGGGAGAATAGAAGGGCTGTGTATGCACAGGCAGACAGGTCAGGAGGCAGGAATGCATGGTAGGGAAGGACATAGGGAAGAGGTAACTATGGGGAGGAAGTGGGAGGGGAGCTGTTGCATTGTGGAAAATAACAGTCAATGCCATGACACAAAGTGTATGTTAACTGCTGTATGGAAAATGAATTTGCTCTGTAAACTTTCACCCAAATCACAATAAATTTTTTTTAAAAAATGAATTACTGATGATATTTTCTATCAATTCTGGCTCTGTGTTTGCAAGATGCCATTCATTCCTTTGGAAATGAAAGGAGGATCATTTCCAGCTCTGGGAAAAAAAAAAAAAAAAATGAGTAATATCACTCACTCAGAACACTGGCAGTGAAACTGAGGACACAATAATAAATCAATATATAAAACATTACCATATACTCACCATTATTCCTAGTTGATCACAGAGTTCATAGAATTCATCCTGCTCATAAATTCCTCCTCCCCAAACCCGGAGACTATTCATGTTTGCATCCACAACAGACTGCAAAAGGAGTCGTAACCTACAGAAGAAAAGAAACTTTAAACTACCTGATTTGAAATTTTAAAAACAAATCCTAATTTTAAAAATTTAGGATATTAAACAATAGATTTAAAAACAAATTTTAGTGCATAATCACATTTTAAATCTCTGGTAGGTAAACATACTTTAAAGGAACAATGGTTAGGATATTATGTTAAGTGGAGAACATGAGACAAAATTATTTACACATCAACTGTAACCATATAAAACACACAAACTTAGAAAAATTGAGTGATATCTTTTGTCTGCTTTCTAAATTTTCAGTAAAGTTATACTATTTAAAAAACTAAATATTTGTTTTAAAGTTATTCCTATAGAAAAATATAATTGTAAATCTAAGAGAGTATACAATGATTTTATAAAACCATTTCAAAATATAAGGAAAAAAAAGTCAAAGCTTGAATATTAAAACCTAGCTCACCCTTATCCTTTTTAACAATTCCTCCAGCCCAGTACTTTTTCCACTGGTAAATTTCCTTGCTACATTTCCCAATTCTTATTCACATTTCCCTCAGAAAAATCTAGAAATTTACAACCACTTTGACCATATGTAGCCTCCATCCCTCAGAACACTGCCCAGGAATGAATCAGGAGCCAAATAAAAGGCTGGTCAGGAACGCAGAGCTTTGTGTTCTCAGTGAAACACCTGTGAGTAGCTTCACTAATAGACCCAATTTTTATTGTTGTTGTAAGATACCATCAAGTCAGTTCTGACTAATAGCAACCCAGTGTACAACAAAAATGAACACTGCCCAGTCCTGTATCATCCTCACAAACAATGCTATGTGTAGTAGTTAAGTTCATGTATCAACTTGGCTGGGCCTGGCTGAGTGGCTGGGCAGCTGGTGGTAGTTATTCCCCATGGTGAGACAGGTAATTAACTCCATGGTGGAACGTATTGGAGCAGCTGAGTAGCTGCTTTAGGGATGTGGTCTGTTTCCCATATGTAAGAAGCAGCTTTGGGAATAGTCTCCAGCTTATGGTACACTTGGACCCTCCACGTAGCCGTGTCATACTTCAGCAGCCTGCCATGCTCTGCCAACCTTGGGACTTTCAATGGACTTGAATTAATGGCCTGCTGTGTGGTTTGGTAACATCTGGACTGTGCCATTTTATCTGTCGACCTTGGGCTTGTTAGCCTCAGCAGCCAGTAGCTGCCTGAGTGAAGAGATGCCTCTAGCTTCAGGGGACCAGGAGCAAGAGGCAGAGCTGAAGTCCAATGTCGAGGGGCTTTCACACAGCCCCTAGAGCCTGGCACTTTGAACTTGGACTTAAAGCCTCCAAACATAAGAGAATAAACTCCTGTTTGTTAAGACCATCCCAATTGTGGTATTTTCTTGTCAGAGCCAGAACAGAATATGGTACTGAGAGAGTAGGGTGCTGCTCTGACAGATACATAAAATGTGGAAACAGGAGTGTAGTGTGTCCTTGACCTGAGACCCTGGCAGAGACCCCCAGCATGAGGAATGAGAGACAGCAGGAGCAGAGCCCAGAGACCGGCATTAAACAGCAACAGGCTCACCAGCCCATGGAGGAGAAAGCTGGGTACCACTGGGTAGGCAGCTTCCTGGCGGAGGGAGTTGCTTTTAGGCATTAATTGGTAGAACAGTCTGACATGAAATGGAGTAGAAGGTTGGCCAGCCCACAGAGCAAGAAAGCTAAGTGTCCTTTGGGCAGCAAGAGATGCTGCCAGTAGCTGCCTGAGTGAAGAGATGCCTCTAGCTGCAATGGGCTGGGAACAAGAGGTAAAGCTGAAGCCCAAGGTCGAGGGGCTTTCACACAGCCACTAGAGCCTGGCACTTTGAACTTGAACTTAAAGCCTCCAAACTGTAAGAGAATAAACTCCTGTTTGTTAAGGCCATCCCATTTGTGGTATATTCCTGTCAGAGTGGCACTAGGTACCCAGAACATTCTGGTTGAGCCCATTGTTGCAGCCACAGTGTCAATCCATCTTGTTGAGAGTCGTCCTCTTTTTCTCTGACCCTCTACTTTACCAAGCATGATATCCTTCTCCAGAGACAGGTCCCTCTTAACAACATGACCACAGTAGGAGAGGAGAAGCCTCACCATCCTCTCTTCTAAGAAGCTTTCTGGCTGTATTTCATCCAAGACAGATTTATTCATTCCCCACCAATCCATGGTATATTCAATATTCTATGCCAAAACCACAATTCAAATGCATCAATTCTTTTTTGGTCTTTCTTATTCATTGTCCAGCTTTCATATGCATGTGAGGTGAATGTAAATATCATGGCTTGGGTCAGAAACACCTTAGTCTTCAAAGTGACATCTTTGCTTTTAGCACTTTAAAGAGGTCTTTGGTAGCAGATTTGCCCCATGCAATATGTCATCTGATTTCTTCACTACTGCTTCCACGGATGCTGATTGTAGATCCAAGTAAAATGAAATTCTTGACATCAATCTTTTCTCTATCATCATGTTGCCTATTGGTCCAATGATGAGGATTTTTATTTTCTTTATGTTGATGTGCAATCCATACTAAAGGCTGCAGTCTTTGATTGTTGAAGCAGTAAGTGCTTTGTCTTCTTCACTTTCAGCAAGCAAGGTAGTTTCATCTGTGTACCTCAGGCTGCAGGGATCCAGGTGAGGAGAGGAACTCAGGCATGCCCAAAGCAGCAGGACAGGAGAGTGGGAGAAAGGGGATAAAAAAGGCCAGGAACCCAGACAGAGGAGCAGTCAGCGCAGAGATCCAGGTGAGGAGAGGGAAATCAGGCACGCCCAAAGTAGCAGGGTGGGAGAGAGGGAGAAAGGGGATAAGAAATCCAGGAACCCTGACAGAGAAGCAGTCAGCCGCAGGGATCCAGGTGAGGAGAGGAAATCAGGCACGCCCAAAGCAGCAGGGTAGGAGAACAGGAGAAAGGGGATAAAAAAGCCAGGAACCCAGACAGAGGAGCAGTCAGCCACAGGGATCCAAGTGGGGGGAGGAACTCAGGCACGCCCAAAGCAGCAGTGCGGAAGAGCAGGAAAAAAGGGATTAAAAGCTAGGAACTCAGACAGAGGAGCAGTCAGTTGCAGGGATCCAGGTGAAGAAAGGAACTCAGACACGCCCAAATCAGCAGGGCGGGTGAGCGGGAGAAAGGGGATTAAAAGACCTAGGAATCTGAACAGAGGAGGAGTCAGCCACAGGGAACCAGGTAAGGGTGGTACGAGAGGTTTCCAACAGGGAGGCAAACTTGTCTGTCGGTTTGTACTACCGTGGTGACATGGTGATGTGATTTTTGAGGCTGAGCCACTGGTGTTTCTAACCCAGCGGGATGCATATGGTGCACACGTATCATCCCAGTTTACAGACTGAGCCAGACTAGGAAGAAGGAAGAGGCTGTCCACTTCTCAAATAATTGGCCAGGGAAAACCTTATGAATAGCAAAGAAACACTGTTTGATACATTACCATGCAACTTTATGGATAGTCTGGTTAGCTTAGAAGGCTCTCAAAATAGGACTGGGAAAGAGCTGCATCATCTGAGTAAACCCAGCCTTACTCCTATGGATAAGGTAAAGCTTTCGAGAACACCATTTGCTGATGTGGCACCACTCAAATTGAAGAGAAACAGCTGCAGACATCCATTAATCATCGGAACATGGAATGTATGAAGTATGAATCTAGGAAAATTGGAAGCTGTCAAAAAGGAAATGGAACGCATAAAGATTGACATCCTCGGCATTAGTGAGCTGAAATGGACTGGTTTTGGCCATTCTGAATCAGACAACCATGTGATCTACTATGCTGGGTATGACAGTCTGAAGAGGAATGGTGTGGCATTCATCATCACAAAGGATGTTTCAAGATCTGTCTTGAAGTACAATGCTGTCAGTGACAGGATAATAGCCATATGCCTACAAGGAAGACCCATTAATACGACTATTATTCAAATTTATGCACCAACTACCAAAGCCAAAGATGAGGAAATTGAAGAATTTTATCAACTTCTGCAGTCTGAAATTGACCGAACTTACTATCAGGAT
>NW_006921990.1:1627489-1638727 GCF_000298275.1 Orycteropus afer afer
CATGTTGTCAGAAGGGACCATTCCTTGGAGAAGGATGTCATGCTTGGTAGGATGGAGGATCGACGAAAGCGGGGGAGGCCTTCAATGAGATGGATTGACACAGTGGCTGGGATGATGGGCTCAAGTATAGCAGGGATCATGGAGCTGGCAGGGGATCGGGCAGTGTTTCGTTCTGCTGTGCACGGGGTCGCTATGAGTCGGAAACAACTCTACGGCACCTAACAACAACAACCTCAGGCTGTTAATGAGCCTTCCTTCGATCCTGATGACGTGTTTGTCTTCATATAGTCCATTTTCTCAGATTATCTGCTTATCATACAGATTGAGTAAATATGGTAAAAGGATACATCCTTAATGTACACCTTTCCTGACTGTAAACCATGCAGTATCCCCTTGTTCTGTTCAAATGACCATCTCTTTGTCTATGTACAGATTCCTCATAAGCATAATTAAGCATTCTGGAATTCCCATTCTTTACAATGTTATCCATAATTTGTTATAATCCACACATTCTTTGCTTTCAGCCAAGATCTATCTGGACTTCTTTCTTCAATACCAAAATGAGTAACTCTTAAGCTTGGTGGCACTATTAATTTTAAAAAAATGAAAGATGATAACTTACAAATCAGAGGTTACTCGATCCTGGAATGAATCTGCTGGAATCCAGTTTGAGCCTTTCAGAAATATGGGCAATCCATTAATTTTGAAGTAGAAACTCCTACCAGGAGACCCTTCTATAGGCTCTTCTATAAGTTCCACCGTCCTAAAATAAACCTGTCACAAACAGAAATAAATACTGAAAATCAGCATTTGAAAAACAAGCAAAGAGGACAAAAAGAAAAGCTATATTTTTAATAACTTAAAAGAGTGTAAGTTAATGTGAATTTTCCTACCTGCTATGAAGTACTTACTGTGGAAGTACACATTTTAGAAAATACATATTTATACACAAATTATTGCTAGAGTCTTATTTCTTTGTTTAAAGGAAAATCATTTCAAAGAATGAAATATGTTTTCTTCCTCATGAAACAGGCATTCGTACTTATATCAAGACAAGCATATTTGAAGACAACATTTCAAAACTAAAACAAAAATTGTTATTTCACAAAAAATAGAAAATCCTACCAATTAAATTGATACACCTTTGATTCTTATTTCAGAGATGTTAAAATGTGCATCTTGCAATCAGAGAAATAAAGCACAAGGCAATTCATAATTAAACAACTCCCTAATCTTTTATTTAATGGGTAATTTAATCATAACTAATTATCACATTAAACTTGATCCTGAGAGAGCTTTTGGATAGCAATTGTTGATATATATGGTGTCCTAATTGGATGAAAATGGGACAGAAACACACACTCTAGGGAGGCACAAAGGCACAGGCACAGGTGAGAGATTTGGGCTGGCATCCCATCCACAGCCCACAGCCGACCTCCTCACATTCTTTACACTGCAATGAAGAATAACAGCAGTAGCAAAAGCTACTGGTTCTGGGCACCTCTGTCCCAGCCGTGGTGAAGGCCCTCATAGGCAAGACAGGGTTTAGTCTTTGTGTCTCAAAGAATTATTGTTGTTGTTAGATTCCGACTCTCAGTGATATCTAGGACAAAGTAGAATGATGTCAATGTTATCACTGCTAAAAGGGAGAAAGCTGTGACCTTTACACCTGTGACACTGTAGACAAGTTTCCTCAGTTAGGCATGGTCAGCAACACACTGCATGGAGACACTTTGACCATTTTATCAGAATCTCAATTCTTTCCAGCCATAAACCAGATCAAGGAATGAGGGACATAGTCCTACTCCAGTAAAACCTAGCCTTGAACCAAGACTGCATACTTCTCTAAAAATGAATGAATGAATCTACTTATGTTCATGAAATAAAAGTGCCCACTCGTTTTTCTGCTTTCTTACACTTGCCCTTATTGACATGATGACATACCAGAGTTACCTTTATGACAAGTTACAGAATAAGACCTGGATGAGGAGGATCTTGACAAGGAATTGTCACACGTCCTTCAGGATGACGAAATATACAGAATGCACAGTGATTTTCAGAGGTAAATTTTAAAACACTCTGACAGTCAATTCAACCATCTGGAACAGCAGTTCCTAAAATGTGGTCTGGGGACCGGAGGGAATCATAAAGACTCTTACAGTTGGTCCTCCAGTTCAAAACTGTTTTTATAACCTCTCTTCAGTGTACATTGGAGTGTTCCAGAGGCTACACAGGCTGTGTGAAGACATCATCACTCTGGCAGCTAATGGAATGTGTGCTTGTGTATTCTGGTGTGTTCGAGTTCTAAAGTAGAGGTTTACGGTACGAAGAGGTAGCTTTGAGAGATTAACTGAGTTTGTTCTCACTACTTCCAATGTGCTCTTACGTATGTCTTTAGCTATTCCTGCTATAATCTTTGTAACCTCATTATTGTTCAATAAATCCTTATTTTGAATACCAAAGTTTCCCATGCAACCTACACAGAAACACAAAAGGACTAAGTAACTTTTCATGATTTGCTTCATAATAACATTTTTTAAATTTCAAACTAAAAACAAATTTTAATTTAATTTTTTTTTAAATTTTTTTGAGACTATTCACAGCTGAACACACACCCATTCAACAATTTGTACATGCACAATTCAGTGACATTGATCACATTCTTCATTGTGCAACCATTTGCACTCTCCTTTTCTGAACTAGTCCCCTACAGGAACGGTTTTCTATCTAATCTTTCAGTTGCCATTGTCAATTTAATCCCACATAATACATAAAAAAGCTCAAGACAGACATCAAATTGTAATTTTAATTGAAACATTTTGGATTTAATATATTATTTCATTCTAAAAGGAAGATTATTTACAAAACACTTTTTCTTAATTTAAGGATGAATCATTGACTTACAAAAGGGAGATTAGAAGATTTGCATTCTCATTGTACAGCTGTACTGTCTATGTTTTAAAATACTGGGAGAAAAAAAATTGACTTATTAGAGTCTCCTGACTCATGGAAGGAAAGAATCTACTCTAAAGAAAGTGGATGATATGATAAGTAAGAAAGGGAAATAGGATTAAAGCCATCTTTCCCTCATCATTATAGATGTTAATAATTTATTTTATTGTGTCTTATGCAACAGAACAAGTTTGAATAATATATATGCTGCAAGTTAATTCGTGTTGTCATTTTGACACCAATCACTGGGAATGGAATACAAAGAAAAAAGAACTGATTATTTGAAACATAGCCTTATGACATATTCAAAAACCAAACATTGTTTACATCTTTTCAAAGTAAAAATGAAAAAGTCACTGAGACACATTACAGGGTTAGTTATCATGCTGCCTTGGCTGAAAAAACACACACATTAGCTGAGTGGCAATTACACAGTTGACACTGTCGATGCCTACTGGATGGAATGTCAAGAAATCCAAGAAATCAAAGCACTGCCATTTTCCTGTTAAAGATCTAGTTACAACATGAAGATTGACTTGATATCTCAGCTGAAGACTCATACTCTTGCCTTGCAAATGGATGAATCTCCAGAAATTGATGGATTTGCTGTTTTGCTTGTGTTTGTCCACTCTCAGCACAATAAATCATCAAAGAAGATCTTATATTCTTTTATGTGAATGGTTGTCAACAAAATGCAAGTGCAGAAATACTCCAAGTATTGAATAACTTTTTTGAATCTCAAGATTATGCTGCAACAATTGTGTTAATATTTGCACTGATGTGGATAACAATGCCCATGCCTTAGCATGAATCAAGGCAGTGGCTGCACTAGGAGTCACTGTATCCTTTACCTTCATGCATTGCTGGCAAAAAAAAAAAAAAAAAAGCCATCCAGTTTCACTCAAGTATGTCCTTGATAAAGCAGTAAAAATTATTAATTTTATTAAATCTCAATCCTTAAGTACACATCACTTTAATATTTTTTGTGATTAAATGGGAAATACACAGAAAACAACATGAACAATGACTATCTTGAAGGAAAGCGTTTGTGCCACCATTGAGTTGTAAGCTGAATTAGCCATCTTTTTCATCAAACTCCTACTTTTACTTGAAAGGACTAACAGACAAACTATGATTACTCAGAAGTGGGTTCTGGCAGATATTTTCTCAAAAATGAATAAAATGAGCTTATCTTTTCAAAGAAAACAACTGACAGCATTTGTGCCCAACGATAATATTCAAGCTTTCAAAAAAAATCAGAATTTAGGAAAATGTGTATTGCTATTATGAACTTTTAAGTTTCCCAGTACTTAAAAGATATTTCAAATGAGAACAGTGGTGATGTTACCAAATGTAAGTCTGACATTATATAATGATATGTTTTAACATGTGGAAGATCTGTAAATCTCAGTAAGCCAATATTTTCCAAAATACCAATGTATTGTATTACAATATCAGACATGGATAAAAGATCCATTAAAAGTTCAAGGGAGACTAATACACAGAATATGAAAATGTTCATCTATATGGTTTCAGATTCCACATTACAACTGACCTGTAAGAAACAACCACTTGTTAAATTTTGGTATAATATCAAAGAATATTCACAAGATTCTGAAAGGGCATTAAAGTGCTCTTCCCTTTTCCAACTACATATCCATATGAGAGCAGATTTTCTTCATATTGAAATATCAACCAAACCAACATTTTGTAAATTGATTGAATGCAGAAGCAGATGAGAAGCTAGTGTTCATTTAAGCAAGGCATTAAAGAGATTTGCAAACATGTAAAATAATGTCATTATTCTAATTTAAAAATGTATATATTTTTCATAAAAGTAAATTATTGATACTTATATGTCATGTGTTCATTGTTATTTGAAATGAATATATAATTTCTTTTAAATTTTCAGTTTTAATATAGTAAATATCAATATATGTAACCCACATAAACTTTTGGGTCCTCACAATATTTAAGAGTACAAATAGTCTTAAATCCAACAATAGGCCGTGGTTCAAACCCACCAGCCACTCCTCGGAAGGAAGGTTGGGCAATCTACATCCATAGTGATACTGCCTCGGCAACCCAAGGAGGGGTCGCTATGAGTCGGGTCCGATTCGACAGCACATAACAACAACAACAACACAACAATCTAGAAAATAGAACTCATGTTTATTTCTTAATATATGTTAATGTTATATACAGGGTTAACTATAAAACACAACACCTTTTTTTCGGTGGAATTTTCCTCATAAAAAAGCATTTATCCCTATTTCTCTACTCCTGTAATAACAATTTCACAACATAGGTCAAAGTAAATTCTGAGCTACCTGACAGTGCCTCAGAGATGAAGTAGTCACCGCCAGCCATCTTTCCCTCTGGGCATTCTTTGACAGGTTAAAGGCTAGTGAGTCTATCATTAGTGTCAATAATTCTCCATCTTCTCTGGCAGTCCCAACAGGCACCATAAAAGCCTCCTTCTACAATAAGTATTTTACTTCAGAGAAAATAATGGGCTCTGTAAATCGTTTTTTGAAAAGATCCCTAAAGTGACACAAATTTATACCCAGAGTGAATATACCTTCCCATCAGAACAAAGTTTTTTAAACAGCCCAACAAAGCAAATTACTGTCTAAAAGTAGCAAAAAAAAAAAAAAAAAGGTGTAAATAGCTAAGAATCAAATTGTGTAAGTCAATCAGTTTGACTGTTAAAACTTTAAATTCCAAATTTTTCTACCTATTGTTGAAGATTTTTTAGCTTCTCCCTAGACATATTTTTTATTAATTTCATAAAGCCTTCATTTTTAAAACAGAAGGATTAACTCAAACAGTGCAGGATTGCTGAACTCATTCTTTCAGACAGGAGTTAGGAATATCTTAACTAAAGGGCTCAAAAGGTGCCTGACTGGTAAGTAAATACTATACTTCTCAAATTTCTTTCCTTGGCAGACTAAACAGATGATAATGTAATGAGTCACCGATTCATAAACCAAGTGCTACTTGTCAGCTGTTTGTAATCAGATACTTAAAAAGCTGTCATAGAATCACTGAATTTTCAAAAGGGTAATTTTCTACTTTAAAAAAAAAAAAAAGGCAAATTTTACCTGAAAGATTTTTCAAATAATTTTTATGGATTTCCAAAACATACCTTCTAAATCATTTCACATCTACTACCATGCATTTTTAGAGACAACTCAATATCACATTTCTGTCTTGCTTTAAAAATTCACTGCCCATTGCTCTAATATGCAGAGGGACACTCTGGGTATCCACAAATAGCTTGTCTCAAACAGGCCTGTGCAGGATGATGCAAGACAGGTTCTCTTTGTTTTGCCCTCAGGGTCTGCAACTAGCACAACCAGAAGCTAACAGATTAAAGTTTACATCAGCATAGTTATCTGATCTCCTCATAGCAAGTGGTGTATCTAGTATATCTGACACCAAATATGATCACTTTTTAACACTCTCTCATCCATGACAAAGTTATTTTCAGTAATAGTAATACAATGAAATGAAGAATGATGATGGCTAGAAAAGAAATACAAATAGAGAAAGCATAACAATCTCAATTCACATTAAATTCTGAACAATGCAATAGTCTCCATGTCTCTGTTCCTTAGAGATCTATTTGAGCTTTTCACAAATACCGGGGTTGAAAAATTTCCATTTTTCAGTTATTCATTCTTTTGCAAAAATCAAAGAAAATAGTTAAATGATAGTGAACACGAGCACTGCTTTAGAATATCCAGTTCTCGATGAAAATGATTAGGGCATTCAAGCATTGCTTATTTTGATCTCTTCAGGCAATGTAAGGCCAGCAACTTTTCTTGCTTCTCCTGGAATTCTTCCTCCAAAGAGTCATTTTCTTACATTTTTTTGTTGCAATTGTGGTGCCTTCATCAAAATTTCTTTGTACTCATCTTCAAAAAAGAGTTTTAAAACTTGGTATGCCACTGTACATTGTTCAAGGGGGATTCCAGCTATTTGTAAACATATTTGTGTCTGATTAATCACATCTCTGGTAGCATAGTGCCTAAGGCACTTGACTGCTAACCAGAAGCCTGGCAGTTCAAACCCACCAGCCATTCCTCAGAAGGAAGATTGGGCAATCTACTTCTATAGTGATACTGCCTCGGAAACCCAAGGAAAAGTCGCTATGAGTTTGGTCCAACTCGACGGCACATAACAACAACAACAAAAAAAAACTTTATACCGGAAAACAAGATAATTCAGAAAAGAAAAATTGCATAAAGCACAAGTGAGACTTTAGCTGATCCAATGTAGCCACATTTTCTTTGACTCACACTATCAAAGTTAAGATTAACTTTTCAAAATCTGTCTTTCTGTGCCATAGTTTAATGAGTATTCCATCTGAAAGAAAGTCTTTTTGCAGCTTTTTCCACCAATAAAGTGAGATTTAAAAGACTGAATAAAATTTTTTGAGTTCCAAAAGCCATCACACATGAAGAAACAGTTCCAAAAGAGTAAATTCTGCAAGGTTCATAGAATTACTTCCATAAAGCAGAAATAAAATTTGAGATTAATTTTTTTGATTTTTTGCACAAACTCCACTATGAATATAGGCCACATATACATCACTGTCATATTTTTTTACCATGGCAGTGGTATAGGAAATAACCCTAAAAAAAAAATACAAAACCCACTGCTATTGAGTCAATTCAGACTCACAGTGATCCTGATTGGGTTTCCAAGACTGTAAATCTTTACAGAAGCAAATTGCCTCATCTTCTTCCCACTGACCTTCTGGTTACCGGCCAAATGCCTTACCCATTACACCACCAGAGTCCAAAAAGAAAAACGTCCAGATTTTTCAAGATATCTTCTGTGAGTTTAGCAGCAGTCTTTGCAGATATACAGAATAATTCTCTATTTTAATGCCACCATCTTATATATGGACATATCAGATCAATTCATACATTTGATCTCTGTATGAAGTATGTAAAGTACTATCAAAAACAATCCTAAGGAACTGGTTTCTTAACATCAGCCATCACTAAAGCATATCACTGATGTCATGTTTTTGCTTTCTTGATTCATTCTTTAGTTTTAAAATCAACAACTATTTTTAAAAAATAAATTTCAATTCTAACCATATTAAAATTAGTAAAATGTCTCATGTATAAACTAAAATTTACACTTATCAAGCAAAAAGTTACATATTATATCTCACAGTTCACACTTTATTTCTATTTTACATTTTAAATGCATGGGGTTGCCATAAGTTGGAATGTACTTTACAGTCACTGACAACACAAATTTAAACACAAAAACCACTACAAGAGGTCACCTAGAAGGACAGAATTGAAGTAACTCATGTTCAATTTTCTTTATAATCTCTGTATCACTTTATTTATAAACTACTTTTGAATGCTATCTATTGAAGTGGGAACTGGAGACATGAACTGCACCCAAAGCAAGCTTGAATGATTCCAAACATTATAGAAGAAACTACTTTAAAAATAACTGAGTGCAGTTCCAGTAAGATGGCGGAATAGGCAAAAAGACTACATGGACCCTCTTCAACAAAGAAAAGGGGAACCAATTGACATAGATACAGAAGATAATCTAAACTCTTGAAGGGAAGGATATAGAAGTGGACTAAACTCCAACTAGCAGAACAATTTGCATGAAAACATCAAAAAAGGAGACATACAGAGCTGCGGTCCAGCAGAGATCCTGACGGCACAGACAGGTTGGATATTGCCGATGGTGGTAGGACCTATGAATTAACCTAAAAATTCTGGCTAGCCAGGGAATGCATGAAGGACTACTCTGGTGGCTGGGGAATAAAAGGTGAAGCAGTGAAGAAGAAGACAGGCTGAGCTGTGGACTTTTGTTTGTCCAGAGGGTGCAGCCATTTTAAATGTTTACAAGCAGCTTGACCATTTTGGATGTTTAAAACAACAGCATTCTCTGAGATTCCAGGGACTTAAGAACAGGCTCCACTTGCTGGGAACCACAAGGACATTCTGGAACTGGATGACTGGAAAAGTACGAAATCCCCCTTGTTACTCTTGTACCCCATACTCTCTTGGTGACCGGAGGTGCAGCCATCCCCCACTCCCACCCACCTTCTAGACTGGCAGAGAATCCATCCCAGTCTGCGAGATCGCACAGAGCCTGAGTGCCCTGACCTCCCTGCCCCGATTTTTTTTTTCCTTTTTCTGCTTTTTAGTTTGTTTGTTTTCGTCTATTTTAAAACTATTATTATTATTACTTTTGTCCTTTTTATTATTATTCTTTATTTTTCCCCCTCCCAGGTTCTATTTTTCAGCTTTTTTTCTTTTCCCTCTTCCTGGCTGCAATTTGTTTTCTTTCTTGTAGTTAACCCCATTCCTTGTATTTCTTTTTTGATTTTTCCAATTTTTTTATTCATTATTCTCCTTCTCTACCTTTTTATTCTTATTGCTCTGTACCCAGATATTGCAGGGCTTTTTTTCTTTTTCCTTTTTTCTTTTTTTGGTTACTATTCCAGTGTGATTACATGGTGTATTTTTTGTCCATTTGCTTTTAATTTTGCTGGTTATTCAATTGTTTTTATGTCCAATTGAGTGGAAGACAGCAACAGTCCCCATACGACACAACTATACCCACACCTCCTGCACCTTCACTTACTGAATGAGAGCCATGACTTCCTTCTCCACCAACGGGCCAACAATAAACCACCACCAAGAAGAGCCTGGCTCACCCTAGGGTGCTCTTCATAAACAGTTAACACAGACCTAAATGCAGCAATGTCACTATGTCTCAGAGACAACAGATCATCACAATCCACACAGAGAAGCAAGATAAAGTGGTAGAAACAAGGGAGCAGGATACAGACCCAGAACACATCCTAAGGAAGAAGCAGCATTGTAACTCTCTAATAAGGAATTCAAAAGAATTATATTTAGGTATCTTCAAAGGATTGAGAGACAGACCAAGGAAAAAACAGACAAAACTCTAGAAGAATTTTGGAAGAAAATACAAGAACAAAATGAAAAAATAAATGAAAAATTAGAAATTATTCTAAATCTACAGATAGAAACTCAGAAGATTAATACTAAATTGTTAGAAATACCTTACACATTGAAAGGGCAAATGAGTAGAATTGATGTGATGGAAGACAGAATTAATGAGATTGAAGACAAATACCTGAATACTTCTTTGGAAAGTGATCAACCAGAAAAAAAATCAAAAGAAAATGAAGAAAGCCTAAGGTTCATGTGGGATATCATCAAAAGGAATAACTTACGTGTCATTGGAATTCCAGAACAGGAAGAGAAAAAGAAAAGCACTGAGAAAATTGTCCAAGATTTGTTGGAGGAGAACTTCCCTGATATGATGAAAGATGAGAATATATCCATTCAGGAAACCCAACAAACCCCAACAGGACAGACCCCAAAAGAAAATCAAAAAGACATATCATCATCAAACTCATCAAAACCAAAGACAAAGAAAGAATCCTGAAAGCTGCACGGGAAAAACAAAAAGTCACTTACAAGGAGAACCAGTAAGAATAAGCTCTGATTTCTTAGCAGAAACCATGCAAGCAATAAGGTAATGGGATAGTATATATAAAATCCTCAAGGACAAAAATTTTCAACCAAGAATTATATAGCCAACAAAACTGTTCCTCAAATATGATGATGAAATTAGGAGATTTCAAGATAAGCACAAACTAAGGGAATTTATTAAAACCAGACTAACCTTACAAGAGATATTAAAAGGAATCTTTGGAACAAAGAACCAAAAGTAGAATATAACAACCAACTATTAACCCACAAACCACAGCTATGGACATATCCAAAATGAAATAAGCTTAAAAGATGTAAACAGGGAACCAGAGATATCAATTGGCAAGTGAGAACAACTACAAACCAAAGAGAGGGAAAATACTGTGTAGTTACAGAACTTCGAAATGGTGAGGCAGTCAAGAGAGTTGCAAAACAGAATGGACTATTCTAATCTTAGGAAGAAAATTATAGATCACAGGGAAACCTCAAAGAAAAATGATAAGCATTCACATCACAATAAAAGAGGACAAGCACAAATATCCAGCAAATACTAAAACAACAGCAACAAAGGATATGATAACACAATTCATAAACATAATGAGCCCAGCACAGAATATAATATGGAACAAAGAATGAGGGACACCATGAAAAAACACATAAAAATATGACAGCCACCAATTCATACTTGTCAATAATTACACTGAATGTTAATGGATTAAATGAACCACTCAAGAGATGGAGAGTTGCAGATTGGATAAGAAAACAAAAC
>NW_006921990.1:1640207-1641909 GCF_000298275.1 Orycteropus afer afer
GGATGGTTCAACATTAGAAAAACAATCAACGTCATCCACCACATAAATAAAACAAAGGAGAAGAACCCCATGATCATATCAATTGATGCAGAAAAGGCATTTGATAAAATCCAACACCCACTCCTCATCAAAACTCTCACCAAAATAGGAAGAGAAGGGACATTCCTCAACATAATAAAGGGCATCTATGCAAAACCAACAGCCAGCATCAACAGCCAACATTACACTCAAAGGACAGAGACTGAAATCATTCCTCTTGCGAATAGGAACCAGACAAGGATGTCCTCTATCACCACTTCTATTCAACATTGTACTGGAAGTTCTAGCCAGGGCCATAAGGCAAGAAAGGGAAATCAAAGGCATTCAAATTGCTAAGGCAGAAGTCAATTTGCTGATGATATGATCCTGTACCTAGAAAACCCAGAGTCTCAGTCAAAAATCTATTGGAACTAATTGAGAGATTTAGCATCATGGCAGGATACAAGATCAATTCCAAAATCAGTCTGATTCTTCTACATCAGCAAAGAGATTGCTGAAAAAAAAAAATAAGGATATCGATACCATTTAAAATAGCTACTGAAAAAATAAAATACTTGGGAATAAATCTTACCAGGGACACAATAGACCTGGACAAAGAAAACTATAAAAAACTACTTCAAGAAACCATAAAAGACCTACATAAATGGAAGAATACCCCATGCTCGTGGATAGGAAGATTGAACATTGTGAAAATGTCAATTCTCCACAAAGCAATCTATACATTCAATGCAATCCCAATGCAGATCCCATCAACATTTTTTAAGGACATGGAAAAAACAATCACTAACTTTATATGGAAAGGAAAGAGACCTTGGATAAGCAAGGCACTACTGAAGAAGAAGAACAAAGTAGGTCTCACACTGCCGGGTCTCAAAACCTACTATGTAGCCACAGTAGTCAAAACTGTCTAGTATTAGTATAACGACAGACACATAGACCAATGGAAAAGAATTGAGAACTCAGAAATAGATCCATCTATCTATGGTCAGCTGATCTTTGACAAAGGGCTGAAAGCCATTAAACGGGAAAGAGAATGTTTCTTTAATAATAGTGCTGGCAAAACTGGATATCCAATTACAGAAAGACAAGTACTGTATGAGCCCATTACTGTAAAAAGACAAAGAAGGGTTTGCTTGGGAAAGGGAACTCACTTTGTAGGCTACTGGGATGCAGAGGGAGGGGAGGGATGCATTTTGGGCTAGGTGGGGCCCACATGCTGATGTGGTTAAGGGGAGGGATATTCGGAAATGATTTGTGACCACCATGATAACATTAGGAAATGGAGGACACCGAATTGTGCACATAAGAGACAACAGATGCCAATACCAACCAATGTGTCCACAATACTGCATTCCATTAATACCAAACACCAGGCTACAGATAAACACATAAACTCCTGAGAGGATCAGATCTGGGTCAGTGAACAGGACTATACTCTAGACCAAGGATAGATTCAGCTGAGGCTAATCTTGCAGACACCAGCGATACAAACTACTTGCAATCCTTACAGAAACAACAGAAGACAGATGCAGAGTAACCCCTCACAGACCCCCAGACACTATAGGAGAGAGATCCAATAGATCTACCATCTCAGGACCATAGTATTGGGGGACACCAGACTCAATTGGCACAACAAAATACATAAAAGCCTTGTTCTGCATCC
>NW_006921990.1:1642009-1643375 GCF_000298275.1 Orycteropus afer afer
GTGGCTGTGATGATGGGATCAAGTATAGCAGGGATTGTGGGGCTGGCACGGGATCAGGCAGTGTTTCGTTCTGCTGTGCATGGGGTCGCTGAGTCGGAAACGACTCGACGGCACTTAACAACAACAACAACAAGCTTTTCTAGCCCTTTGTCTAGAGTGGCTACCTTCACTTTCCACAAATTTCCAACTTGTCCCCCATTTCTCTCAGCAGACAACACTGCATTCTAATACTCAAGAGAGAAAGAAGTTATCTGACAAGAACTCCCTAAATGTTCTTTCTTGTGTTCACTTTTTTCTCTTCAAACCCCACTGAAGGAAGACTTTGCAGTCCCCATATAAAGAAAATATATCTTGAGTGGTCTCAAAGACCTTTAAAATAACCTCCATCTTTTCCTCCACATGTTCTTCTCTCTATTACCCCTATAATAAGAAAGATAGTTTCTTATCCTGAAGTAAATCCATCCACTAGTGTGGCAAATGTTATCCTATCCTACCTCCTTATAGATCTTGCCCTATTGAAAGTCTCCCTCTTTTTAAACACTTTTCAAGGATATCTGATGGTATAATGATTAAATCATTTGGCTTCTAACCAAAAGGTTGGCAGTTCAAAACGACCAGCTGCTCTGCAGGAAAATGATGAGGTAGTATGTTTCCATAAAGATTTACAGCTTTGGAAACCTTATGGGGCAAGTCCAACTCTGTCCTATAGGATCACTATGAGTCAGAATCATTTTATTTATCCATTTATTTATTTATAGAAGTATAGTCAGTGGGTGAAAATTAAACACTTTTCAGTCTTTCCCTTACTATTGGCCCCTTCTTATCAGGATTTTGTTATTGTTGTTTTTCATTCTCTCCATGGTGTCCTTTTTATTCCAAAACAACTTTAAACTTACAGAAAATTTGCAAGAATAGTACAAAGAACTCTTATATACCCTTCACCCAGAGACCAATTCAAGTTTTGTTAGGTGACCCCAATGACATTGTTTAAAGCCAAGATCCATTCAGGGTCACACTTTGCACCCAGTTGTCACCTAGCTTCTCTTAAGCCTCTTTGAATGTGGAAAAGTTCCACGATCTTTCCTCAACATTTCTTCAGATTACAGGAGAATGAAGTAGACTTGATGAGGCTCCAAGTTTGGCCTGATTAGACAGAGCTAATGTGCTATAATTTGGGCTTGTCCACTGTTTCTGCATGATTAGATACAGGTTATGAGCTTTGAGAAGGACTATCACAGAAGTGGGAGCTCTGGTAGCATAGTGGCTAAGACACTTGCCGGCTAACCAGACGGCTGGCGGTTCAAACCCACCAGCCACTCCTCGGAAGGAAGGTTGGGCAATCCTACTTCCGTAGTGATACTGCCTC
>NW_006921990.1:1643475-1647358 GCF_000298275.1 Orycteropus afer afer
AGGAAAGGATCAAATCTGGAGATCCTGGATAGAGTGGGAGGGAAAACATGGAACAAAATCCAAAACCTCAATAATGACCAGAATTACCAGTCAGATGAAATCTGGTGAGACCACCAATACTATGGCCCTGAAATACATTCTGTGGAATAAAACGCAACCCCAGGGGCTAGCTCTCTGCCCAACAGTTAACAAGATGTACACACAGAACCACTCAACTCAGGATGACACACCCACATACTCTATGGTAATACATGCCTTAGTGCAATAGACCATAGGCACCAGAAGACCAACATTCAAATTGAAGAAATGCAGGACAAACAGGAGTGCATAAATATGAGGGGCACAGGGGGACGGTTAGAGGGGATGGAGGGGAATGAAACTAAATGTACACGTAATGTTGAATGTAAAACGAGCTCTTAAAATAAAAAATAAATAAAAGACATTTAAAATAAATAAATAACTGAGTGAAGCTAAGTTATGGACAACTCCATAACTAAGTGCCTCCAGCACAGCATCCATTTGTTGAAACATCTCAGTGGGTATTCCGTCAATTCCTGGAAGCTTGTTTTTCACCAATTCCTTCAGCACAGCTTTGACTCCCTCCTTCATTAGCATCAGTCCTTGATCATGTGCCACCTCCTGAAATCAGTGAAAATCAACCAATTCTTTTTTGTACAGTGACTCTGTGTATTGCTTCCATCTTCTTTTGATGTTTCCTGCATCATTCAGTATTTGGCCCATAGAATCTTTCAGTATTGCAACTCAAGGCTTGAAGTTTTTCTTTAGTTCTTTCAGTTTGAGAAATGGTTTTCTAACTCCAAATCTTTTCACATTTCATTTGAATTTGTCTTCTTGAGCTACTCTTTGAAATCTTCTGTTCAGCTCTTTTATTTTGCCATTTCTTCCATTTGCTAGAGCAACTCTCCATTCAAGTATCTTCTGACATCCATTTTGGTCTTTTCTTCCTTTCCTGTCTTTCTAATGACTTTTTCCTTTCTTCATGTATGATGTTCTTGCTAACATCCCACAATTCCCCTGATTCTCAGTGATTGTTGTTTAGTGTGTCAAATCCATTCTTTAGATGGTCTCTAAATTCAGGTAGGATAAAATCAAGGTCATATTTTGGCTGTTATGGACTTGTTTTAATTGCTTTCAGCTTCAACTTGAACTTGCTGAAGGTTGAGCAACTGAAGGTCTGTTCCACAGTCACCTCCCGGCCTGGTTTGGGCTGAAGGTATTGAGCTTCTCCATCACCTCTTCCCACAGATGAAGTTGATCTCCTTCCTGTGTATTCCATCTGATGTAGTCCATGTATATAGCTGCTGTTTATGTTGTTGAAAAAGAAATTTGCAATGAGTAAGTCATTGGTCTTGAAAAATACTATCTATCATGCAATCTCCAGTGTCATTTCCATTACTGAGGCCACATTTTCCAAGTACTGGTGATTCTTCTTTGTTTCTAACGTTGGCATTCCAATCACCAATGATAATCAACACATCTCAATTTCATGTTTGGTCAATTTCAGACCACAGAAGTTGATAAAATTCTTCAATTTCCTCATCTTTGGTTCTGGTGGTCAGTGCATAAACTTAAATGACATTAGTACTGACTGGTTGTCCTTGTTGTTGTTATTATTAGGTGCAGTCAAGTTGGCTCCGACTTATAGTGACTCTATGTACAAAAGAATGAAACACTGATCAGTTCTGCACCAGCCTCACAATCCTTGCTATATCTTAGCCCATGATTGCAGCCACTGTGTCAATAATCCATCTTGTTATAGGCCTTCCCCTTTTTCGCTGACCCTCCATTTTACCAAACATGATATCCTTCTCCAGGAAATGTTTCCTTCCAACAACACGACCAAAGTACGTGAGATAAAGTCTGATCATTCTTGTTTCCAAGGAGCATTCCAGCCACACTTCTTCCAGGACAGATTTGTTAATTCTTCTGGGAGTCCATGGTGCTTTCAGTATTCCTCACCAACACATAAGTTTAGTCTTCCTTGTGGGTGTATGGATAGTATCCTATCACTGACAGCATTGTACTTCTGGATAGATATCAAAACATTCTTTGTGACAATGAATGCCATGCCATTCCTCTTCAATTTGTCATTCCCAGCATAGTAGTTTCGAAAATAGTTAAGGCTTATCTATAGAAGTTGAATCCATGCATACCCTATGACCCTCCAACTGCACTTCCAACAGAAATGCTGTTAGAGTATGTATGGTAAAAATGTCCTATTAAGAATGTTTCTAACGGCACTACTTGGAATAGTTATAACTGGAAACTACCCAAATTTCACAACAGAATGTGTAATACAATGAAATATTGTACACCAATGTAAATAAACAAGCTACTGCTATATACAACAATATATCTAAATGTTGCAAACATAATGTTGAACCAAATTAGCCAGATACAGAAGAATACATATTCTATGACTCCATATACATAAAGTTCAAAACCAGGCAAAAAATAACTATATTATTTAAAGTCAGGAGAGTGAATCTTTGGGAAGGAAGGAGAGAGGGATAGTCATTGGGAAGGCAAACAAAGGCAGGGAGTGTGGTATTCGGAGGTTCTAGCTTTGTTTTAAGTTCTTGGGTGGTACAAGCATTTGTGTTTGGCTGCTACTGTAAAAATTCACACCCACCAGCTACATGGAAGAAAGGTTTGGTGACCTGCTTCCATAAAGATTACAGCCAGGAGAAACCTGTGGAACAGTTCTACTCTGTATCATATGGGGTCACCATGCATTGGAATTGACTTGACAGCAACAGATTTGGTTTTGTCATTAGCAATGTTCTATTCTGGATTGGGATGATGGTTACATGGTTATTTGCTTTCTCATAAATCTAAACTGCTCACAGATGCCATGTGTTCTATTTCACAATAAAAAATGAAAAAGAAATCCTATTCTGGCACATTTGCATCAAAGAATGTCTAGAAAGAAAGAAAACTAAGAGACTCCTGCCAGAAGGTAGATAATAATGACAAGTAGCAGTTAAATTTTCTGTTGGTTGAAACAGTAGTA
This sequence comes from Orycteropus afer afer, assembly GCF_000298275.1. NCBI lineage: Eukaryota > Metazoa > Chordata > Mammalia > Tubulidentata > Orycteropodidae > Orycteropus > Orycteropus afer. The sequence continues at coordinate 1,646,510 of NW_006921990.1, forward strand.
ATCTCCCACAAAGATTAAGAAATTGAGGATTGGCAAGAAATTTAATTTCCTAGATGAACCTCCCTAGATGAAAACCAAGGGGAAAGAGGTATCATCTCTCCCTCAAATGAATTCGATTTTAGCCTATACTTTTTATCTAAATTTAAGAAGTAAACATTGATTAATCACAAACATGCAAAAAGCTCAAATTCTTATATTATTCTGGTTTCCATTACCAGAGAGTTTCTGGAAGGCACAAGAGATTGATCCAGCCTCTACCATCCCAAGCAAATGGACATAAATATTGGTTCATAGTTCCCACTTCAAATGAATTCTGACATATTCCTTAGTCACCCATTCTCATAAAAACAACTTTGACTATCACAAAGCCTGTCCTATAAGTAACCTCAATCTTCTCACATGCTCCATTTTAAGATCTCTTCTTCCCCTACTTCTAGCCCAATAAGATGGATCAAAAAGCAGCGTAATATCAGTCAAAGAATTATCAAACATTTTCTGAGTTCTCCTTCAAGTTAAGTAATCTTACTTCTTTGTCCTTGCTTCCTTTAATTTCCCTCATGACTCTCTTCTGTACCTTCTAAAGAGCAATATACAAACTGATTAAAAGAGTTAGTAAGGTTTTAAAGGCTAAATAACATAGTATCTTAAGAATTTTACATGTTGTTCTTGTTGTTATGTGCCGTCGAGTTGTTATGTGCCATCAAGTCAGAGCGACCCTTCCTTGGGTTTCCGAGGTGGTATCACTAAAGAAGTAGATTGCCCAACCGTCCTTCCAAGGAGTGGCTGGTGGGTTTGAACCTCCAGCCTTCTGGTTAGCAGTCAAATGCCCTAGGCACTATACTACATAAT
>NW_006921990.1:1652533-1657335 GCF_000298275.1 Orycteropus afer afer
GCACATAACAACAACACAACAACATCACAGAAGTGGCATAGTAACTAAGGCATTTGACTGCTAACCAGAAGGTTGGCAGTTCAAACCTATCAGCCACTCCACAGAAGGAAGACTGGGCAATACACTTCTATAAAGATTTACCACCTTGGAAACCCAAAGGGGGCCACCATGAGTCGGAATCAACTCGATGGGAGTGAGTTTGGTTTTTCGGTTTTATCACAGAAGTAGGAGTCTCTGGGTGGTGCAAACAGTTAACACTTTTGTCTGCTAACCAAAAGACTGGAGGTTCAAGTCCACCCAGAGGTTCCTTGGAAGAAAGGCCTAGAGATCTAAGTCTGGAAACTAAACCACTGGAAACCCTATAGAGTTCTACTCTGACACAAATCAGGTCACCATAAGTCACAATCAACTCAACAGCAACTGGCTCACATCACAGAAATGATGCTCTGTTCTTCTTGTTGCTTTCAGTCATTCTTCAACCCACTACAGTCTGATTTCCACTCTAGTCAAGGTCACCAGTGATCTCTTTGCCAAATCTAAAAGATCTTTCTCAATTCTTTTTTAACTTGAGCTCTCTGCATCAATTAATACTCTTTGCATATTCTCTGCTTCGTATGATTCTCTCTCTCTCTGGCTTCTGTGATTCCATACTCAAACTGGTTTATTCCTACCTCTTTAACCATTCCTTCTCAGAGAAATCTAAGGGCTTTTTTCCTAGTGCCTAAGGCATTTGACTGCTAACCAGAAGGCTGGCGGTTCAAACCCACTTGCCACTCCTCAGAAGGAAAGTTGGGCAATCAGCTTCCATAGTGATACTGTCTCAGAAACTCAAGGAGGGGTCACTATGAGTTGGATCCTACTAGACAGCAGTGAGTTTCATTTTGGTTTATTGTCACTTAATATGATTCTGGAGTTCTGTTCTAGCTCTCCTCTCCATGCAGGTAGCTCATAACCTACCATGGCTACAATTATCACCTATACTTTGCTGATTTATACATCCTTACTTTCACTTAAGTGTAATTCCTAGGCTTTAGCCTTACACAATGAACAACTCATCGAATATTATTCCTTGGATATCTTTTAACTGTTGTGTTTTTGTTGTTGTTGTGTGCCGTCGAGTCGGCCCCAACTCATAGCAACCCCTCCTTGGGCTGCCGAGGCAGTATCACTATGGAAGTAGATTGCCCAACCTTTCTTCTGAGGAGTGGCTGGTGAGTTTGAACCGCCAGCCTGCTGGTTAGCAGTCAAGTGCCTTAGGCACTATGCTACCAGAGCTCCATATCTTTTAACTACTCCACATAAAATACATCTAACACTGAAATAATTTCCACTGTTCCTCATCCAAAAAGCCTGCTCTTCTTTTCTGAGTAGTTTAACTCAAAGAATATAATTCTCATGTCTTCTGTGGTCCAAACCAGCAACTTAGGCACCACTCTTGATTCATTTTTCTTTCCTATCTATATATCAACAATCCTGATGCTGTTGTCTACTAAATCATTCTCAGATTTATCTCCTCAGAAATGCTGTAGCCTAAGTGTTCTGGTTACCTAATGCCACTCTGACAGGAAACATACCACAAATGGAATGGCCTTAACAAACAGGAGTTCATTCTCTTACAGTTTGGAAGCTTTAAGTTTGAGTTCAAAGTGCCAGGCTCTAGGGGCTCGGTGAAATCCCCTCAGCCTTGGGCTTCAGCTCTGCCTCCAGCTCCCGACCCACTGGAGGAGCTGTCTTCATTCAGACAGCTGCTGGTTGCTGAGGCTGAGAAGCCCAAGGTTGACAAGTACAAAGGCACAGACCCGATGTTACCAAACCACACAGCAGGCTGTTAATTCAAGTCCATTGTAAGTCCCAAGGTCAGCAGAGCATGGCAGGCTGCTGAACAACGACATGGCTACATGCAGGGTCCAAGCATACCATAAGCTAGAGAACATTCCCCAAGACTTGTGCTTATATATAGGAAGCAGAACACATTCCCTAAAGCAGCTACTCAGCTGCTGCCAGTAGATTCCACCATGGAGTTGATTACCAGTCTCATCATGGGGAATACTACATCCAGCTGCCCAGCCACTTAACCAGGCCCAGCCAAGTTGACACACAAACTGAACTACCACACTAAGCACCCATAAGGAGCTCTGGTAGCATAGTGCCTAAGGCACTTGACTACTAACCAGAAGGCTGGCGGTTCAAAACCACTAGCCACTCCTCGGAAGAAAGGTCGAGCAATCTACTTCCATTGTGATATTGCCTTGGCAACCCAAGGAGGGATCGCTATGAGTCGGGTCTGACTCGATGGCACATAACACCAAGCAACCATAATCTTGGGCCTGAATTTCTGCCATAGTCTTTTAATTGGCCTTGACCCTTGTCATTCTTTCAATGTGATCTTTGTAAAACAGAAATATGATTATTGTTTTCTACTTAAAACCCTTAACAAATTCCAACTGCCCTCACATGGTTTGTATGACCCTTCATGATCCTGCTTTAGTGCTGGTACCCTAGTGCCTAAGGCATTTGACTGCTAATCAGAAGGCTGGCAGTTCAAATCCACCAGTCACTCCTTGGAGGGAAGGTTGGGCAATCTACCTCCATAGTGATACCACCTCAGAAACACAAGGAGCAGTCACTATCAGTCGGATCTGACTCAATGGCAGTGAGTTTGGTTTGGTTTGGTTTACAATATCATCTTTTATTCTCCTATTTCAAACTTGAATGTTGTTGTTAAGTGCTACCAACTCATAGCAACCCTATGCACAACAGAACAAACCACTGCCTGGTCCTGCACCATCTTCAAAATTGTTGCTATGTTTGAGCCCATTGTTGCAGCCATTATATCATCCATCTTGTTGAGGGTCTTCCTCTTTTTTCACTGACCCTCCACTTTACCAAGCATGATGCTCTTTCCCAGGGACTGGTCTCTCCTGATAAGATGTTCAAAGTGAGACAAAGTCTTTCCATCATCACTACTAAAAAGCATTCTGGATGCATACCTTCAAAAACAGATTTGTGCACTCTTCTGGCAGTCCATGGTGTATACCACATTCTTCATGAACAAAGGTATCAATTCTTCTTCAGTCCCTCTTATCCACTGTCCAGCTTTCACATGCATATAAGTCGATTGATAGGCACACCATAATCTTCAAGGTAGCAGCTTTGATTCTTAACACTTTAAATAGGTATTCTGCAGAGGCCAATGCAATAAATGTTTGCTTTCTCAACTGCTGCTTCAGTAGGTGTTGGCTGTGGAGCCAAGTAAAATGAAATTCTTTTTTTTTTAAATTGTGCATTGGGTGAAAATTTACATAGCAGATTTGTTTTACATTCAACAGTTCATGCACATTTGATTTCACAGCCCCAACTACAATCACCGACCATAAAAAACTCTCCTCCCAGTGACTATCCCCCGTGCCCTTCTCATCTATGCATTCCCATCTGTCCAGCTTTCCCTCTATTAGAATGCTGTTCTTGATGTCTCATGCCTCATTGACCTAAGGGGTGCATCTCCCTAGGGTAGGTAGGTGCATCTCCCTGTGGGAGATGTTCTGCATGTAAGTCTTTCTACTGTTGGGCTAGAACCAATCCACAAAGTGAGTCCATTTCTAGGCCCAAAGCATAACCCAGGGCCATAGTCTCAGGGATTCCACCAGTCTCTATCTGACCAGTATTCTGATGATTTCTGTGTTTTTCAATTTTGTTCCACATTTTTCCTCTCACTCTAACCAGGAAACCTAGAAAACCAAAAAGGAAGAACATGTTCAGCATTTCTCAAGCTGAAAGAACTGAGGAAAAAATTTAAGCCTCAAGTTGCAATATTGAAAGATTCTATGGGCAAAATATTGATTGGTGCAGGAAGCATCAAAAGAAGATGGAAGGCATACACAGAGTCACAAAGAACTTATCGATCTTCATCCATATCAGGAGGTGGCATATGTTTAAGAACCAATGGTACTGCAGGAAGAAGTCGAAGCTGCACTGAAGGAATGTGGTGAAGAACAAGGCTCTAGGAATTGATGGAATACCCACTGAGATGTTTCAGTAAATGGATGCCCTGCTGGAGGCACTCAGTTATGTCAAGACATTTGAAAGACACCTACCTGGCCAACTGACTGGAAGAGATCCATATATCTACCCATTCCAAAGTAAGGTGATCCCATAGAAGGTGGAAATTATCAAATAATATCATTAATATAACATGCAAGCAAAATCTTACTGAAGATAATTTAAAATGGTTGCAGCAGTATTTTGACAGAGAAATTCGAGAAATGCAAGTTGGATTCGGAAGAGGATGTGGAACAAAGGATATCCTTGTTGATGTCAGATGGATCTTGGCTCAAAACAGGGAATACCAAAAAGAGGTTTACTTGTGTTTTATTGACTATGCCGAAGTATTTGGTTGTGTGGATCATAACAAATTGTGGATAACATTGAGAAGAATGGGAACTCCAGAACATTATTATACTCATAAGGAACCTGTAGACAGACCAGGAGGCTGTCATTCAAACAGAATAAGGGGACACTGCATGGTTTAAAATCAAGAAGGGAGTGCATCAGGGCTGTATCTTTTCACTATATTTATTCAACCTATATGCTGAGCAAATAATCTGAGAACCTGAACTATATGAAGAAGAATGTGGCATCAAGATTGGAGGAAGATTTTTAACAACCTCTGATAATGCTGATGACACAACTTTGCTTGCTGAAAATGAGGATGACTTGAAGCACTTACTGATGAAGATTGAAGAATACAGTCTGCAGTATGGATTACATCTCAATATAAAGAAAACAAAAATCCTCACAACTGG
>NW_006921990.1:1657630-1680979 GCF_000298275.1 Orycteropus afer afer
AAGAAAGGGGGAACCAATTAACACAGATAAAAATAATCCTGAGCCCCTGAGCTTTGAAGGGAAAGACATAGAAGTGGACTAAACTCCAACTAGCAGAAGAACTTGCATGAAAACACCAAAAAAAGAGACATACAAAGCTGCGGTCCAGCATTGATCCCGATGGAACAGATAGCTTGGATATTGCTGAGTGGTGGTAGGATCTAAGAATTAACCTAAAAATCAGCCCTGCTAGCCAGGGACTGCACTGAGGACTGCTCTGGTAGCTGGGGAATAAAAGGGGAAGCAGCAAAGAGGAAGGAGGGCTGAGCTGTTGACTTTTGCCTGTCCGGAGGGCACAGCCATTTTGAATGTTTACAAGTGGTTTGGTCATTTTGGATATTTAAAGGGACAGTGTTCTCCCAGACTCCAGGAACCTAAGAACAGGTTCCACTTGCTGGGAACCGCAAGGACATTCCGGACGCAGATGACTGGAAAGGTGCGACATTCCCCTTGTTACTCTTATATCCCACACCCTCTTGGTGAACAGAGGAGTGGCCATCCCTCACTCCCACCCACCTTCTAGGCCAGCAGGAATTCCATCCTAGTCTGTGTGCTTGGATGGAGCCTGGGTGCCCTGCCTTGCCCTGCCCTGATTTTTTTTTTTTTTCCTTTAGTATATTTGTTTCTGTCTGTTTTGAAACTACTATTATTATTATTACTTTTGCCCTTTTTATTATTATTCTTTATTCTTCCCTTCCCAGTTTCTAGTTTTCATCTTTTTTTTCTTTTCCCTGTTCCTAGTTGCATTTTTTTTTTTCTCGTGGTTAACCCCATTCCTTGTTTTTCTTTTTGTGTTTTTCCTATTTTTTTTCTTTGGTATTCTCCTACTCTACTTTTCTCTTATTGCCCTCTCCCCAGATATTGCAGTGTTTTTTTTGTTTTGTTTTGTTTTTGCCCCTTTTTTCTTTCTCTGGTTACTGTTCCTGTGTGATTACACAGTGTGTTTTTTGTCCATTTGCTTTTACTTTTTTAATGGTTATTCAGTTATTATTTTTGTCTAACTGAGTGGGAGACAGCAACAGTCCCTTTATGACACAACTACACCCACAACTCCTCCAGCTGCATTTACTGAGAGCCAACACTTCCTTCTCCACCAATGGGCCAACGATAAACATCCACCAAGAAGAGCCTGACTCACCCTTAGCCACTCTTCACAAACAGTTAATAGAGATCTAAATACAACAACGCCACAATGTCTCGGAGACAACAGACCATAAAAGTCTACACAAAGAAACAAGATAAAGTGGTAGAAACAAGGGATCAGGATACAGACTCCGAACACATTCCTGAGGAAGAAGCAGCATTGGAACTCCTTGATAAGGAATTCAAAAGAATTATATTTAGGTATCTTCAATGAATTGAGAGGCAGATCAAGGAAAACACTGACAAAACCCTAGAAGAATTTTGGAAGAAAATACAAGAACAAAATGACAAAATAAATGAGTTGTGGTATTGGCAAAGAATGCTGAAGTACCATGGACTGCTAAAAGAACTAACAAATCTGTCCTGGAAGAAGTGTAGCCAGAATGCTCCTTGGAAGCAAGAATGGAACATACTTTGGTCATGTTGTCAGAAGGGACCATTCGCTGGAGAAGGATGTCATGCTTGGTAAGGTGGAGGGTCGACAAAAGAGAGGAAGGCCCTCAGCAAGATGGATTGACACAGCAGCAGCAGCGATGGATCAAATAGAGCAAGTATCATGGAGCCGGCACAGGACTGGGTGGTGTTTCACTCTGCTGTGCATAGGGTCACTATGAGTCAGAGACGACTCGACGGCACCTAACAACAACTACTAACCAGGATCTCCAATACTGATCCCTTTCAGAGTGTTTGGCATTGGTAGTCAGGCACCATCTATTTCTTCTGGTCTCAGGGTCATGAATGCTGAGTTTCTCTTCCACTGTTTGTGTATTTTGGGTTAAACTTGATAACCTATTTATGCCAGAAATCAGGGCCCTGGTCTTGCCTCTATTTTATCTTTGATGAACTTTATAGCTTTGGGTTTTACATTTAAGCCTTTGATCCAACTTGAGCTTGTTTTTGTGTATAGAGTGAGGCATGGGTTTTGTTTCATTTTTCTGCAAGTAGATATCAATTTTGCCAGCACCATTTGTTAAAGAGGCTATCTCTCCCCCATTTAATAGGTTTGGGGCCTTTGTCAAAGATCACCTATCCACAGATGGATGGGTCTATATCTAGGTTTTTTTTATTCTGTTCCATTGATCTATTTGTCTATCATTGTACCAATACTACACCATTTTGACTACTGTGGCTGTATAGTCAGTTTTGAGATCTGAGCATGGGAGACCTCTTACTTTGTTTTTCTTCTTCAGCAGTGCTTTGCTTATCTGAGGCTTCTTTCCTTTCCATATGAAATTAGTGATTAGTTTTTTCATGTCCTTAAAAACTGTTGATGGAATCGGGATCAGGATTGTATTGAATGTATAGATTGCTTTGGGTAGTATCAACATTTTCAAAATATTCAGCCTTCCTACCCACCAGCCACTCCTCGGAAGGAAGGTTGGGCAATCCTACTTCCGTAGTGATACTGCCTCGGAAACCCAAGGAGGGGTCGCTATGAGTCGGGGCCGACTCGACGGCACATAACAACAACAACAACAACAATCCATCAAAGGTAAAATGAAATTCTTGGTAACTTCAACATTTTCTTCATTTATCATGATGTTGCTTATTGGTCCAGTTTTGAGAACTTTTGTTTTCTTTATGTTGAGGTGTAATTCATATGCAGTGTAATCTTTGATCTTCATCAATAATTGCTTCAAGTCATCTTCACTTTCAGCAAGCTCGGTTGTGTCATCTGCATATTACAGGTTGTTACTGAGTACTCCTCCAATCCTGATGCCTCTTTCTTCTTCATATACTCCAGCTTCTTGCATTATCTTCTCAGCTTATAAACTAAATTAAGTATGGTGAAAAGCTACAACTCATGCATATGTTTTCTCATTTTAAACTATGCATCATTCCCTTGTTCTGTTTGAATGACTGCCTCTTGGTCTGTATTCAGGTTCCACATGAGCACAATAAGATGTTCTAGAATTCTCATTCTTCACTATGTTATCCATTATGTATTATGATCCACATAGTCAAATGCCTTTGCATAATCGATAAAGCATAGATAAACATCTTTCCAGTTTTGTCTGTTCTCAGTCAAGATCCATCTGACATCAGTAATGATATCCTCATTCCATGTCCTCTTCTGAATCTAGCTTGAATTTCTGACAGTTTCTTGTCAATGTACTGCTGCAAACTTTTTAAAATTATTTTTAGCAAAATTTTACTTGCATGTGATATTCATGATATTGTTAAATAATTGCTCTATTTTGTTGTATCACCTTTCTTTGGAATGGGCACAAATATGGCTCCCTTCCAGTTGTTTGGCCAGGTACCTGTATTTCAAATTTCTTCACATAGATGTGTGAGCACTTCCAGAATTGTATCCATTTGTTGAAATCTATCATTGAGTATTTCACCAATTCCTGGAGCCTTGTTTACTGCAAATTTCTTCAGTGTAGCTTGGACTTCTTCCTTCAGAACCATGGGATGGATCATATGCTAACTCCTTAAATGGTTGAAAGGAGCTCTCATGGCATAGTGCCTAGGGCATTTGATGACTAACCATATGGTTGGTGGTTCAAACCCACCAGCCACTCCATGAAAGGAAGATTGGGCAATCTACTTCAGCAAAGATTTACTGTCTCAGAAACCCAATGGGGGTCGCTTTGAGTCAAAATTGACTTAGTGGCAGAGTTTTGGGTTAGTTTTTGGTTTAAATGGTTGAACACTGACCAACTGTTTTGGTACAGTGACTGTGTATTCCTTCCAACTTTATATGATACATCCTGAGTTGTTCAATCTCTTGTCCATAGAAACCTTAATACTGCACCTCAAGGTTTGTATTTTTCCTTCAGTTCTTTAAGCTTGATAAATGATAAGCATGTTCTTCCCTTTTGGTTTTTTAACACTAACTTTCTGCACATTTCATTATAATACTTTACTAAGTCTTCTTGCTAGGAGCTCTGGTGGTGTAATGCCTAAGGCATTTGGCTGCTAACCAGAAGCCTGGAGGTTTAAAACCACCAGCAACTCCTCAGAAGGAAGGTTGGGCAATCTACTTCCATAGTGATACTGCCTCAGAAACCCAAGGAGCAGTCACTATGAGTTGGATCTGACTCAACAGCACTAAGTTTGGTTTGGTTTTCCTTAAGTGTTCTTGAGCTGCCCTTTGAAATCTATTCAGCTTTTTTACTTTATCATTGCTTCCATTTGCTTCAGTTTTCACATGCATATGAGGCTATTAAAAGTACCAGGGCTTGGGTGAGGTGTACCTTAGTCTTCAAAGTGACATCTTTGTTCTTTAACACTTTAAAGAGGTCTTTTACAGCAGATTTGCCCAGCATAATAGGTTGTCATCTGATTTCTTCACTGCTACTTCCACGGGCACTGTGGTGGTTAAGTTTGGGTATCAACTTGGCTGGGCCTGGTTGAGTAGCTGGGCAGCTGGTGGTAGTTATTCCCCATGATGAGACTGGCAATCAACTCCATGGTGGGATCTACCACAAGCAGCTGAGTAGCTGCCTTTGGGATGTGGTCTGCTTCCTGTATATAAGAAACAGCTTTGGGAATGGTCTCCAGCTTATGGCACACTTGAACTCTGCACGTAGCATGTTGTTGTTCAGCAGCCTGCCATGTTCTGCCAACCTTGGGACTTTCAATGGACTTGAATTAATGGCCTGCCGTGTGGTTTGATATCATCAGGACTGTGCCTTTTTACTTGTCAATGTTGGGTTTGTCAGCCACAGCAGCCAGCAGCTGAATGAACAAAAGCCTCCAGTGTCAGTGGGCTGGAGCAGAAGGCAGAGCTGAAGCCCCAGGTTGAGGGGCTTTCACCCAGCCCCTAGAGCCTGGCTCTTTGAACTCGGACTTAAAGACTCCAAACTGTAAGAGAATAAACTCCTCTTTGTTAAAGCCATCTTATTTGTGGTACATTCTTATCAGAGCAGCACCAGGTAACCAGAACAGGCATTGATTATGGACACAAGGAAAATGAAATCCATGACAACTTCAATCTTTTCTCTATTTATCATGATGTTGTTTATTGGTCCAGTTGTGAGGATTTTGTTTTATGTTGAGGTGTAATCCATACTGAATGCTGTAGTCTTTGATCATCATCAGTAAGTGCTTCAAGTCATCTTCACTTTCAGCAAGCAAGGTTGTATCCTCTGCATATCACAGGTTGTTGATGAGTCTTCCTCCAATCCTGATGCCACATTCCTCTTCATATAGTCCAGCTTCTCAGATTAAGTGCTCAGCATACAGACTGGATAAGTATGGCTTGAGTAAGACTACATCTGGGGAAAGGTGATGGAGAAGCGCAATATCATCAATATCATTAATCAGAACAAGGAGCTGACTGTTGAACAGACCATCAATTGCTCATATTTAAGTTCAAGCTGAAGAAAATTGAAACAAGTCCACAAGAGCCAAAATATGACCTTGATTTTATATCTACCTGAATTTAGAGACTATCAGAAGAACAGATTTGACATATGGAACAACAAAAACCGAAGACCAGACATAAAAATTGGATGACATCAAGAATATTATACATGAAGAAATCAAAAGGTTATTAAAAAGACAAAAATGGATGTCACAAGAGACTCAAATTTGATCTTCAACAGAGAATAGCTAACAAGAATGGAAGAAATGATGAAATAAAAGAGTTGAAAAGAAGATTTCAAAGAGTGGCTCAAGAAAACAAACTAAAGTATTATAATGAAATGCATAAAGACAGGAATTAGAAAACCAAAAGGGAAGAACATGCTGGGCATTTCTCAAGATGAAAGGACTGAAGAAAAAACTCAAGCCTCCAGTTAAAATGCTGAAGGATTCTAAAAGCAAAAAAAAACGTTGTCTGATATATTACTTGAATATTTACGAATAGCAGGGAAACATTGTCTGATATGGTGCTGGAAAATAAGCCCCGTAGGCTGAAAAGTACTCAAAATATGACCGGGAAAGAAATGCCTCCTCACAGTAGAGTTTACTTTAATGATGTGGATCAAGTAAAGCTTTAGGGAGTTTCAATTACTGATGTAATACGACTCAAAATGAGAAGAAACAGTTGCAAACTTTCCTTAATAATCAGAAGTAGAATGTATGAACTATGAGTCTAGGAAAACTAGTTGTCAAAATGAAATACAATGCATAGAGAGCGATACCACAGGCATTAGTGAGCTGAAAAGGACTCGTACTGACCATTTTGAACTGGATAATCATATGGTCTACCATGCCAGAAATGACAAAGAGAAATGCCATCACATTCATCATCAAAAAGGATATTTCAAGATCTACCCTGATGTACAGTGCTGTCAGTGATAGGATAATATCCAAACATCTACCAGGAAGATCAGTTAATACTACTATTACTCAAATTTATGCACCAACCACTAAAGTCAAAGATGAAGAAACTGAAGATTTTTACTTACTTCTGCAGTCTCAAATTGACTGAACATGCAGTCAAGAGGTAATGATACTTATTGGTGATTGGAATGTGAAACTTGGAAACGAGGAAGGACTACTAGCTGGGAAATATGGCCTTGGTAATAGAAAGGACATCAGGAATCACATGATAGAATTTTTGCAAGACCAAAATGTATGTCAGAAGAGACTGTGAAGCTTGCTCTTTAAAGAAGAGTTGTTGTTGTTGTTATGTGCCGTCAAGTCAGACCCGACTCATAGCGACCCCTCCTTGGGTTTCCGAGGCAGTATCACTACGGAAGTAGATTGCCCCATCTTCCTTCTGAGGAGTGGCTGGTGGGTTTGCACCACTAGCCTTCTAGTTAGCAGTCAAGTGCCTTTAGGTACTACACTACCAGAGCTCCTTTAAAGAAGAGTAGCTAAAGCAAATGGAAGAAATGATGATATAAAAGAACTGAACAGAAGATACAAAGGGCAGCTTAAGAGGACAAAGTAAAGTACTACAATGAAGTGTGCCAAGAACTGGAGATGGAAAATCATAAGGGAAGAGCACACTTGGCACTTTTCAAGCTGAAAGAACTGAAGAAATAATTCAAGCCTCAAGTTGCAATATTGAAGGATTCTATTGGCAAAACATTGAATGACATATGAAGCACCAAAAGAAGATGGAAGGAATACACAGAGTCACTGTACCAACAAGAACTGGTTGACATTCAACCACTTCAGGAAGGAGCATATGATCAAGAACCAATGGTACTGAATCAAGAAATCCAAACTGCACTGAAGGAATTTGGGGAAAAAAAAAACCAAGACTCCAGGAATTGATGGGCTATCCATTTAACTGTTTCAATAAACAGATGCAATACTAGAGGTACTCACTTGTTTATGCCAAGAAATCTGGAAGACAGCTACCTGGCCAGTCATCCAGAAGAGACACATATTTGTGCCCATGCCAAAGAAAGGTGATCCCTTTATCAAACAATATCGTTAATATCACATGCATGTAAAATTTTGCTGAAGATAATTCAAAAACGGTTGCAGCAGCACACTGACAGGAACTTCCAGAAATTCAAGCCCAATTCAGAAGAGGACATGGAATGAGCGATATCATTGCTGATGTCAGATGGATCTTGGCTGAAAGCAGAGAACATCAGAAAGATGTCTACCTAGTGTATTATTGACTATGCCAAAGCATTCGACTGTGTGAATCATAACAAATTGTGACTAACATTGTGAAGAATGGGAATTCCAGAGCAATTGTGCTCATGAGGAATCTTTACATAGTCATTGGGACAGAACAAGGAAATACTGTATGGTTTAAAATCAGGAAAGATGTGCATCAGAATTGTAGTCTTTCACTATACTATTCAAACTGTATGCACTCAAATCATCTGAGAAACTGGATTATTATGAAGAAGATCGTAGTATCAGGATTGGAGGAAGATGCTTTAACAACCTGTGGTATGCAAATTACACAACCTTGCTTGTGAAAATGAAGACTTGAAGCACTTACTGATGAAGATCAAAGCCTTCAGTATGGATCACATCTCAACATAAAGAAAACAAAAATCCTCAAAACTGGACCAATAAGCAACATCTTGATAAATGGAGAAAACATTGAAGTAGTTGTGATGGTTACGTTTGTGTGTCAACTTGGCTGGGCCTGGTTGAGTGGCTGGGCAGCTGGTGGTAGTTATTCCCCATGATGACACTGGCAATCAACTCCATGGTTGTTGTTGTTGTTGTTAAGTGCCGTCGAGTCGTTTCCGACTCATAGCAACCCCATGCACAGCAGAACGAAACACTGCCCGATCCCGCGCCAGCCCCACAATCCCTGCTATACTTGAGCTCATCATCGCAGGCACCGTATAATCCATCTCGTTGAAGGCCTCCCCCTCTTTCGTCAACCCTCCACCCTACCAAGCATGACATCCTTCTCCAGCGAATGGTCCCTCCTTACAACATGGCCAAAATAGGTGAGACGAAGTCTGGCCATTCTTGCTTCCAAGGAGCATTCTGGCTGCACTTCCTCCAGGACAGATCTGTTATATAAGAAACAGCTTTGGGAATGGTCTCTAGCTTGGACCCTGCATGTAGCCGTGTCATTGTTCAGCAGCCTGCCATGCTCTGTTGACCTTGGACTTGAATTAATGGCCTGCCGTGTGGTTTGGTAACATCGGAACTATGCCATTTTATTTGTTGACCTTGGGCTTATTAGCCTCAGCAGCCAATAGCTGCCTGAGTGAAGAGATCCCTCTAGCGTCAGTGGGCTGGGAGCAAGAGGCAGAGTTGAAGCCCCAGGTCAAGGGGCTTTCACCCCGCCCCTAGAGCCTGGCACTTTGAACTCGTACTTAAAGCCTCCAAACCATAAGAGAATAAATCCCGTTTGTAAAGGCCATCATCTCATTTGCAGTATATTCCTGTCAGAGCAGCACTAGGTAACCAAAACATAGTCAAAGATCTCATTTTACTTGGATCCATAACCAACATCCATAGAAGTAGCAGAAATATTTCAAGAAATGAAACAACATATTGCAATGGGCAAATCTGCTGCCAAAGATGTCTTTAAAGTGTTGAAGAGCAAAGATGTCACTTTGAAGATGAAGGTGTGCTTGACCAAGCCATGGTATTTTCAATGCCTTCATATGCATGTGGTAGCTAGATAGTGAATAAGGAAGACTGCAGAAGAATTGATGCTTTTGAATTATAGTGTTGGCAAAGAATATTGAAGGTACTATGGACTAATAGAAAACCCAACAAATCTATCTTGGAGGAAGTACAACCAGAATGTTCTTTAGAAACGAGAATGACCAGGCTTCACCCTCATACTTTGACCATGTTATTGGAAGGGAACAGTCCTGGAGAAGGATATCATCCTTGGTAAAGTGGAAGGTCAGCAAAAAATGGAACGAATGGCACAATATTGAGTGGTGTTTCATTCTGTCGAACACAGACTAGCTATGAGTCAGAGTCGAGTCAAGGGTACCTAACAACAACATAGCTAATAAATACCAACGGGCAGTTCTTTCCAACTTACAGTGCTATATCCCAAAGTGAGCAGGACTTAGCCATTTCTTAACATGTGTCAATCTTTCTTTTCAGTATCTTTTAGCTGAGGTTACCATAAGTCCTATTCATAAAAGCAAAAGAGATAGTGATGCCTTTAGGAAAAAACTTACTTTTATTCTATTTAACAAAAATATCAGTCTTTGATGAATGAGGCTAAGGGGTGGGGGAATGACCCTTTTCTAGAGGTACTTTGAAAACGCTCCTTTAGAGAACAGGGGCTAGTTTTCCCTAATGCCATCTCTAGATGGCTCCAGTGCCAATCCTGATTTTAGAATTTTTATAGTATCTTTAACATGTCTGTTGTATATATAATGACCTAACAAATATTTTAATTATAAAAGCAGAACTCAAGTACAATAAGAGGTCTTGAAGCTCTCCTATCATTTTGCCTTGCCCTTTTAGACTATCATCCATTACATATGCACCCAAACTCAGTTATTAGAAATTGCACGTTTCTGTGAAGGATTCAGATTATCCTGATTTACGTCATTTAGAAGGAGCTCTGGTAGCTAAAGCACTTGACTGCTAACCAGAAGGCTGGCGGTTCAAACCCACCAGCCACTCCTCGGAAGGAAGGTTGGGCAATCCTACTTCCGTAGTGATACTGCCTCGGAAACCCAAGGAGGGGTCGCTATGAGTCAGGGCTGACTCGACGGCACATAACAACAACAACAACACGTCATTTAGGAAGCCTAGGTGTTGCATGGTTAAGTGCTTGACTGCTAACTGAAAGATTGGCAGTTTAAAACCACCCATCGGCTCAGTGGGAAAAAGATCTGGTGATCTGTTTCCATAATAATTACAGCCTAGGAAACCCAATGGGGCATTTCTACTCTGTCACACAGGCTCACTGTAAGTCAAAAATAGACTCAACAGTACCTAACAACAACATATGTCATTTGCTAAATTCAGGACAATGTTGTAACAGAGTAAGGTGAAATATACCAGAAAGCTGCTTATCTACTATTGTTCACTTAATTTGTATACTAGTAAGAAAAAAAAAAAAAAAACTGCACAAGCTCTTTGCCCACTAATGTACTTATTGTAAAAGGAACATAGTAGCATAGTGGACATATCGGGCTGCTAACCAGAAGGTCAGTGGTTCAAAGCCACCAGCTGCTCTGTGGGAGGAAGATAAGGCAATCTACTTCCACAAAGATTTACAGCCTTAGACACCCAAAGGGGGTCGCTATGAGTTGGAATCAACTTGATAGCAGTGGGTTTGGTTTTTTTGGCTACTTACTAAGTTCAGAAAAAATACATTCCTAAAGTCTAGGCTTGTTGTTTGGGTGATGGTAAACTGTGCATCTTAGATTCTTTTCTGACTTTATCCCACCGAAAAATTCTTAATCATATATGGCAAATTATCTCCTTGTTAATTAAGATGAGCCAGGTTTTAGTGAGGTCTAGCTTTCTCCACTACACATTACATATAAAAAAAAAAAAAAAATCAAACCCACTGCCATCGAGTCGGTTCCAACTCATAGCAACCCCCATTGGGTTTCCGAGACAGTAAATCTTTATGGAAGTAGACGGCCCAGTCTTGCTTCCATGGAGTGGCTGGTAGGTTTCAGCTACCAACCTTCTGGTTAGTAGTCAGATGCCTTAGGCACTGTGCTACCAGAGCACCTACTCATTATATATATGCAAGATATAAAATAAAAGAAAATTTAAATTTTTCCTGAAAAATCATAATTTACACAGGTAAGTAAGCCAACTAACAATTTTTGCATTTCAATAGTAAAGATTTAGTAGTTTGGGAAACTGGAAAACTAAAGTACCACATTTTCATTAATATACTATACCAACAGGCCTTAGAAATACCAACTAATGTTTCAATCATTTGCAATATCATACGCAAGGAGCTCTGGTTGCGTAGTGCCTAAGGCATTTGACTGCTAACCAGAAGGCTGGCGGTTCAAACCCACCAGCCACTCCTTAGAAGAAAGGTTGGGCAATCTACTTCTGTAGTGATACCTCCTCAGAAACCCAAGGAGGGGTCTCTATGAGTCAGGTCTGACTCCATGCCACATAACAACAACATCATACATAACCATATTCATGTTATCATAACTTTGTCACAAGTTACTATCTATAGGGCAAATTTTGGTTTTGGTCCTTGATTCCAGAAAGTGTGCTAAACACAGTTTCCAATTTTATAAATCCCAGAAAACTCTTTCATTGAGTTTATGTGTTGATTCTAATTTTTACATGTTTATAAATAAAAACTCTCTTGTTTTGAAACAAATTTTACTTTAATATTTAGCTCTAATATTCCTGTCAACAAAGACAAAAAAAGGGAAACAGAATGAGTGATATCCCACTCACAGCCACCTCAAGTCCCTCCTGGAAGAAGGAGGGACATGTATGTACATACAAATTAATTCACAGATAGCTCTTAATTCTCAGCACTTCATTATGAAAAAAAGTTGCTTAAATGGACTCATATGTGGGACTCACCACAGGACAGCCACAAATTAATTTACTTCCATTGCATGCATATAATGTAATTAATGTGCTTTGCTTAATCTCTTTATTCATCTAATATTTATTTTGTACCTACTAAAGTCATTGTACCCACCACCAGCCACTCCTCGGAAGGAAGGTTGGGCGATCTACTTCCGTAGTGATACCACCTCAGCAACCCAAGGAGGGGTCGCTATGGGTCAGATCCAACTCCATGGCACATAACACAACAACAAAGTCATTGTATTTTCTTTTATAATTAGTATTTCCTTTGCAGCACTAATGGCAATTATAATTAAGTATATCTAGTCCTTGCTTTGCACAGTATTAACTGAAAAGGGCCCTGCTGGCACAGTGGTTAAGTGCTCAGCTGTCAACCAAAAGGTCAGTGCCTTAAACCTACTAGATACTCTATGGGAGAAAGATGTGGCAGTCAGCTTCCATAAAGATGACAGCCTTGTCAACTGTATGGGGCAGTTCTACTCTGTTGGGTCAGAATCTATAAGTCAGAATCAACTCAATGGCAATAGGCTTGGCTTTATTGTTATTGTTATTAACCTAAACTCTATATTCAGACCATATAAAAGCAAGGGCACAGTTCCAATATGTATGAGTTTCAGTAAACATGGTACCCTGCAAAGTAAAGCCTCCCTGTTCTGGTTACCTAGTGCCACTCTGACAAGAATATACCACAAATGGGATGGACTTAACAAACAGGAATTTATTCTCTTACAGTTTGGAGGCTTTAAGTCCAAGTTCAAAGTGCCAGGCTCTAGGGGCTGGGTGAAAACCCCTCAATCTTGGGGTCCAGCTTTGCCTCCTGCTCCCGGCCCACTGGAGCTAGAGGTGTTTCTTCACTCAGACAGCTGCTGGCTTCTGAGGCTGACAAACCGAAGGTTGACAAGTAAAAAGGCATAGTCCCGATGTCACCAAACCACACAGCGGCCATTAATTTAATCCATTGTAAGTCCCAAGGTTGGCAGAGCACGGCAGGCTGCTGAACAATGACACAGCTACATGCAGCATCCAAACATGCCATAAGCTAGAGACCATTCCCAAGGCTTCTCCTTATATACAGGAAGCAGACCACATTCTAAAGGCAGCTACTCAGCTGCTTGTGGCAGATCCCACCATGGAGTTGATTGTTAGTCTCATCATGGGGAATAACTACCACCAGCCACCCAGCCACTCAACCAGGCTCAGCCAAGTTGACACACAAACATAACCACCACACTCCCTGAAATTTCTGTATAATTACTTATTTCTCACCCAGAAGTTTGTAAATTCCAGGTGGACAAAGATAGTGTCTCTTTTGTTGCCCAGTATATCCTGAGCACACCATCTTGCCTTATACATGATAGATGCTCAATAAATATCTGGAAATAAAAAAGCAAAAGGTCTAAGACCCATTATAACCTTTGTTTATTATGGAAGTCTTATATCCTATTCATCTTCCAGGAATCCTGGCAATGTATTGGTTAACACGCTCCGGTGCTAACTGAAAAGTCAGCAATTTGAACTCACCAGCTGCTCCACTGAAGAAAGGGTGGAAGTCTGCTTCCAAACAGATTACAGTTTTGGAAACCCTATGAGGCAGTTCAACTCTGTCCTATAGGGTGACTATGAGTTGGAATAAACTCCAGAGCAACGGAGTTTATCCATCTTCCCACCTCTATTCCCAGGCTCAGCCACTTCCTGGCAGTGCCCTCCTCGCTTCCCAAAATCTCAAGCTCTTTTGCTTGAGCACCTACTGGAGTCACTTGTCATGGATGGCAGACCTTCACAGGCCATCACTGGTGGCTCTTTGAGGTTTCCCACAACCCCAGCAGAATGTGTGCAGTAGAAGTGACAGAATTAAGCAATAAACAGGCAGTCTAGATGAGTAAAGAGGGTAAAAATATACATTATTATTATTGTTGTTATACTATTTCAAAAGAAAAACATCTCACTTTTCAGCCACTGAGGCCTGTCACAGCTTTTTTTGCAAGTGTAGGAAGGAGTCATTTGTTATTCACAGAGTAATGAACTGAATGCAAATCAGGCTTTTTAAAGGGCCCAAGACAACATTTCAGCAGCAGCTTCCTCTACAGAGAGAGAGAGAGAGAGAGAGAGAGAGAGAGGATATAAGTGAAAGGACACCGCTAGGAAATAATCAAACACATCCAAAACGTGGAAGACACTATAAAAACTAGCCTAGAGAAAGGATCAAATCTGGTGATCCTGTATAGAATGGGAGGAAAAACGTGGAACAAAATCCAGAATCTCAACAATGATCAGAATTACTGGTTGGATGGAAGCTGGTGAGACCCTCAATACTATGACCCTGGGATACATTCTGAGCCTGGAATAAAACTCACTCCCAGGAGTTGGCTCTCAGCCTGATAGTAAACAAGATGTATACACAGAGCCTCAACCCAGGGTGACACAGGCACATACAGTATGGAAATGCATCCCTTGCAATCGACCATGGGGCACCAGAGGTGCAACATTCGCATGCACGGAAAAAATGCAGGACACACAGGAGTGCATAACAATGAGGGGTATGGGGAGCGGGGAAAGGGGAGACTAGGTTAGGGTTGGGGTTGGGGATGGTAAATGGGGAGTGAAACTAAATGTACACATAATGTGAATGTAAAACAAACTCTGCTCTGTAAACTTGCACCTAAAACAGAGTTTAAAAAAAAAAAAAAAGATTACAAACAACAACAAAAAAAACTAGCCTAGAATCTACAAAGTCAATGTCATAAAAATAAAATCAAGCAAAAGTGATGGGAGAGTTGAATATTTAAAGATGCTAAAGAGACATATGAATAAGGAAGACCAAAGAAGAGTCGATGCTTCTGAGTTGTGGTGTTGGCGAAGAATGAAGAAAGTACTGTGGACTGCTAAAAGAACTAACAAATCTGTCCTGGAAGAAGTACAGCCAGAATACTCCTTGGAAGTGAGAATGGCCTGACTTTGTCTCACCTGCTTTGGTCCTGTTGTAGGAAGGGACTGACCATTTCCTGGTGAAGGATATCGTGCTTGCTAAAGTGGAGGATCAATGAAAAAGGGGAAGGCCCTCAACAAGTTGGATTGACACAGTGGCTGCAACGATGGGCTCAGGTATAGCAGGAATCATGGAGCTGGCAGAGGACCAGGCAGTGTTTTGTTCAGCTATACACAGAGTCACTATGAGTCAGAGATGACTCGATGGCACCTAACAACAACAACAACAAAGAGACATAATAACCAAAAGCACTGAGTCTATCCTTGATGGGATCCTGACCCCAACAGATAGTGAGCAAACTGAGAGAAATGTGAGTAATCCATTATAATACAAGTAAAAAGAAAGACACAAAGTAATAATTGAGTAATTCAGTTTCTTTCTGATGGTGGTTAGGATTACAATTAAAAACATAAATGCACACAACACAACACATAAGCTTTTGAATACATGTAACGTAATAGTGTTTATCTCTGATGATAGGGTTATAAAAGTTTTGCTGTTTTCCTTATTATCTATAAAGATTTGCATTGCTAGTGCAACACAAAATATAATTTTTAACAAAATATTTTTAAAATATTCACTTACCTTGGCTGACTTTTCGATATTCAAGTCCCCGTTCAGTTTATAAAGAATAGTCATGTTATACCCAGTCTGATTTCCATGTCCATAAGGCCACCAAGTATCTACAGTAATATTCTGTTAATAAATAAACCATTCTAAGTAATCTGCGGCATATTTTCAGCAAAATAATACAATGATTCAGAGAATTATGTCAATTTATCACATAGACATGCCCAAAAATTCTGGGTTCTAAAATAGTATCAATCTCCATATCCAAAATATACCAAATGACACATATCTTTAGATAATATTTAAAAATCAGCATTCTAGGGGCTTGTTGGTGGTGGTGGTGGTGGTGTTAAGTGCCATTGAGTCCTTGACTCATAGCAACCCTATGCACAACAGAATGAAACACCACCCAGTCCCATGGAAGCTCTGTGATCCCTGCTATACTTGAGCCCATCATGGCAGCCACTATGTCAATCCATCTCATTGAGGGCCTTCCTCTCTTTTGTCAGCCCTCCACATTACCAAGCATGACATCCTTCTCCAGAGAATGGGCCCTTCTGATAACATGACCAAAGTAGGTGAGATGACGTCTGGCCATTCTCACTTCCAAGGAGCTTTCTGGCTGCACTTCCTCCAGGACAGATTTGTTAGTTCTTCTGGCAGTCCATGGTACTTTCAGTATTCTTTGCCAACACCACAACTTAAAAGCATCAATTCTTCTTTGGTCTTCCTTGTTCATTGTCAGCTCTCACATGCATATGAGGCAATTGAAAACATCATGGCTTGTCAGGCGCACCCTAGTCCTCAAGGAACATCTTTGCTCCTCAGCACTTGAAAGAGGTCTTTTGCACCCAACTTGCCCACTGCTATACATCGTGGGATGTTCTGACTGGTGCCTCCACTGGCATCAATTGTAGAACCATGTGAAGTCTTTGACAACTTAATCTTTTCTCCATTCATCGTGATGCTGCTTATATGTCCAGTTGTGAGAATTTTCATTTTCTTGATATTGAGATGTAATCCATACTGCAGACTGTATTCTTCAATCCTCATCAGTAAGTGCTTCAAGTCATCCTCACTTTCAGCAAGCAAAGTTGTGTCATCGGCCTATCACAGCTTAATGATTGTCCCTCCAATCTTGATGCTATGTTCTTCTTCATACAGTCCAACATCTCGGATTATTTGCTCAGCATACAGATTGAATAAGTGTGGAGAAAAGATACAACCCTGACGCACTCCCTTCTTGATTTTAAATCATGTAGTGTCCCCTTGTTCTGTTTGAATGACAGCCTCCTGGTCTATGTACAGGCTTCTTATAAGCACAATGAAGTGTTCTGGAATTCCCATCTTCTCAATGTCATCCATAATTTGTTATGATCCACACAACCAAATGCTTTTGCATAGTCAATAAAACACAAGTAAACATCTTTCTGGTATTCTCTGCTTTGAGCCAAGATCCATCTGACATCTATAATGATATCCCTTGTTCTACATCCTCTTCTGAATCCAGCTTGCACTTCTGGAAGTTCCCTGTCAATATACTGCTGCAACCATTTTTGAATTATCTTCAGTAAGATTTTACTTGCATGTGATATTAATGATATTGTTCTATAATTTACATTCTATGGGATCACCTTTCTTTGGAATGGGTACAAATATGGATTTCTTCCAGTCAGTTGGCCAAGTAGCTGTCTTCTAAATCTCTTGGCATAAGAGAGTGAGTGCCTTCAGTGGGGCATCCATTTGTTGAAACATCTCAATGGGTATTCCGTCAATTCCTAGAGCCTTGTTTTTCAGCAATTCCTTCAGTGCAGCTTCAACTTCCTCCTTCAATAAAATTGGTTCTTGATCATATGCCACCTCCAGAAATGGATGACGATCAACTAGTTCTTGGTACCATGAGTCTGTGTATTCCTTTCATCTTCTTTTGATGCTTTCTGCATCATTCAATATTTTGCCCATAGAATCTTTCAATATTGCAACTTGAGGCTTAAATTTTTTCCTCAGTTCTTTTCAGCTTGAGAAATGCTGAGCAAGTTCTTCCCTTTTGTTTTCTAACTTCAAGCTTTTGCACATTTCATTATAGTAATTGGCTTTGTCTTCTCGATCTGCTCTTTGAAATCTTTGGTTCAGCTCTTTTATCTTGTCATTTCTTCCATCTGCTTTGGAGATTCTGTGCTCCAGGGCAAGCTTCAGAGTCTCTTCTGTCATCCTTTTTTTTTTCCTTTTTTTCTCATCTTTTTTATGACCTCTTGCTTTCTTGATGTCATGCCACAATTCTTCTGGTTTTTGGTCATTGTTGTTCAATGCATCAAATCTATTCTTTAGGTGGTCTCTAAACTCAGGAGGGATATATTCAAGATCATATTTTGGCTCTTGTGGACTTCTTTTAATTGTCTTCAACTTCAAGTTGAACTTGCATATGAGCAGTTGATGGTCTATTCCACAATCAGCTCCTGGCCTGGTTTTGACTGAAGATATTGAGCTTTTCCATCGCCTCTTGCCACGTATATAGTCAACCTGATTCCTGTGTATTCTATCTGGCAAAGTCCATGTGTATATCTGCCATTTGTGTTGTTGAAAAAAGGTATTTGCAATGAATAAATCATTGGTCTTGAAAAACTCTATCATGCGATCTCCAGTGTTATTTGTGTCACCAAGGCCAAATTTTCCAACTACCAGTGATTCTTCTTTGTTTCCAACTTTTGCATTCCAGTCACCAGTGATAACTAACCTATCGTGGTTGCATGTTCGGTCAATTTCAAATTGCAGAAGTTGATAAAAATCTTCAATTTCCTCATCTTTTGCTTTGGTGGTTGGTGCATAAGTTTGAATAATAGTCGTATTAACTGGTCTTCCTTGTAGACATATGGATATTACCCTATCACTGACAGCATTGTACTTCAGGACAGATCCTGAAATATCCTTTGTGATGATGAATGCCATGCCATTCCTCATCAAACTGTCATTCCTGGCATAGTAGATCATATGGCTGTCTGGTTCAAAATGGCCAAAACCAGTCCACTGCAGCTCACTAATGCCTAGAATATCAATCTTTATGTGTTCCATTTCATTTCTGACAACTTCCAATTTTCCTAGATTCATGTTTCATACATTCCATGTTCTGATGATTAATGGATGTTTGCAGCTGTTTCTCCTCAATTTGAGTCATGTCAGATCAGCAAATGGAGGTCTCAAAAGCTTTACTTTATCCATATCAGTAAGGTTGGTTCTACTCTGATGATGCTGCTCTTTCCCAGTTGTAGTTTGAAAGCCTTCTGACCTAAGTGGCTCATCCTCCTACACTATATCAGACGTGTTTCTGGGCTATTCTTATAGTTGCTTAATATTGTAACAGACAATGTTTCTCTTCTATTCATAAGGTTTTCCTTGGCCAATTCTTTGAGAAGTCTATGGGTTTAGTACGAATTAATATACCAAAGGGAAAATGAAAGGAATGACCTGAGTGTTCAGAAAAACAACTGCTTCTATGTATAATATTCTGAGCTTACTTTTATTCAAATTCTTAATATATAGAATTTGACTTTGAGGTTAATTCTTCTTTTAAGACAAGGCTAGAATTTGTTTTAAGTTCTAAACTGTTATTGAATGGTGATATACTCCATTCTTTTCCATTCACAGCTATAATTATTAAAAAAGTATAATCCAGCCCCCCCATCCATGAAAGATCATGAGTCTAGAATTAGAATTCATCACCACAAATAACCACCAATATTAAAAATAAGTAACAAGCACCAGAAATAGTCATTGCTATTTGAAAATATTGTTTAGATTATTTTGGATTTAAGATATTGTAAGTGATACCCAACAACCAACCAAACCCACTGCCACTGAGTAGATTCCAACTCACAGTGAGCTATAGGACAGAGTAGAACTGCCTCATAAGGTTTCCAAGGTTATAAATTTTTAAAAAAGCAGACTGCCTCATCATTCTCCCACAGAGCGGCTAGTGGGTTTGAACCACTGACCTTTTGGTTAGTAGTCAAATGCTTTAACCACTGTGCCTCTAGGCCTCTATAAGTGATACAGGACAGTATAAATACTACCGGAAAAAAAAAATGACTTCTTAAGGGCAAAGAATGTCAAATTAATCATGTATTCTTCATTTTCCTAATCCTAAAATTTGGGAAAATAATTTCTTAGCTTTTATGTACATAAAATACATGAGAGGTTAAAAATAGAGGAGAAAATGGAAAAACAGTTCCTTAATTCCCTACTTTCTAACCTTTTCTTTTGAGCAGGTATGGCTTTTCATCCAGTGCTCCACAGGAAGTACCATCATTTACCTTATTAATTTTCACAAGGAGTTCAACAGTACTTTCCCCAGATTGAAGTTCAATGCTGTATGTCCGCTGTGTTTGCAGTTTAGGGATGTCTATGACCACTTGACCACCAACTGGCTTTGAGCTCACAACATCAAAAGAAGACTCTATTTCGAGATTCCACTCCTGGGCACTGTTATCTAAGGCAAAAAGAAAAAAAGTTTTACACACACACACACACACACACACATATATATATATAATATGCTGAGCATTATCCTTGCACTCCTCAGGATTCATGAGGACAAGACCAAAGCAGCTTCTAAACCAATGAGTGTTCCACAGATGCCATCAGATAAAAAGTTCAATGGAGATTCTCTTTTCATCTTGAGAGTTTAATTCTTCATTTAAAGAATAACCAAAATCACATATTTCATGTATACTTCCACTCTAAAAATGTTAGGATTATAAATCATAAAAACTTGTAAGTAGGACACAAACAGAGAAAGAAAAATGCAAAGATAACATAAATCTTCCAAGTATGATACATTCATTCCTTTTCATTAAGTAAGAATAATGAGAGTTTTAAATGTATAATTTGGTATAAATTTAGATGCATTAGAATTAATCAAGATATTAAAAAAAATACATATACATTTTAAACGTAGATAATTTATTCCAGAAGTATTTACCAAGAAGCTTCTATGTGCCATATACTTTGCTAAATGATAAGAATTAAATAGTGACCAGGATAAATGTGGCCATGCCCTCATAGGCTAGGAGTCTAATGTAGTACAGCCAAGTATGACAGTGTGACAATAAGTAGATGGAGAAATAAAAGGTTGTTCTGAGAAAATATAAACAGGAAAGAAAGACACCTAATTCACAGTGGCTGAGGAAAGGCCTCCATGAAAAAGGCAGTATCCAGCTGAAACTAGAGGATGCACCAGCTAAGTGCAGGAGAGGACAAGTGTTTGGGCAGTGGGAAAGAAAATTGCTGTAACAAGGAATTTGAATAGTGCCACATGGAAAATCTGGGAATGGAAAGGGGCAAAAAAAAAAAAAAAAAATAGTGGACAGAGAGGAGAAAGTAGAGTAAGGCTGAGGAGGAGGGTGATGAGGTGGCTGCCATGAAGAATGGAACTTTGGGTTTAAAGTTAGGGAGTGGAGGGAAATGGTTTCAAGAGCATTTGAAATAGTGTTTTATACTTTATGCATAATAAACTCTGTCTGGTTACCCAGTGTTGCTCTGACAGAAATATACCACAAATGTGGATGGCTTGAATAAGCAGGAGTTTATTCTGTTATGGTTTGGGAGGCTAGAAGTCTGAGTTCAAAGTGCCAGGCTCCAGGGGCTGAGTGAAAGGCCCTAGACCTTGGACTTCATTCAGCTCTGCCTCTTGCTCCCAGCCCACTGATGCTGGAGGCTTTCTTCACTCAGGCAGCTGCTGGCTGCTGAGGCTGACAAACTCAAGGTTGACAAGTAAAAAGGCATAGTCCCCAATATTACCAAACCACATGTCAGGCCATTGATTCAAGTCCATTAAAAGTCCAAAGATGGGCAGGCAACACGGCAGGCTGCTCAACAACTTGGTTACATACAGGATTCAAGAATGTCAAATGCTGGAGACTGTCCTCAAAGCTGCTTCTTATACAATAGACGCAGACTACATCCCTGAAGCAGCTACTCAGCTGCTCCACTAGATTCCACCATGGAATTAATTACCAATCTCACCATGGGGAATAACTACATCCAGCTGCCCAGCCACTCAAAACCAGGCCCAGACAAGTGGACCCATAACCTAAACTAACACAACCCCTTCCTCCATTTTGCCTTAAATTTATACTACTGTATTTAACATCTCCAGAACTTGATTTGCATTTTGGTTTGGTTTTTTTAATATAAGGCAATGACTGTGCTGAGGCAAGAAAGATCAAGGTGGAAAGCAGACTTATCATATTTAGGTTAACCAAAACCAAACCAAACTCATTGCCATTCAGTTGGTCCCGACTCATAGCAACCCCTCCTTGGGTTTCCGAGCCGGCATCTCTATGGAAGAAGATTGCACAGTCTTCCTTCTGAGAAGTGGCTGGTGGCTTTGAATTGCCAGCCTTCTGGTAAGCAGTCAAATGCCTTAGGCACTAGGCCATAAGAGCTCCTTGTATTTAGGTTACACAGGAGAAACTGAGGATAAGGTCCCCCTAAAAGGTAAGGGAGTCAGAGCCACCAAGGATGGTTCATTCTCTACTGACACAGAAAGGAAAGAGAAAGCAGTGACTGAATCAGATGTACTTAAATTTGTATGAATGTGCTAAGAAATTGAGAGTTCCTTTTTGATGGCTACTATTTTAAATTTGGTGTCTCCCTCCTTCTTTTATATGCAACAATGGGCTCAAAGACAGCAATGATTGTCAGGATGTTGCATGATATGGCAGTACATCATTCTGTTGTACAAAGGGTCACTATGAGTCAGAATCGACTTGATGGCACCTAACAACATTTTTCTGTCAGAAGAGATGGACAAGGTTATTAGTTGAGAAATATCTTAGGGATGCTTCTCCTACAAATAGGGAAGGGATTAATAATTGTGGATTTACTGCAAAAGATAGCAGAGATGGGCTGTATAATATATAAAAGCCTTTATAAATGGCAGTTATTACTAAGGCAAAACCACGCCACACCAGTTGGAAAGATGACCACACCATTTTCCATCATTTGCATCTCATGTTAGCCAAAATACAGATGGATTTGATGCACAATGAAGTAAAATTAATCACAGGCTTGAGAATGACTTCTTATTATTAAATGATTCATTTTGAGAAATACAAGTCAATGAGCCCTGAATTAGGTTGTCTCTGATCCAACAAATTTTGCAATCTCTCCTGTCATACTCTCCATATTTTCTAAGATACAGCAAAATATATCAACACAACCACATCTTTTGTTTTTAAGTTACCAAGTATATACCGAATCTCTCAGTTCTCCTTTACAGCGTTTTTGGTTTTAAACAGAAACACACATTCCAATGTAATCCAAAACTGTTTATTTTCTACAATATCCTAAATTTTTGATAGCTGCATAATCTCTAGCTCCTTACCATACTCTCTCTTCCCTTCCTTCTTGTCTCCTTCTTCAAAAAATAACAGCTAACATTTACTGAGAACTTAGAATGACATAGGCATTGTTTTCCACTGTAGATATGTGTTAAATTATTTAAGCCTCAAAACAATCCTTTGGGAGATCCAGCAAGATGGCAGACTAGGCAGAAAGCCTGCACAGACCCTCTTCAACAAAGAAAAGGGAAACCAATTAACACAGACACAGAAGATAATCTTGGACCCCTGAGCCTTGAAGAGAAGGATACAGAAGTGGACTAAACCCCAACTAGCAGAAGAATTTGTGTGAAAATACCAAAAAAGGAGACACACAGAGCT
>NW_006921990.1:1688389-1701088 GCF_000298275.1 Orycteropus afer afer
AATGTATATGTGAACTGCTGTATGGAAAGTGAATTTGCTCTGTAAATCTTCACCCAAATCACAATAAAATAAATAAATAAATAAATAAAAACAATCCTTTGTTGTTGTTTTTAGGTGTCAAGTAGGCTCTCATTCATAGTAATCCTATGTACAACAGAATGAAACACTGTCCTGTCCCATGCCAGCCTCACAATACTTGTTATAACTGAGCCCATCGTTATAGCCAATATGTTGATCCATCTAGTTGAGGGCCTTTCCCCTTTTCCATTAACCTCCACTCTACCAAGCATGATATCCTTTTCCAGAGAATGGTCCCTTCTGACAACACAACCAGAGTAGGTGAGATGAGGTCTGGCCATTCTCGCTCCCAAGGAAAATTCCAGCTGCACTTCATCTAGGACAGATTTGTCAGTTCTTTTGACAGTCCATGGTACTTTCAATATTCTTTGCCAGCACAACTCAAAAGTATCAACTCTTCTTCGATCTTCCTTATTCATTGTCCAGCTCTCACATGCATATGAGATGATTGAAAATACCATGGCTTGGGTCAGACACACCTTAGTCTTCAAAGAGACATCTTTCCTCTTCATCACTTTAAAGAGGTCTTTGGCAGCAGGCTTACCCAGTGCAATATGCCACTTGATTTCTTGACTACTGTTTCCATTGTTGTTGACTGTGGAACCAAGTCATATGAAATCTTTGACAACTTCAATCTTTTCTACATTTATTGTGATGCTGCATATTGGTCCAGTTGCAAGAATTTTTGTTATTTTTATGTTGGGATGTTATGCATACTGCAGACTGTCGTCTTTAATCTTCATCAGTAAATGCTTCAAGTCATCCTTCCTTTCAGCAAACAAAGTTGTGTCGTCTGCATATGGCAAGTTGTTAATGAGTCTTCCTCCAATCCTGATGCCATGTTCTTCTTCATACAGTGCAGCTTCTCTGATTAATTACTCAGCATACAGAATGAATAGTATGGGGAAAGGATACAACCCTGACGCACTCCCTCCCTGATCTTAAACCATGCAGTATTCCTTTGTTCTGTTTGAACAATAGCCTCCTGATCTATGTACAGATTCCTCATGAGAACAATTAAGTGTTCCAGAATTCTCATTCTTCTCAATGTTACCCATAACTTGTTATGATCCACACAATCAAATGCTTTTGCATAGTAATGAAATACAAGTAAATATCGTTCAGGTATTCTTTGCTTTCAGCCAAGACCCATTTGACATCACCAATGATATACCTCATTCCACATCCTCTTCTGAATCCAGCTTGCATTTCTGAAGTTCTCTGTCAATAAACTGCTGCAACTATTTTTCAATTATCTTCAGAAAAACTTACTTGTGTGTGGTATTAATGATATTGTTCAATAATTTCCACATTCTATGGGATTACCTTTCTTTGGAATGGGCACAAATATGGATCTCTTCCAGTCAGTTGGCCAGGTAGCCGTCTTCCAAATTTTTTGACCTAGATGAGTGAGTGCCTCCAGCGTGGCATCCATTTGTAGAAACATCTCAATGGGTATTCAATCAATTCCTGGATCCTGTTCTTCACCAATTCCTTCAGTGCAGCTTTGATTTATTCCTTCACCACCATTGGTTCTTGATCATATGCCACCTCCTAAAATAGATGAACATCGACCTATTCTTTTTGAAACAGTAACTGTCTATTCCTTCCATCTTATTTTTATATTTCCTGCATCATTCAATATTTTGCACATAAATCTTTCAATATTGCAACTCAAGGCTTGAATTTTTTTCTTCAGTTCTTCAGCTTGAGAAATGCTGAGCATGTTCTTCTCTTTTGGTTTTCTAACTCCAGGTCTTTGCACATTTCATTATAATAATTGACTTCATCTTCTCAAGTTGCTCTTTGAAATCTTCTGTTCAGCTCTTTTATTGTGTCATTTCTTCCATTTGCTTTAGCTACTCTCTGTTCAAGGGCATGTCTCAGATTCTCTTCTGCCATCCATTTTGGTCTTTTCTTCCCTTCCTGTCTATTTAATGACCTTTTGCTTTTTTCATGGATGATGTTCTTGATGTCATCCCACAATTCCTCTGGTTTTCAGTCATTGGTGTTCATTGCACCAAATCTCTTCTTTAGATGGTCTCTAAATTCAGGAGGGATATAATCAAGGTCATATTTTGGCTCTTGTGGATTTGTTTTAATTGTCTTCAACTTCAACTTGAACTTGCATTTGACCAGTTGATGGTCTGTTCCACAGTCAACTCCTGGCCTGGTTTTGCTGAAGATATTGAGTTATTCCTTCACCTCTTGCCACAGATGTAGTCACTCTGATTCCTGTGCACCCATCTGGCAAAGTCCATGTATATAGCCACCATTTATGTTGTTGAAACAAAGTATTTGCAATGAATAAGTTGTTAGTCTTGCAAAATTCTATCATGCGATCTCCAGAGTCATTTCTACCACCAAGGCCATATTTTCCAACTACTGGTGATTCTTCTTTGTTACCAACTTTTGCATTGCAATCACCAGTGATAATCAGTACATCTCGATTGCATGTTTGGTCAATCTGAGACTGCAGAAGTTGGTAAAAATCTTCCATTTCCTTGTCTTTGGCTTTGGTGGTTGGTGTATATATTTGAATAATAATAGTATTAACTGTTCTTCCTTCTAGGCTTATGTATATTATCCTATCACTGATAGCACTGTACTTCAGGATAGATCTTGAAACACTCTTTGTAATGATGAATGTCACACCATTCCTCTTCAGTGTGTTATTTATGGCATAGTGCCTAAGGCATCTAACTGCTAACCAGAAGGCTGATGGTTCAAACCCACCAGCCACTCCTTGGAAGCAAGATTGGGCAATCTACTTCTGTAGTGACATCGCCTCAGAAACCCAAGAAGGGGTCGCTATGAGTTAGATCCCACTTGACAGCAGTGAGTTAGATCATATGGTTGTCTGATTCAATAAACCAGTCCATTTCAGATCACTAATGCCTAGGATATTGATCTTTATGTGTGCCATTTCATTTTGACAACTTCCAATTTTCCTGAATTCCTACTTTGTACATTCCATGTTCCAATTATTAATGGATGTTTGCAGTTGTTTCTTCTCATTCTGAGTCATACCACATCAGCAAATGGAGGTCCTGAAAGCTTTACTCCATCCACATCATTAAGGTCTACTCTACTCTGAGGAGGCAGGTCTTTCCCAGTTGTATTTTGAGTGCCTTCCGACTTGAGGGACTCATCTTCCAGCACTATATCAGACAATGTTTCAGGGCTATTCATCAAGTTTTCCAGTAATACATCAGACAGTGTTTCACTGCTATTCATAACATTTTCACTGGCCAATTATTTGAGAAGTAGGTGGCCCTTTTCATCTTCCAAGTCTGTCCTTATCTCAAAGCTCCACTGAATCCTGTCCACCATGGGTGATCCTACTGGTATTTGAAATACCAGTGGCATAGCCTCCAGCCTCACAGCAACATGCAAGCCACAAAAGTATCACAAACTGACAGATGAGTGGCAGAAAACAAACCTGTAAGGTATTATTATCTTCATTTCATAGATGAGAAAACTGAGGCAGGGAGAAGTTAAGTAACTTGCCCAAGGTCACACAGCTAGTAAATAGCAAAGATACAATGCAGACAGACTATACACTTAGCCTCTTACCTAAATAATATATAAAAACCATGTCATAGTGATACTTAGTATTTTTATATTGGGACAAAGCAGTGGGTTTCAGGAGGCAAAGGTATCATTATGTGGGGAGCATTTGTTTTAATGGTATCAAGCTATGATAGGCATAAATATGTCTTTGGCTGAGTCTGGAGCCACAAAAGCACACAGTCCCTGACTAGTGTTTGACTCTCTCCAGACCACAGATTGGCAAACTATAGTCTTAGGTCCAATCTACTCCTCTTCTGTTCTTATAAACAAGGTTTTATTATAACAAAGTCACATTCATTCATTTACCTATTGTTTTTGGCCACTTTTGCACAATAGCAAAGTTGAGTAGTTTCCGCAGAAGCCATATGGTACAAAAAAACTAATATATTTACTATCTGATCTTTTATAGAAAAATGTTGCTGATCCATACTCTAGAATATTCCCAACAGAAGGCCACTCCAGCCTTTCTTTAAATATCACTAATGACTATATAAAAGCACTTGATTGTGCAGATCATAACAAATTATGGATAACATTGGGAAGAATGGGAACTCCAGAACACTTGATTGTACTCATGAGGAACCCGTACATAGACCAGGGGGCTATCGTTCAAACAGAACAAGGGGACACTGCATGGTTTAAAATCAAGAAGGGAGTGTGTTAGGGTTGTATCTTTTCACCATACTTACTGTATGCTGAGTAGATCATCTGAGAATCCAGACTATATGAAGAAGAACATGGTATCAGGATTGGAGGAAGAATCACTAACAACCTGTGATATGCTGAAGACACAAGTTTGCTTGCTGAAAGTGAGGAAGACTTGAGGCACTTACTGATGAAGATTGAAGAATACAGTCTGCAGTATGGCTTATATCTCAATATAAAGAAAACAAAAATCCTCACAACTGTTTCTATAAGTAGTATCATGATAAATGGAGAAAAGATTGAAGTTGTCAGATACTTCACATTGCTTGGTTCTATAATCAACACCAATGGAAGCAGCAGTCAGGACATCAGAGAATATATAGTGCTGGGCAAATCAGCTGCAAAGGACCTCTTTCAAGTGCTGAAGAGCAAAGATGTCTCCTTGAAGACTAAGGTAGGCCTGAACCAAGCCACGGTATTTCCAATTGCTTCATATGTATGTGAAAGCTGGACAATGAATAAGGAAAACTGAAGAAGAATTGATGCTTTTGAATTGTGGTGCTGGCAAAGAATGCTGAAAGTACCATAGACTGCTAGAAGAACTAACAAATCTGTCCTGGAGGAAGTGCTGCTGGAATGCTTCCTGAAAGCGAGAATGGTCAGAGTTCATCTTACCTATTTTGGTCTTGTCATCAGAAGGGACCATTCCCTGGAGTGGGGTGTCATGCCTGGTAAGGTGGAGGGTCAACAAAACAGGGGAAGGCCCTCAACAAGATGGACTGACATAGTGGCTGTGGAGATGGACTCAAGTATAGCAAGGATCATGGAGCTGGCACAGGACTGCTCAGTATTTCATTCTGCTGTGCATAGGGTCGCTATGAGTTGGAAATGACTCAACGGCACCTAACAACAACAACACAAGGACAAAAATATCTACCTCAGAAAATAGCCTTTCCATTTTTCTAAACTCTGACTATAGTAAAATACTTATTTACTCTGAATTGAAATCTTCGTTCTTTTAATTTCTACCCAAAGATATTAGTTCTGCCCTCTGGGCACCTCCTACCAATTCATAACCACCAAAGTCATGCAGGCTCCTCTGCTGTTTTCTGTCACTTTCTCTTCAGTAGGAGAATCAGCTGTCTGTAATTGTCTCTGGCAAGAAGACAAATACATAATCCCCAAGGTCACTGAAAAATTCCCTAGTGTCTTTTGCTTCTACATGGAAGGTTCTCAAGAACACCAGCACTCCTCTGGAGCTCATCCTGTTTAACACAATTGGTTGCCAGTAAGGGAAATAATTAAGGTTGCAGAATCAAAAACTCAATATAAATATTTACGAGCCTACAATGTCATCACCAGATACACTATACCAACATATTTTTTCCCTCTCTTCTTCCAAATGGAGTAAAGCCCTTTTTATGTACCTTCTTTCCATTAGTACATTGAGGATCACACAGATTAAGTTCATACAGCACTTTTAAAGCCTTAAATAATCAGTAATTTTATTAATACTGTGGCTATTTCAGAATCCTATTTCTAATTAAGGAGATCTTGATCTTATAAATTAAGACCCATTTTTAGAATACAGCTTCCTTTCTCTGCTAGCATTAAGAAGTTACCCTTTTGTAAACAATAGCTATTGTGGTGCAGTGAATTACTTGGTATGGGTCTTTTAGCCATGGTCTGCGTGACTCCCACCAGATTACTGGGTGGAACTATGCAAAGGTAAAGTGCTTATGGCCCACCAAGGAGACGGGATAGCTTGTTAGTAATGTAAATAAGGTACAAGGCATCTTGTAGGAGGTGGGACCAAAGTATATGGAACCCTAATGTTGGGAGCTCTGATAGCATAGTGCCTAAAGAACTTGACTGCTAACCAGAAGGCTGGTGGTTCAAACCCACCAGTCACTCCTCAGAAGGAAGGTTGGGCAATCTACTTCCACAGTGATACCACCTCAGAAACCCAAGAAGGGGTCGCTATGAGTCGGGCCCAACTCAACAGCACATAACAACAACAATAATAATGTTGGGATTGTTTAGTTTTGTCATTCTGCTAGGCTTAAAATAAGCCCTTCTAGAAGCAGAAGTGGGGGATCTCACTTCCATCAAAAGAGAAGAGCCAGAGGTGGAGTGGAGCAAGTCCTTGGACTCAGGATCCCTTCATTGGACCTCCTTGGCAGAGAGATCGGCAGAGAGTTGGCAGAGGCATGGCAGAAACACACAGCAGTGGAACCAAGGGACATGAGACAGAGTAGAGGTCTTGCCAACCCACAGAGCAAGAAAGCTAAATGCCTTTGGGCAGGAGGCCTGCTGGCAGAGTAGGGTGCATGTTGGTGCCCCTGTTGGCAAAGCTAAAAGAGGTTTGTAACATTTGTCTGAGCAGAGCAGAGACCATGTCTAGAGGCCAAGGGCCAAAGAGAAGTATGCCTACAGGCATGGCCAAGAGGAGGCTGTCCTGATCAAAGAATTGTATCCTGTGTGTTCCTGAACCTGAAATGTAACTTGTTACTTCTCTAACAAACCTCATAATTGTGAGTATTATCTGTGAGGTCTGTGTGGCCATTGCAATGAATTATCAAACCCAGAAGAGAAGTAGTGACTGCCATGGAAGGGATGGTTGGTGTCAGAATCGGTAAAAAGGCTAGAAGATCGCAGCATGTCTGGCCTCATAGGACTATGCCTTAGGCTGCTGATGGTGATTCTGCTTCCCTCTCATGATGTTGGAGGAGGTGAGAGGAAGATGCTGCCCTCATGTCTTTTTGCATCTACCATCCCAGCTTTTCCGAAGCAGAGTATAAGATGATTTCAAACATGAACAATGTAGGAAAGATGGGGTAGGAATGGTAGATTGCTAAATCACTCAGAATCAGCCCTTCCAATTATACCATGTTTGTAGCTTCTCCTCACAAGACTAAATAGCTTGGGACCCAAACAGGAGAGGATCTCTTTATCAACACAGAGTAGACAAGCAAGACTGACCTAATCTTCACTACAACTTGAGGCCCTACCTTGCCTGAAGGCTCAGTGACATCCTACCTGATGTTTGTCCCCATGCAAGAGAGACTATGTATGAGTCTATAGCTTATCCCACATAAATTCAACCAGACAGGATAACCAGAAGACAGCAGAGTTTAAGATATGGCTCTGGCCATTGACTCATTTCAAACTTTTCCAGAGCTGACTTTGTAGAGTTTCTTTTAAAAAGAAAAACACCAAGTAAGCAGTTACATAGCCTGGATTAATGAATGCAGCTTCTTCACTCAAGGATTTTCAAGAGAACCCCAGCCCCTTTAGATATGGTTAATACATTCACCTTTAAAAACCAGTTGCTATCGAGTTGATTTGGACTCATGGTAACCCTATGTGTACCAGAGTAAAACTGTGCTCCATAAGGCTGTCAATGGTTGATTTCTCAGAAGTAGACTGTCAGATTTTTGTTCCAAGGCATCTTTGGCTGAACTTGAACCATCAACCTTTCAGTAAGTAACCAAGCACTTAACCATTTGCATCATGTGGTATTTAGCCTTTAAAATCCTCTATAAAAATGCCAGCCTCCCTTTATAATTCTATGTTCTTTGTCATGATGTGGTTAGCAAGAAAAAAGAAAACAGCATTATTCAATTTAGTCTATGAAAAAAAATGCATGAGAAAACAGGGAAGTATAAAACTAAGAAAACGGCTGATTTATATTAATCAATTAATTCAAGTTTGTCAATAAGCACCAGGAAGATATAATCTCAACATCTTAAGCTTCACTTTAACTGACTGTAATAAAGTTTCAAGTATTAACATCTTCATTATAACTGGATCCTTCCACACTTCTACCCTCACTAAGTTGTAATGATTATCGTATTTATAAAACACAGGGAAAGAACCATGGAATGTTAGAGGCAGAAGAAACTTGGTGATCTCCCAGCCACTTTGTAAATAAAGTTTCTCAGGCCCTAATTGCAGTGCTTCCCTCAAAAGCTCTCGAGTGACTGGACACACATAAGAGCCAGGTCTCCTGACTGATGCTCTCCAGTTTCATATGCCTCTCATGGGGGCTCCTACCAAAAAGAGTGACACTAGCAAGCACACATTAATTGAAATCTAACGTGCTTTGTTGCTTAATAAAAAGTTGGAGGTTCAAGTCTGCCCATAGGTGCCTCAGAAGAAAGGCTTGGTGATCTTCCAAAAAATCAGCCACTGAAAACCCTACTGGCACACATGGAGCTGCCATGAGTCAGAACTGACCTGACAACAACCAGTTTGGTAAAAAAAGAAAAACACTGAAATCTACAAAAATAGAGTATGGTATACTAAATATACAATTACGTGATGCTAGAGTTCCTCCTCACCATTCATCTGTCACTTTGCCGTACTGTGGTGGCTTGTTTGTTGCTGTAAGGCTAGAGGCTATGGCACTGGTATTTCAAATACCAGTAGGATCACCCATGCTGGACAGGTTTCAGAAGAGCTTCCAGACTAAGACAGACTTGGAAGAAGGAAGGGGCCACCCACTTCTCAAAGAATTAGCTGGTGAAAATCTTATGAATAGCAGTGAAACACTGTCTGATATAATCCTGGGAAACTTGATGAATAGCTCTGAAACACTGTCTGATATAGGGCTGGAAGATGAGCCCCTCAGGTTGGAAAGCACTTAAAATACGACTGGGGAAGAGCTGCCTCCAAAGAGTAGATCTTAATGATATGGATGGAGTTAAGCTTTCAGGACTGCCATTTGCTGATGTAGCATGAATAAAATGGAAAGAAACAGCTGCAAACACCCATTCATAATAGGAACATGGAAAGCACAAAGTAGGAATTCATGAAAATGAGAAGTTGTCAAAATGAAACAGAACACATAAAGATAGATATCCTAGGCATTAGTGAGCTGAAATGACCAGTTTTGGCCATTTTGAATCAGACAACCATATGATCTTACTATGCCAGGAATGATACACTGAAAAGGAATGGCATGACATTCATCATCACAAAGGATGTTTCAAGATTTATCCTGAAGTACAATGCCGTCAGTGATAGGATAATATCCATAAGTCTACAAGGAAGAATAGTTAATACTACTATTATTCAAATTTACATACAAACCACCAAAGCCAAAGACAAAGAAATTGAACATTTTTACCAACTACTGCAGTCTGAAATTGACCAAACATGCAATCAAGATGTACTGATTATCATTGGTGATTGGAATACAAAAGCTGGAAACACAGAAGAATCACCGGTAGTTGGAAAATATGGCCTTGGTGATAGAAATGACTCTGGAGATCACATGATAGGATTTTGTAAGTTCAACGACTTATTCATTGCAAATACTTTGTTTCAACAACATAAACAGCAGCTATGCATGTGGACTTTGCCAGATGGAGTACACAGGAATCAGATCAACTACATCTGTTGAAAGAGGTGATGGAGGATCTCAATATCTTCAGCCAAAACAAGGCCAAGAGCTGACTGTGGAACAGACCATCAAATGCTCATATGCAAGGTGAAAATGAAGCTGAAGACTATTAAAACAAGTCCACGAGAGCCAAAATATGACCTTCATTATATCCCTCCCTGAATTTAGAGACCATCTAAAGAAGAGATCTGATAAACTGAACACCAATGACCAAAAACCAGATGAATTGTGGGATGACATCAAGAACATCATCCATGAAGAAAGCAAAAGGTCATCAAAACATAGGAAAAGAAGAAAAGACCAAAATGGATGTTAGAAGAGAATCTGAGACATGTTCTTGAATGGAGAGTAGCTAAAGCAAATTGAAGAAATGACATGATAAAAGAGCTCAAAAGAAGATTTCAAAGAGCAGCTTGAGAAGATAAAGTCAATTATTATAATGAAATGTGCAAAGACCTGGAGTTAGAAAACCAAAAGGGAAGAACATGCTCAACATTTCTCAAGTTGAAAGAACTGAAGAGAAATTCAAGCCTCAAGTTGCAATATTGAAAGATTCTATGGGCAAAATACTGAATGATGCAGGAAGCATCAAAGAAGATGGAATACACAGAGTCACTATCCCAAAAGAATAGGTTAGTGTTCATCCATTTAAGAAGACGGCATATGATCAAAAGCTCATGGTATTCAAGGAAGAAGTTGAAGCTGCACTGAAGCAACTGGTGAAGAACAAGGCCCCAGGAATTGATGGAATATACACTGACATGTTTCAACAAATGGATCCCGCACTGAAGGCACTTACTCGTTTATGCCAGGAAATCTGGAAGATAGCTACCTGGCCAAATGAATGGAAAAGATCCATATTTGTACCCATTCCAAAGAAAGGTGATCCCACAGAATGTGAAAATTATCGAACAAGATCATTAATACCACACACAAGTAAAATCTTGCTGAAGATAATTCAAAAATGGTTGCACCAGAATATTGACAGGGAACTTCCAGAAATGCAAGCTGGATTCAGAAGAGGATGTAGAATAAGAGTATCATTGGTGATGTCAGATGGGTCTTGACTGAAAGCAAATAATACCAGAAAGATGTTTATTTGTGTTTTATTGACTATGTGAAAGCATTTGATTGTGTGGATCATAACAAATTATGGATAACATTGAGAAGAATGGGAATTCCAGAACACTTAAATGTGCTCATGAGGAATCTGTATAGACCAGAAGGCTGTTATTCAAACAGAACAAATGAATATTTCATGGTTTAAGATCAGGAAGGGAGTACATCAGGGTTGTATCATTTCCGCATACTTATTCAATATGCATGCTGAGCAAATAATCTGAGAAGCTGGACTATACGAAGAAAACCATGGCATCAGGATTAGAGGAAGACTCATTAACAACCTGCAATATGTAGATGGCAGAACTTGCTTGCTGAAAGTGAAGATGACTTGAAACACTTATTAATGAAGATTAAAAACAGTATGGATTAAACCTCACCATAAAGAAACCAAAAATCCTCACAACTGAACCAAGAAGCA
Organism: Orycteropus afer afer; assembly: GCF_000298275.1. Classification (NCBI taxonomy): domain Eukaryota; kingdom Metazoa; phylum Chordata; class Mammalia; order Tubulidentata; family Orycteropodidae; genus Orycteropus; species Orycteropus afer. The sequence goes on from NW_006921990.1 coordinate 1,699,633, forward strand.
ACATGGAAATAAATGGAGAAAATATTGAAGTTATAAAAGATTTCACATTGCTTGTTTCCACAATCAACATCAATGGAAGCAGTAGTCAAGAACTCAGATGCCATATTACACTGGGCAAATCTGCTGCTAAAGACCTCTTTAAGATTAAAAATGGAGTCTCATCAGTAAGCACCATGCTATTTCCCTCTGTCATCTAAGTGCTTGAAAAACTAGGTAAAGAAGTTTGAATTAGGGATATTGGTGCTCTGAACAGCTCACTGAATCAGAGTGCACCAAACACAGAAGAGCAGAATTAGAGGAAAGGCACAGAGAGATTATTTAAGAAAAAGCTACCTGGGGGAAGATAGACAGGCAGCCGAGAGAGGCCATTGGAAACTTCCTTGGGGCAGTCACTGGCGGGCAAGGGTGGCCACCTGAGATCCCCATGAGCCAAGAAAGAAGACATCCCATATCAGCATACCAGTGACCACTCCAACATCCCAGTGGGCAGCCCCAGGGATCTGCCTCTAGCACCTGATTTTGTTGGTAATTTGGGTCACCTGGGTGCAGGCGGGCTTGCACACCACCGCTGAGACTCAAGCGGAGAGCTCACTGTTGCACCAGGAGGGCGACCTACCTCCCCTCTCAGCAGGTCACTGAGTGGGTTTGGGTCAACCTGGGAGACATTGTGCTTATCTTTGTCACAGATATTGGGACCACAGTTTACTAGCAGGTACTCCCCAAACTCCAACACAGCTGAAATTGCACACATCTTTGGTGCCACAGGTGGGCAGTATCACAGACAAACTCCAGAGCCATTAGCGGTTGGGCAGGATTGCGCCAGTGCTGCAGGCAGATGGGGCATGGAGAGAGGAAGCCACAGCAGAGTGCAGTCCCAGAAATATGCCTTGGATTGGCTCTTTGGCACCAAGGGGCCTCAGAAGCGGGGTCTTTGAGTGTGCCTGAGCCTGGCAGAAAGTGGCAACTCCCTAACAACAGGAAGCTTTCCTGAGATTGAGCCATGGTCTTGCAAATAACTACATCATCAATAATAGCCTGCACAAAGCCCTAAAAACTGACCCTAGCAACACCAAGCTTTGCTTCTTCAGATCCCACCTTCTCCGCCAATAACTTCACTCATTCAATAGAAGAAGTCATATTCAGCCAATTACCATAAAACCTCCCACTTTGAACTCTAAACCCTGTTTATGACAAACAGAAACACATATCCACATTTCACACAGTGATTCCACCATCACAAAGAAAACAGCACAGCAACCCAACACATCTGAATCAATAATAAAATAAAATACACCAGCTTCACCTTTTCAAATTATTAAACCATAAAACCAAGACAAAACAAATCAACACATAACCAGCAGCTAGAGGCAACCTAAAAAGACAGCACTCTACCAGATTCCAGGGGCTTAAGAAGAGGTTCTGCTTTCCAATAACCCCAAGAACTCTCCAGACCTGC
>NW_006921990.1:1701506-1702749 GCF_000298275.1 Orycteropus afer afer
TTTTTTGTCCATATGCTTGTAGTTTTTGATGGTTATTCAACTGCAATTTTTGTCTAACAGAGTGGGAGACAGCAACAGTCCCCATAAGATACAAGTACACCCACACCTCCTGGAACTTCACATCTGAGCAAGAGCCAGCACTTGCTTCTCCATCAACGGGCCAATGATAAAAAACCATCAAGAAGAGCCTGAATCACCCTTGGCTGCTCTTCACAATTAACAGAGATCTTAATACAGTACCATGATGCCTCAGAGACAACAGACCATCACAATCCACACAAAGAGGCAGGATAAAGTGGTAGAAACAAGGGAACAGGATACAGACCCAGAACACATTCCTGAGGAAGAAGCAACATTGGAACTCTCTGATATGGAATTCAAAAGATTTATATTTAGGTATCTACAAAGAATTGAGAGACAGACCAAAGAAAACACAGGAAAAAACCTTAGAAGAATTTTGGAAGAAAATACAAGAAAAAAATGGCAAAATAAATGAAAAATTAGAATTGATTCTAAATTACAGATAGAAATCCAGAAGATTAATTCTAAATTGTTAGAAATAGATGACACATGGGAAGGGCAAAGGGGTACAATTGATGCAATGGAATAAAGAATTAATGAGATTGAAGATAAATATCTGAATACTTTTTTGGAAAGGGATCAATCAGAAAAAAAAATTAAAAACAAAATGAAGAAAGCCTAAGGTTCATGTGGGATACCATCAAAAGAAATAATTTCTGTGTCATTAGAATTCCAGAACAAGAAGAGAAAATAAAAACACTGAGAAAATTGTCCAAGATTTGCTGGAGGAGAACTTCCCTGGCATGTTGAAAGAGGAAAATACATCCATTCAGGAAGTCCAATGAACCCGAAACAGGATAGATGCCAAAAGAAAATCACTGAGACATATCATCATCAAACTCACCAAAACCAAGGACAAAGACAGAATCCTGAAAGCAGCATGGAAAAAACAAAAAGTTACCTAAAAAGTCAGCCAGTAAGAATAAGCTCTGATTTCTCAGGAGAGACCATGCAAGTGAGAAGGCAATGGGATGGTATATATAAAACCCTGAAAGAGAAAAATTTTCAACAAGAATTATATAGCCAGCAAAACTGTCCATCAAATTTGATGGTGAAATTAGATTTCCAGATAATCAGAAACTAAGGGAAATTGTTAAAACCAGACCAACCTAACAAGAGATGCTAAAGGGAGTCCTGTGAACAGAGAACAAAAAATAGCAAA
>NW_006921990.1:1706945-1719494 GCF_000298275.1 Orycteropus afer afer
TAATGCAGAATCTGCAAAACACCACATAATGTGGATGAACTTGGAGGACATTATGCTGAGTGAAATAAGTCAATCACAGAAGGACAAATATTGTATTACTCCATTATTGTAAAAATCAAGGAAAGGTTTATCTAAGGAAGGAAATTTTCTTTGTTGGTTACCAGGGGTAGGAGGGGAGGGGAGGGAACGCTGTTAGATAGATAGAGATAAGTTCTGATTTGGGTGAAGAGAAGGGCAATATACCAAATGTGAGTGATCAGTATAGTGGCATTGAGGAAGAGAAAGACATAGAGAAGTACGTGCGAAGTACAGACAACAAAGATGAACCCTTTTGCACATATAGTACGGCGTGGTCAGTGAAGGCAAATAAGGGTATATGGGTGGATAGTTGGGTGGACAGGCTGAAGTATTAGGTATGTCTATATAGTGGGGGGTGCACTCAAGAACATGTATTGGGTTGGCAGACAGTGGTCCTATAACTTTATGTGTATGTTCTGAATTCCCAGGTGTATGATGGAGCTGACAAGGGACAAGGTTGTAGTCACTGCTTGGTCACAGCCAGCTACCCAGAGGGACTGAGTAGTTGAACCTGTGGGCTCAGGACCATAGTCGCAGAAGACATCAAGCTCAATTGGCATAACATACTACACAAAACATTGTTCCACCTCCACTGTGGCGAGTAGCGACTGAGATCTTAAAAGTTTGCAAGCTGCCACCTAGATGCAATGATAGGTCTCTCCCCATCCACAAGAAGAATGAAGAAAACCAAAAATTCATGGAAATAATTAGTCCTAGCGCCTTGTTCACCATCCGATCTGCAGCCTATACGACTATGAGACCAGAAGAACTAGATGGTGCCTGGCTACTACTGTCAACCACTTGGAAGAGGATCTATATAGGAGATCCTTGACAGAGAGGGAGAACTATGTGGAACAAAACTCAAAATCATTTGGAAAAAAAAAAGGGGGTTGGACCAGGTTTGCTGGTCTGATAGAGCCTGGTGGAACCACTGACATTATCCCTAGCTGCCCTTCAGGTCTGGAATTGAACGCACACATGTGGCTTCCAGCCAAACTAAAGACATGCATAGGAGTAGATACACTCCTTGGAGAGAACAAGCATGGGAGAAAGAAGGGCTGCTTATGCTCAGGGAGACAGCTCAGGGGGCAGGAGTGCATGGAGGGATGAGGTAACTATCGGGAGGAAGTAGGAGGGGAGACGTTGCATTGTGGTAAATTGTGTCAATGTCATGAGACAAAGTGTATGTGAACTGCTGTATGGAAAGTGTATTTTGCTCTGTAAATTTTCACCCAAATCGCAGTAAAAAGAAAAAAAAAAAAGACCTCTTTAAAGTGCTAAAGAGCAAAGATGTACCTAACCAACGCCATAGTATTTTCAATCACCTCATATGCATGAGAAAGCTGGACAATTAATAAGGAAAACCAAAGAAGAGTTGATGCTTTTGAGTTGTGGTGTTGGCGAAGAATACTGAAAGTACCATGGACTGCCAGAAGAACTAACAAATCTGTCCTGAAATAAGTGCAGCTGGAATGCTCCTTGGAAGCAAGAATGGCCAAACTTCATCTAATGTTGTTAGATGGGACCATTCCTTGGAGAAGGATATCATGCTTGGTAAAGTGGAGGGTCAGCACAAAATGGGACGAACCTCAATGTGATGGACTGACACAGTGGCTGGAACGATGGGCTCAGGTATAGCAAAGATTGTGAGGTTGGTGCATGACCAGGCAGTGTTTCATTCTATTGCACATGGAGTTCCTATGATTTGGAGCTGACTCAATGGCACCTAACACCAACAACGCAGTTCCTCCACTTGTTGAAATATCATCTTTGTAACCTAAACTGTTGTGATCCACACCATGTTTGATAAAATATAGAGCCAATGAAACCCTCAATGAGATGGACTGACATGACAGTCACAACAGGCTCAAACATAACAAAGAGTACAGAACTAGGCAACATGGTCATCACTTGACAGGAAGTAACAACGACAACACAAACTACCTGACAAGGACATGAAAACAGTTTTGTGAGCATCTTGGTCAAACAACTCAAATATATTTCTTTTTTGTAAAACCTCAAATGTGCTGTAAATTATAATCTATAATTATAATTTATCATTTTTCTTGTTTGTAAAACCTCAAAAGTGCTATAAATTATAAATTTTAAAAAAAGACAAAAATTGTTGACCCTAATACTGAGAATATAGTTAGAGAAACAAAATATCCCTAAAAGTTATGGTTGAGAATTCAGGATGGCATCTGGAGGTTTCAGTACTAGCCATGATATGGAAGTTCAGAGATGGGAACATTCAGGTCAGCATGAGATGGTCTGCAGAGGTTGGAAGATACCTTATATAAGATGAAAAAGATGCTTCATCTCATTGTGGGAAAAAAAGCTATTCAAAACTAGCTACTTTAATTAGCTTCAACATGCCAAGCTCCTCACAGCACCTCCTTTTGCCTACTCCCTTCTTCCTGCATCTTGAATAGGTAAAAAGCTGCAGTAGACAGTCTGTGCACTGGCAGAAACAGTGACGACATTGAGCTGAAGTGGCCATACTGTGGAATGTGTAAAGTAATTGCAAAATATTTTCCTGAATTCCTACTAGAATTATAGGACAGATTATAGCAGCTGCTTTCCCAAGAGATAACAGCTTGCGTTCTCCAGGCTGGCAGGCTCAGTTACAACAGCTGCCTTTTCTCAGAGTTTGGTGGTGCTGTGGTTAAGGTTGCTAACCTAAAGGTCAGCGGTTCGAACCCACCAGTTGCTCTGCAGGACAAAGATGAGGCATTAAAGATTTACAGCCTTGGAAACCCGACATGGCAGTTCCACTTTCTCCTGCAGGGTCACTAAGAGTCAGGATTAATTTGACTGCAGTGGGTTTTGATCACTGAGCAGCAAGATCTTGTCTTCGCAGCAATAGAAAATTCTGGACTATGAAAGCAAAGCTAACAGACTTAACCTCACCCCTCACATGAAAACAAGAATAAGTTTTTTAAGTTCTAGAGAAAAAAATATTCTTAAATAATAAGGCAGCCACTCAGAGGAAAGATTATTTAAGCAATCTGTTGTTGTTGTTGTTATGTGCTGTGGAGTCGGACCCGACTCATAGTGACCCTTCCTTGGGTTTTCGAGGCTGTATCGCTACGGAAGTAGATCACCCAACCTTCCTTCGGAGGAGTGGTTGGTGGGTTTGAACCACCAGCCTTCTGATTAGTAGTCAAATTCTTTAGGCACAATGCCACCAGAGCTCCCAAAGTAAATTAATTCACAGGAATTTCAACTTAATTTTTTTAAAAAAGAACTTTTTATAGTGATTTAAGTGAAACTTTACAGAGCAAATTCATTTTTTAAAAAATACATTTCATTGAAATATAACTTATGTACTGGGAAATACACAAAACTAAAGTGTATTTTTTGCAGTGTTCCCTCCTACCCCTGGTAACCAACAAAGAAAGTTTCCTTCCATATATAAACCTTTCCTTGACTTTTTACGATAATGAACTAATACAATACTTGTCCTTCTGTGACTGACTTATTTCACGCAGCATAATATCCTCCAAGTTCATCCATGTTATGTGGTGTTTTGCAGATTCTACATTATTCTTTAGGGTTGCACAGTATTCCATTGTGTGTATGTACCATAGTTTGGTTATCCATTCTTCTGTTGATGGGTAGGTAGGTTGTTTCCATTTTTTGCTATTGTGCTGCAATGAACATGGGTGTGCATATATCTGTTCTTGTCCTGGCTCTCACCTCTTTAGGATATATACCTAGTAATTGGATTGCTGGGTCAAACAGTATTTCTAATTTCTACTTTTAAAGGAATCACAATACTCAGAACAAATTCATTTTTCATTCAGTACTTCATACACGTTTTGTTTTGTAACACTGATGGCAATCCCACGTAACAGCTGTCTTCCCACTTCATCCCTGTGGTTACCTTTTCCTTGTGTTCTTCTTTCCTATGTATTCCTGCTTTCTGAGACTTCTCCCTGCACAAATGCTGCCCTTCTGATTTCCATAGTTGATTGTTCAAAGGAGTGCACTTCCCTGGTGTAATTCTTCACCTCATTGTTGTTGTTCTTGTTGTTGTTAGGTGCCTTCAAGTTGGCTCTGAATCATAGTGACTCTATGTAGAACAGAAACACTGCGGCCGTGCACCATCCTCACAATCCTTGCTGTACCTGAGCCTATCATTGCAGCCACTGTGTCAATCCATCTCATTGAGGGTCTTCCTCTTTTTTTTTTTTTTTTTGCTGATCTTCCTCTTTACCAAGCACAATATCCTTCTTCAGGGAATGGTTCCATCTGAAAACATGACCAAAGCAGGTCAGATGAAACTGGCCATTCTCACTTCCAAGGAGTACTCTGGCTGCACTTCTTCCAGGAGAGATGTGTTAGTTCTTCTGGCAGTCCATGGTACTTTCAGTATTCTTCATCAACACCACAACTCAAAAGTATCAACTCTTGTTTGGTCTTCCTTATTCATTTACCCAGCTCTCACATGCATATGAGGAAACTGAAAATATGGCTTGGGTTAGGCACTCCTTAGTCTTCAAAGAGACATCTTTGTTCTTCAGCACTTTAAAAAAGTCTTTTGCAACAGATATTTGCCCGGTGCAATACAAAGTCTGATTTCCTGACTGCTGCTTCCATTTATGTTGATTGTGGATCCAAGTAATATGAAATTTTTGACAACTTCAATCTTTTCTCCATTTATCATGATGCTGCTTATTGGTCCAGTTGTGAGGATTTTCATTTTATGTTGAGTCTGTAATCCATATTGTAGACTGTACTTTTTTATCTTCATCAGTAAGTGATTCAAGTCATCTCTTCGGTTTCAGCAAGCAAGGTTGTGTCATCTACATATTGCAGCTTGTTAGTGAGTCTTCACCTTGTAGGCCAGTCTATTCTTTGGCTGAAGGATAAAGAGTGATTTCAATTCCTGGCCCTAAGGGTACCTAGGGGTCATAGTCTCAGCTGTTTCACCAGTCTCTATCAGGCCAGTAGAGCTGGTCTTTTTTATAATTTTGAGTTTTGTTCCACATTTTTCTCTAACTCTGTGGTAATTAAGGTTGCATGTCAACTTGGCTGGGCCTGGTTTTGAGTGGCTGGGTGGCTGGATGTAGTTATTGCCCATGATGAGACTGGTAATGAACTCTAAGGTGAAATTTACTGTGAGCAGCTGAGTAGTTGCCTTAGGGATGTGGTCTGCTTCCAGTCCATAAGAAGCTTTGAAGAAGGTCTCTAGCTTTTTGTCATGTGTGGACCCTGCATTTGGCCAAGTCTTCATCTCAGTGGACTGCCATGTTGTCTGCTGATCTTGAGACTGCTTCTGGACTTGAACTAGTGGCCTGCTGGGTTGCTTGATAATTTGGGGACTATGCCATTTTACTTGTGGATCTTGAATTTGTCAGCCTCAGCAGCCAGCAGCTATCTGAGTTAAGAGAAGCCTCCAGTTTCAGTGAACCAGGAAGAGGCAGAGCTGAAGCCCAAGGTTAAGGGGCTTTCACCCAACCCCTAGAGCTGGCATTTTGAACTTAGACTTCTAGCCTCCTAAACTGTAAGAGAATAAATCCCTTTTTGTTAAAGCCATCCATTTGTGGTATGTCTGTTAGGGCAGAACTAGAGAACCAAAATACACTCTATCCAGGATCTCCAATTCTGATCCCTTTCCAAGTGGTTGGCAGTGGTACCCAGGCACTACCTAGTTATACAGCTCTCAAGGTCATGTAGGCTGAGGTTCCCATGGTCCACTGGTCCTTGGACTAATTGTTTCCATGCATCTTTGAGTTCTCTCTACTCTTCTTTGCTCCAGACAAGGAGAGACCAATACTTGCATCTTAGATGGCTGCTGGCAAGCTTTTAAGACCCCAGTTGCTACTCACCAAAGTAAGATGTAAAACAATGTTTTTGTGGACTATGTTATGCCAATTGAGCTTGATGTCTCCCACAGGCCCAATGACTCACTTCCTCAAGGTGTTTGGTTGTGTCAAAGAAATTATACATTTGTCCCCTGTTAGCTCTATTATATATATGGACACTTTTATAGCACATACAAATATGTATGTAGAAATATCATCTGTCAAATCCATATATGGCCATGGGTATATTCTCATTTGCCTACTATACCTGATCATCGTGCCTGTCTGCCTACGTTTCCACCCACAGATTAATGTTTGTTATTATAGATAACTCACAACTGTGTATGTAATAGTATTTACCTGTGTTGCCTGTACCTCTTGTGCAGCTATCCATGCCTTCCTTTTCCTTAGTGATATTGTGTTGGTCACCCGCTTTTGGCATACTGCCTTTCCCTTTACCCAACTCAATACGTGTCATTTACCTAGGTAGCAATTTTCCCTCTCCTTCCCTCCCATCCCTGGTAGCCAACAAAGAAAGTTTCTTTCTGTGTATAAACCTTTCTGAATTTCAAGGTAATTTTCAAAAGTTTGATATCCTTTTTCCTATCATACTCTAAACAATTAGGAAACTATATATAGTTGGTAATTTGATCTTCATGGGTAAGCTCACTAATTTAAAATTAAGAAATAACTTCAACATTTGAAAAAGCAAAAAGATAATCTTTTCTAGTATCTACAGGGAAAAAGTAAAAAGTACCACAGAACCAAATTAATTAGCCTTTTATACTGAGTTGGCTGAAATCACTGGAAAGATTATTTTGTTTTAATAACTACTTTCTCCCCTACTATATAAATAATGTGCACTCAGTACAGAAATTGAGAAAAGACAGTTGAGGAAAAGAGTAAAACACAATCTGTAATAGCGCTACCCAGAGATTTGCACTTATTTTGACCAAAAACTTAAATTTTAAAAATGATACATTTGGTTTTGAATAAAATTATTTATATCTGGTTTTTATTATGAACTCATCATTTTGTTTAATTGTTAGTAACTCTCATGGTATATATCAAATAAATGCATTAAAATATCCAGAATACACATCCAGAATGGCAATGATTAAAAACAGAAAGTAATAGGTGTTGTCAAAGTTGTAGGGAAACTGGAACGATTGCTGGTGGGAATGTAAAATGGTACAACTGCTATGGAAAACATTTTGGTGATTCCTCAAAAGTTGAACATAGAGCTAAAATATGACCCAGCAATCGTAGATATACACCCAGAAGAAGTGAAAGTAGGAACACAAACAGAAATCTATACAAGCAGTGTCCGGCTTACAAATGATTTTTGTTCCTAACTCTGTCTTTAAATCAAATTTATACATAAGTCTGAACAGTTAGGTACAATTCATATCTAACATCAGTTAGTCAAATGTTTCTCTTAGTATATAGTATATAATATACCTTTCTATGCATAAAAACACATTAAGGAAACACTTTCAGATACTCTAAAACATCTTTAACATAATAATACAGTATAATAATAATATAGTAATAATAATGTTTTGATGCATTTGGCAAAGTAGTACAGATTTGTCATACAAACAATTGTATGTAACTTGAATTTTTAATATAATATGTTTTATCATGGACACACGCATGCACTGCCCTCAAGTCGATGAGACTCATAGCGACCCCTCCTTGAGTTTCTGAGGCGATATCACTACGGAAGTATATTGCCCAACCTTCCTTCCAAGGAATGGCTGGTGGATTTGAACCACTAGCCTTCTGGTTAGCAGTCAAATGCCTTAGGCACTAAGCCACCAGATAGGAGTTCATAAATATTGGCTGTACGTCAGTCAGATGATCGTCATCCTTGGACTGCCTGTATACCAATCTTCACTGCAGCAGTTCTCTCAACAGCCAAAAGGTGGAAACAACCAAAATGCCCATCAATAGAAAAATGGATAAACAAAATGTAATATATACATACAATGAAATACTTCTCTGCCATAAAAAGAAATGAAGTTCTGATGCATTCTGCAACATGAAAACATTATGCTGAGTGAAATAAGTTTCAAAAGGACAAGTACTGTATGATCTCATGTGCATGAAATAAGTAAATATATATAGGAAGCAAAGATTAGTAGGGTTCCCAGAGGTAAGAGGGAGGAGGGCAGAGGAGTTTATGCTTAGGCAGCATTAAGTTTTTGTTAATGATGGTGGAATAATTTGGAAAATGATGATGATAATGGTTGCACACATGAAGAATATCATTCGTCAGTGTTACTGAATTGTACTTGTACAAATTGTTGAACTGGAGGATGTTTTATCATGGATATTTTTACCACACATACACAAAAAAAGAGTACACAGAATACGCAAGTTTATTGTCTTGATTATTATTTTTCAGCTTTTAAATGTCCTTTGACTTTAGTGGTAAATGATGTCTTCCAGATACAAACTAAAATTTTTTTCTGAAAAAATTCCTAATGGCAGTTTCTCTCCTAATGCCTTATGTTTATGTTTCAATTTTCTTTATTATATCAACTAACCAAATCAGTATCTTTAAAATTAATCAGAAATCAAAGAATCATATGCAGGATATGTCTTCTAAATATGAAACTTACTTTTTTCTCGTATGCTGAATATAAAATGCACTGAAGTCATAAAACATCAAAATGTAGTTGATGTGGGGGATTGATTACACTGCATTTAAATCATATTTTGTAGGATTTACTATACTTTACCCAAAAAAATTTGGTCTTTGTCCACGGTTCCTGAAAGATTAAGGTCTAAAACCTTGGAGTGTCTTTGTTGAAGCCTCCAGATGACACGTAATTTTAAGGTCATGCTAATAAGATGATTCACCTGGAGCTGTCAAACCAGAAAGACCCACCCTATGATATCAGCCCTTCTTCAGGGTAGGAAATGATTTAAAGAATGATTTAATCAACCATGCCTACTTAATGAGATCCTAATAAAAGCTCTGGATACGGAAGTTCCATGAGTTTCCTCATTGATGAAAGACACTGATGTATGTGGGAGGGTAGAGTCCCTTTTTTGGACACAGAAACTTCACATTTGGAAACTGCTCAGACCTCACCCTATGCATCTCTTGACCTGTATCCTTTTTGCTACAATAAAACTTTATACTTAATCATAAGTATAGGTCTTTTCTTCTGTGAGTTGTGAGAGTTGTGAGTTGTGAGAGTTCTGTGAGTTGTGTTAACAAATTATCCAACCCACAGGACTAGTGGAAACCATCAAGTCAGAACTGAAGGGGGTTGAGGACGCCAGTGCTTATTGCTAGGATACTGAATGGGTAGTGGTAATGCCCTCAATGTATAGCCTGAAGGCCAGAAGTGAGATCAGAGGCCCAAGCTTGTAGCTGGCATTTGTGAGGCTGGCTTGGCAATCTGGAAGACTGTGCTCTTTAACTTGTAAGGACTGACCTACCACTGCATGGGTAAGGTGCAGCTGATGTCAGGACAGATGTGGAATAGAGGGGAGTAGATTGTATAAATTGCATTGACTTGAGAATCAGGATTTTTACTTTTTCCATGCAAATTTTAAACATCATTTAAATGTATTTAATTCAAATAAAATTCACCTGTCACTACTGACTGAACTCTAACTCCTATTCAGGAAGAAACTTTTAGCTTCCTAATTAATTTTCAATTAAACTGCAATGTGATTTAAAGTTTTCCAGATACCTGGAATTCATAATTTTTGCAAACCAGCAAAACAATGATTAAGCTTCCAAACTATTAAATAAGTAATATTTTGCTAAATCAGATCCCTTCTTAAAATAGATTACAGAATATATACCTGAGAAAACTTCTGGGTGGAGGCAGGAGGATAGGGGAGAATAAACTACTACATGATTTTAGCAGCAAAACTTCTCAGTTCAGGTTACATCATTTCAAAACTATTTGTAAAGCACTAAGTTAGAAAACTATAAATTCAGCCACATTTATACGTGCAATTGAGATCAGAACTTTTAATATCTTCTTAACAATGTTTAAAAATACCAGCAGCACAAAATAATCTCCTAAATTACTAACCATCTGTGATTTGCTTTTGTAATTTTCCTTTAGAATATACAGATTTGGCTCAACTGAACAGCAATCTAGGGTGTGCAAAGTCCTAAAGATAATAGAACTCTTATACTGACACACCATATTCTTTCCAACTGATTTCACCTTCTTACTCCTGCATGTACTCGGCCTATTATGCATTATCCACTAAAACCCCACTTGCCTGCACTTTCACCTTTGATTTTCCTAACTTCTCAAATCTTCACTGATCATGATTTTCTGAACAACTACGGCTCTCATCCTGGAAGACGATTACGCAGTCTATATTGTTTGGTGATTGTTTATATCTCCTTTCCTCACTCAAACCAATGTGTAACTCATTAATGCACAAGTATACATTCAAATCACCACTCGTCTGTTTTCATACTATAGTAGGTGGCCTATTGCTGTGATGCTGGAAACTATGGCACTGGTATTACAAATACCAGCAGTGTCACCCATGGTAGGCAGGTTTCAGCAAAGCTGCCAGGTTAAAAGAGACTAGGAAGGAGACCTAGCAATCTACTTATGAAAAAATTGGCCAGTGAAAATATGATGAATAGCAGTGAAACACTGTCTGATATAGTACCAGAAGATGAGTCCTCAGGTTGAAAGGGACTCAAAATGCGACTAGGGAAAAGCTGCCTCCTTAAAGTAGTTAACTTTAATGACATGGATGGAGTAAAGCTTTCAGGCCTTCATTTGCTTATGTGGCACAATTAAAAATGAGAAACAACAGCTTCAAACATTCATTAATAACTGGAAGGTGGAATGCACATAGTATGAACAGAAAAATTGGAAGTCATCAAAAATGAAACAGAACACATACAGATCAATATTCTAGGCATAAGTGAACTGAAATGGACTGGTATTGGTCATTTTCCCTCATATAATCATATGGTCTACTGTGCTGGCAATGACAAATTGAAGATGAATGGTGTCATATTCATCTCAAAAAGAACATTTCAAAATCCTGAAGTATCCTGAATTACAGTGCCATCAATGATAGGATAGTATCAATATGCCTACCAGGAAGACCACTTAATATGACTCGAGCAGCAATACTGAAGGATTCTAGGGGAAAAATATTGAATGACGCAGGATGCATTAAAAGAAGATGGAAGAAATACAGAATCACTGAACCAAAAAAAAAAAAAATTGGTCAATGTTTAACAATTTCAGAAGGTAGCATATGATCAAGAACTGATGATATTGAAGGTAGAAGTCCAAGCTGCACTAACTGGCAAAAAACAAGGTTCCAGGAATTGATCAAATACCAATTGAGATATTTCAACAAATGGATGCAACACTGGAAATGCTCACTCATCTATGCTAAGAAATTGGGAAGCTACCTGGCCAATGCAGAGGAAAAGATCCCTATTTGTACCTATTCTAAAGAAAGGTGACCCAACAGAATGCAGAAATTATAGAATAATATCATTAATATCACATGAAAATAAAATTATATTGTTGTCGTGTTGTTGTTATGTGCCATCAAGTCAGACTCGATTCACAGCGACCCCTCCTTGGGTTTCTGAGGCAGTAGCACCACTGAAAGAAAATAGATTCCCCCATCTTTCTTCCGAGGAGTGGCTAGTGGGTTTGAACTGCCAGCCCTCTTGGTTAGCAGTCAAGTGCCATAGGCACTATGCTACCAGAGCTCCCAAATAAAATTATAGTGAAGATAATTCAAAAACAGGTACAGGAGTACATTGACAAAGAACTGCCAAATTCAAGCTGGATTCAGAAGAGGATGTGGAACAAGGGATATCATTGCTGATGTTAGATGGTTCTTGGCTGAAAGCAAAGAATACAAGAAAGATTTACATGTGTTTTGTTGACTATTCTAAGGCATCTGACTGTGTGGATCATAATGAATTATGAATAACATTGCAAAGATAGGGCATTTCAGAATATTTCATTGTGCTCATGCAGAATCTGTATATAGACCTGTAAGAATCTGTATATAGAATCTGTAAGAGACAGTCATTCGAACAGAACAAAGGGATACTGTAAGGTTTAAAATCAGGAAAGGTGAGTGTCAGGTTGTATCCTTTCACCAAACTTACTCAATCTGTATGCTGAACAAATACTGAAGAAGCTGGACTATATGAAGAAGGCTGTAACAACAGAATTGGAAGAATATTCATTAGCAACCTGATATGCAGATGTCACACCTCACTTGGTGAAAGCAAAGAAGACTTGAAGCACTTATTGATGAGATCAAAGACTACAGCCTTCAGTACAGATTACACCTCAATATAAAGAAAGCAAAAATCCTCACAACTGAACCATGAACAACATTATGACAAAGAGTAAAACATTAAAGTTGTTAAGAAGTTCATTTTACTTGGATCCACAATCAACACCCATTGAAGCAGCAGTCAAGAAACCAAACAAAGCACTGCACTGGTAAATATGCTGCAAAAAAACCTTCACTGCCGTTGAGTTGGAACCGACTCATAGTGACCCCTCCTTGGGTTTCCAAGGCAGTATCTCTACAGAAGTAGATTGCCCAATCTTCCTTCCAAGGAGTGGCTGGTGGGTTTGAACTGCCAGCCTTCTGTTTAGCAGTCAAATCCTTA
>NW_006921990.1:1743335-1755774 GCF_000298275.1 Orycteropus afer afer
AAAAAAAAAAAAAAAAAAGATGCAATTCATTGCTCTGGGAAGTCTGCCCAGAATTAGTGTCCCACTAACTGTGACAGAAGAAATCTGGGTCTGATTCATGATTTCAGTGACAAAAAGCTTTGATCTTCTATCTAGATAACCTGAGAATCCGTTTATATTAAATAGAGGGTAGAGAGAAAACACTACATGACTATATGTATAAAACATACACTATCTTTATTGACAACCTGAAAAAAGAACTGTATCTATTCTTTTCACATTAGGATCTAGTTTGTCCTGGTTTTAACAGAAAGCTAAAGATTGAAGAGAGATGGAGACAGATAGGGGGTACAAACTGTTAACTCACTCAGCTACTAACTCCAAGACTGGAAATTGAAGTCCACCTAAAGGTACCTCAGAAGAAAGGTCTGGTGATCTACTTCCAAAAAACAAGCCACTTAAAACCCTAAGGAGCACAGTTCTACTCCAACATACATGAAGTCAACTTGATGGCAATTGGTTTTTAAAGACAAAAGGGGAGAAGGAAAAAATACAACCTCTAGGGTTCAAATCACTGTGCCAATGGCAAAAATTCAAAAGATAAATCTTACACAGAATATATCTGCTCCATGGAATACTTACTTGTCTGCTGAGTATTGCCACAGAAATATTCTAAGACTGTTCAATTACGTCAGTATGAACAAAAGGTTAAAAAACTTGACACAAGTTTGGGTAGGTTGCAAACAGGAGGAGGTATAATATTGACCTCAGTACCTATATAGATACTGTTGTTGTTGTTGTGTGCTGCCAAGTCAATTCTGACTAATGATGACCTTATATGACAGAGTAGAACCGCCCCAGAGGATTTTCTAGGGTATATGAGTCGGGGCCGACTCGACGGCACATAACAACAACAACAACAACAATCTTTACAGGCACAGATCTCCAGATCTTTTCTACTGCAAAGCCATGGGCAAGTGGGTTTTGAACCACCAGTCTTTTGGTTAGCAGCTGAGGGCTTTAACCATTTTACCAGCAGGGCTCCTTATATAGGTACTAAGAAACAAAATTTCACAGTAAGACCATCCAACCAAAATAAAGCTACTTAACTAGTCATAAATAATCAGAATTTATCAGCTGACATCTTATCCAAAAGGGTGCTGGCAAAAATCTTTAGAATCTTTACAACTCAAAGATCCTATTTGTTGGTAATATTAAATATTGCCAACACATGATAGAATACTATTTCAAGCATGCACTAGAATAAATCCAAGTCATGTAGACCTAAGAGAAAAATAATGTTAGATTTTACAAGAACCTAGCAGTAAATATGAGAACACATCAGCAAACATGTCAATATTTGCATAAGGCTTCTTATTAACAAGAATCACTAATAAATGTGAACTTCACAGTCTGGTGGAAAGTTGGATGAACCTACATGTTAACAAATAATTCATAAAGTTCTATCATTTTATGAATGATCACATATTTTTCTTCTTTTTCTGATGTTACCTAAGTTCTGAAACATACTTCAGAAATAAAAGTTAGAAAGCAGGAGATTCTTCACAAAAATTTAGATAATCTTTTGATTCTTATTTCAGATTTTCAAATCCCACTGAGGTGGACAAGAGAGAGATGCCCAACTTCTGAAATGCCACTGGAGTATTCAAGCATTTCATATGCTGCCACAGTCAATTCTCAAAGCCAAGTTCTATCCATTTGACAGATCATTACCTTTCGAATAAAGTTGACATGGCATTCACCCTTCTGTACAAGTGGAGGGCAGTTTGGCGGCACCTGGTAGGCAGTATGAGCTTGGCTCTGCTGTGCTGCATACAACACTGCTGACTGGAAATGCAGCTCAATGGAGTTCATGTCTCTGATCACATTGGTGATATCAAAGCTCTGAATCAAGAGGAAACAATACAGACAAACTCATGATGTGCTTTCATGGGTAAAATTTTAGATGTTGTTGTTGTTGTTATGTGCCATCGAGTCGAACGTGACTCATAGCGACCCTTCCTTGGGTTTCCGAGGCACTATCACTACAGAAGTAGATTGCCCAACCTTCCCTCTGAGGAGTGGCTGGTGTGTTTGAACCACCAGCCTGCTGGTTAGCAGCAGAATATATGAAGAATTATGAAAGATGCATAAGATAATTCAAATGTTTAGGTTTAGCCTCTTTATAGTAGGAAGCATCTCCAAAATATAAGTTATCTGCCCATTTTTATTTACAACCAAGCATAATTTCCCATACAAACACTTATCTCTAGGTTTTCCTTTCTATTTTTACTGCCAGAAGGATAGTCCTAGGGTAACGGAGTGAACAAAAAAAAATACCTCTTCCTTGGAATATCTGCTCTGGCTATTTAGAAATGGCACTGAACTGCCAAGGATTTCCTAGACACTCATGACAACCTGACCCTGTGGTATAATTAGTATGTATTTCTAAGTCTTAAGTTATTTTTGTTCTGAAAAGTCTACCCTTGAAAGGGAAGAGAGATCAGGATACAATCTTTTTGTATAATTATTTTAGAAAGAAAGGAATTTTTTTCTTTCTTTTTGTATTCTTTATCATGGTAAAAATACATATAACAAAACATTTGCCATTTCAACATTTTTTCATGTATAATTTAGTGACATTAGTTATAACCATCATGTTGTACAATCACCACCACTATCTACTTCCAAACTTTTCCATCTTCCTTAACGGAAACTAAGTGCCTACTACACAATGAGGAATGATTTCTATAAAAAAAAATTGTCAGTTCTTTGATTCCCGTGAAACTGTAATTCTTGCTATAAGGCTAAGAGAATCCTCCTTGGTGTGCATTTACTGGTATCACAGTTAATACCAATAGCCGCTCTAGGGAAACACATCGTGCAAACTGGGAGATCAAAGCTTTTGGATAAACGATACTAGTTGCCACAGAGTTGATTCTGACTCATGGCCCCCATCTATGTCAGAGTATAACTGTGCTCCACAGGGTTTGCAGTGGCTGATTCTTCCAAAGAAGATGACCAGGGGGACAAACAGTAGACCAGGATTAAAACATTACCATGCACAAATTGGAGCCCCTGAGTGGTGGCAACAGTTCACTAACTGTTGACTGGCTGCTAACCAAAAAGTTCAAGGTTTGTGTCCACTCAGAGGCACCTCGGAACAAGGGCCTGACAATCTACTTCCTAAACTTCAGCCACTGAAACCCTACGAAGCACAGTTTGACTCTGGCACACATGGAGTCAACATGAGTCAGAACAGACTCAACACCATAAATTATCCAACTTTCAAACTATCCAACTTCAGTTTCTTCCTTTCCATAATAGGTACAATACCACCTACATCATAAGGATGCTTTAAAGTTTAACTTAAATGAGATTATATAAGTAAAGCATTTCACACATATTATGCACTTGCATACAAAATCTTTTTTCTCTCTCCACCTCTCTCCCCCACTTCACTTCCTGCTGTGCTATGTTATCCCTAAGCACCTGACACAGGGAGCCACTGTACAGCATGATCCCACTAAGGCCTATTATTACCAGAGGCACTCGTGGTAAACAGTATTTGAATGAACTAACTGAACAATAGGAGCTCTGGTAGCATAGTGCCTAAGGCACTTGACTGCTAACCAGAAGGCTGGCGGTTCAAACCTACCAGCCACTCCTTGGAAGGAAGGTTGGGCAATCTATTTCCGTAGTGATACTGCCTCAGAAACCCAAGGAGGGGTCACTATGACTTGGGTCTGACTCGACGGCACATAACAACACAACAATAACTGAGTAACAAATGAAAATCTTACATGGAACTCAGCAACAATTAAAACAAACTGATCTCAGCATTGTAATGTCTACCACATTAACTCCCTGATCCTCTGAATGTTTTCAAGTTATCAAGTTGGAGAGCAGGTAGATATTATATTCCAAATAGCCTAATACACTAATCAAGCGCTCACTAAATGAACAGCTTATAAAATGTTCCTACATGATACATCACACACAGTAGGCACTTGACATGTGTTATTTCCTCATTTCCTCCACTCCAATTCCTACCCCTAGAATATACCTACTGGTGACTAGTAACTAGACACCAACTAGAAGTTGAACTGGTCTAGTAACCAGACCACCAATGTTGAAATTGGTATTAGATATGCCAAAAAAAAAACCTATTGCCATCAAGTCAATTCCAACTCATAGTGACCTCTATTGGGTTTCAGAGGTGGTAAATCTTTATGGAAATAGATTGCCCGGTCCTCCTTCCACAGAGTGGCTGATGGGTTTGAACCACAAAGCTTCTGGTTAGCAGTCAAATGCCTTAGGCATTTGCCACTGCAGTTCTTTGTTACTAGATATTAAAAAAAAAAAAAAGAAAAACTCACTGCTGTTGAGTTGGATCCAATTCATAGCGACCCTCCTTGGGTTTCCGAGGCAGTATCACTATGGAAGTAGATTACCCAATCTTCCATCCGAGGAATGGCTGGTGGGTTTGAACCTCCAGCCTTCTGGTTATCACTCAAATGCCTTAGGCACTATGCCACCAAAGCTCCCATTATTAGATATAATCCTCATTAAATTACATATTTTCTTGATTTATTAGAATTTCAATATATTCTTCTCTATATTTCAGAACAAGATTTCTTTGAAATACTACTTTCCTATGTGTAATAAGAATGACATTCATTTTATTCTGTAGAATTATAAATTTTAAAAGGCTTTGGATAAAAGCAGCTGTAGGCAAGAATCTTTGCAAAATTGTTCACCAAATATTTTGTCATTATGATAACAAGCGTTAAACAAATTATTTAAATTTATAAATCAAAACTAGTGCTTTTTCTAAACATTTTGTTAGGGTTTTTTTTTAAATATTATAAACTATGAAATACCATAAAACTCTGAATAAATTTTACTATGAATTAACAGCATTTTAACTGAAAATTTTAAAATGTTATAAGGATCCAAGGAATATTCTGGATATTCCAAATAACACAGAAGGGGATAGCATTTGTTGAACGCTTTCTATGTGCCAAGAACTGTAACCAACCATTTTTATATAACAGTGTATTAAATCCTCAGAATAAATGTATGGGGTATGCAGTGTTTTCACCATTTTCACGTATGTGGCAACTAAGGCTCAAAGAAGCATTGTAACTTACCCAGTGTTCCAAACAGCTTGAGTTTGTCTGCACGGCCAATTAAGCACTTACCTTTCTCTTCTCACAGTAACAATACAAACATGCGTAAGTGAGGTGTGTTTTTAACTGAATGTAATTATATACTTACGTATCTATTGAACATATTGTCTGTTTTGCCAATAGTGACATTATTCAGCAGGATTTTTGTGACTGTGTCAATGCCCTCAAAAATCAGATTCACTTTTTGCCATTTGCTAAAAAAAGAAAAGATTTTTAAAAACAAGATATATATAACATTCACTTAGATAAATCTTATTTTATTTATTAGTTAAGAACTGACAAAATAAATATTTCTTAGAAAATATACATTCTTAAAAAGCAGTTCTCAATGAAATTTTCAGAAGTATTGGTTTAATATATTTTTATGTTCTTTGAGTGATCCAGCTTATCTCTCTTCATAATAAGTCATCTCCACAAAATTGGAAGCACAACTTAAAATTTCTGAATGCACTGATTTATTTCTAGTTATTTCAAAAACTTTTTATGAGAATCAAATTAAAGAATAGACACAAAATATTGCATTTACTGACATCTATGAAAGAACACATTAACCAGATAACAAGTATTTATGGGTGAAAATTATGTGCCCGGCACTCTACCAAGCCTCACAAGGAACTAAAATAGTCTCTATAGTTAGGGAATCTGCAATCTGGTTGGCATTCAAGCCTAAAACACAGGAAACAAACAGACTCTCTATCTGTTCTATTATGTAATACGATTTTGTTGGTTTAGAGTTTAAGTGCTATCACAGTTTATGTTACAGGGAAAGGCTTCAAGAAAGAAACAGGAACTTAAAGATGGGTAAAATAAATAAAATGCAGTGTATCTATACAATAGGGTATTATTCAGCGTTAAAAAGTAATGAAGTATTAATATATACTACAAGATGGATAAACCTTGAAAATATCATTAGGCTTATAGAAAGATACCAGGCACAAAGGATCTCATATCACATGATTTCATTTATAAGAAAGGTACAGTATAAGCAAATCATAAAGATGGAATATAGAGTAGTTGTCTAGAGCTGGAATGGATGTAGGAGGATGGGGAAAATAGGAAATGACTACTAATGAATTTCACCTTTTTGAAATGATGAAAATGTTCTAAAATTGGGATATGGTTATATAAATCTTTGAGTATACTAAAAACCAATGAAACATATACTTCAAATAGGTAAATTGTACAATATGTGCATTATATCTCATTAAAGGCATTATTTAAAAAAAAAAGAAAAGATGAGTATAAATGCCTAGGTAGAGGGTAGATGCCGGGGGCTGGGGGGAGGGGAGTGGGAAAACAAGGGCATGCTAACATTAACAGAATTGATTCAGAAGCAGAATTTGTGCTGGCAGTTAAGGGAAGAAAGCTGGACAGGTGGAGGGAGGAAGTGTAGAGTGGTACAGGGACAGAAAAGATTCAACTGTATTTTCAACCAGAGATTCATGGAAAAAATTAGTCCAAGCAACTGGTACACCATGAGATCCTCAGCCTATAAGACTATGAGACCAGAAGAACTAGATGGCTCTTGGCTACCACTGTCAATCACTCAGAGGGGCATCTATGTAGGACATCCTGGATAGAAAGGGAGAACAATGTGGAACAAAACTCAAAATCATTTAAAAAAAAAAAAAAAAGAGGGCCAGGTTTGCTCGTCTGATAGAGCCTGATGGAACCACTGAGACCTATGGACCCTACCTGCCCTTCAGATCGAGAATTAAACCCACTCCTGTGGCTTCCAGCCAAACAGAAGACAGGCATATGAGCTCAACATTTACATTAGGCCTTGGAGAAAACAATCATGGGAGAACAGAAGGGCTTGTATGCACAAGGAGACAGCTCAGGGGGCAGGAAACATGGAGGGAAAGACACAGGGAAGAGGTAACTATGGGGAGGAAATGGGAGGGGAGCTGTTGCACTGTGGAAAATTGTAGTCAATGTATGTGACAAAGTGTATGTGAGCTACTGCACGGAATGTGAATTTGCTCTGTAAACTTTCACCCATATCACAATTTTAAAAAAAGAAAAATACTTGTGAGCAGTCATTCAAGTTTTAACTATTGGCCTCTCCTCATCTGGAGCAAAGAAGAGTCAAGAAAATCAAAGACACATGGAAACAGTTAGTCCAAAGGACTAAAGGACCATGAGAACCTCAGCCTATAAAACCTGAAACCAGAAGAACTAGATGGTACCTGGCTATCAATGCCAGCCACTCAGAAAGGGATCAAAATTGGAGATCCTGAATAGAGTGGGAGAAAAAATGTGGAAAAAAATTAAAACATATTAAAAAAAAAAAAAAACTAGCTTACGGTCAGAGAGAGACTGATGAATCAAGTCTATGGCCCCTACTTACTCTTGGACCCTGGAATTGAACTCACTCCTGTGGCTTAACTCTCAGCCAAACAAAAGACAGGCCTACAAGCAGAACAACTATACCAGGGAGATGCACTCCTTAGAACAATCAACCATGGGAGATCAGAAGGGCAGTATTTGCACAGGGAGAAATGTAGGGAGGCAGGGATGCATATGTAAGAACACAGGGAAAAGGTAATCACAGGGAGGAAGTGGGAGGAGAGCTATTACACTGTGGGGATCGTAATCAGTGTCACAAAATGTCTATGAACTGTTAAATGTAAAAGAAATCTGCTTTGTAAAATTTTACCCAAATAATAAAAGTTAAAAAAAAAAAAAAGAAGAAGAAGAAGAAGAACTGGAAGCATAGTAACTCCAGAAAAGAACCGGAAGCACAGTAACTCCATGACATTGAGATCAATATACTGGCTTTATTTTTCTTTTAAAAAAAAAAAAGTAAATAATTATCCAATAGCAAAAAGATGGAAAGAACCTAGATGCCTATCAACAGAATAATGGATAACCAAACATGGTACATACACACAATGGAATACTATGCAACACTAAAGAATAATGTGGAATCTGTAAAACAACACAGAACATGGAAGATGTTGGAGGACATGCTGAGTGAAAATAAGTCGATCACAGAAGGAAAAATATAGTATTAGTTATTATTGTAAAAAGTCAAAGAAAAGTTTATATATGGAAGGTAACTGTCTTTGTTGGTTACCAGGGGTGTGAGGGGAGGGGAGGGAATACTGTGAAAAAAAAAAAAAATGCATTGACCTATGTCACTTTAGTTTTGTGTATTTCACTATACATAAATTATATTTCAGTAAAATGTATTTTTTTTAAATCATAATGAAAAATAAATCAGTAAATAATTATCAAAAATGGTCATATCAAAAATTAATTTAACAAAAATTTAGCAATAGTAGTGATATATATAATTGAGTTACAGTCTGCCTCAAAAGCAAATACCTAACAAACATAACTGAAAACACTATCTATGCTTCTCCTCATGGCCTTACAAATAAGGCCAAAGACATAGATTCAGTATCTGGTTAGCACCACACAGAACAAATGACATACATCTTATCCTACCCAACAATATTATAAATGTGTACACTTCACTAATTACTAGAAGCAGAGAGGAGAAAATACAGACAAAAGAATGGGACTGGGGCTAGGGAACCCCATTAGCACCCCTTGAAAAATAATTCAGTAAGAAACAATTTCATGAGTGGAGATCAGTGGCACTGTCATCAAAATAAAACATAAATCTGTTTTAACTTTTGTAGTTTAAGGCTTTAATCTGACTGAGTTCTCTAAAGAAAACAAAATAAAAGATTATTGCTTAAACAGAAAAGGAAGAAAAGCTCCTTAAATAAAATAAAATAAAATAAATACACACATACCTAATGTCAAAGGGGATTTTAAATTTCTTGCTATAGGTCCAGTTATCCAAAGCAATCCATCTGTAGTTAATGTCATTAAACCTGTAGTAAGGATCCTGTTGATACAAGGTAAAAATCATGGTAGATGGTTAAATATGTAAGTATAAATAAATAAAAATAAACATAATTAAATTATTACCAACAGCTATTTGTTGTTGTGTTATTGTTTTGTGCCATCAAGTCATCTCTGACTCATAGTGACCCCTCCTTGGGTTTCCGAGGCAGTATCACCACGGAAGTAGATTGCCCAATCTTCCTTCCAAGGAATGGCTGGCGGATTTGAACCACCAACCTTCTGGTTGGCAATCAAGTCCCTGAGGCACTACGCCACCAGAGCTCCCTAAAAATTCTTGAACTCTTGACCTAGAAATACAAAGTTCAGATGATTAACACCAAAAAAATGTAAGAAAAAAATTCCAATTAAATACTTGAATGAATTCTGATAAGGAAATAGTATACTATTTGAACATGTGTACAGATTAAGATTGGATTCCCATGTTAAAACCAAACACAGAACCTTCAAGGTATTACCAAAGATTGAAAGAGAAAGTTTCTGGTGTGTAGCTACCAGTCTTTTATTGCCCTGTAGCTCTCCCTTTGCTTATAGCTACCACTACCCTAGTTGGCCTCCAGGAGGAATCTTCTCTTTTACTGCCCAGAGTTCAAAAATGACCTGGTAGCATAGTGCCTAAGGCACTTGATTGCTAACCAGAAGGCTGGCGGTTTAAACCCACCAGCCCCTCCTCGGAAGGAAGGTTGGGCAATCTACTTCCGTAGTGATACTGCCTCGGCAACCCAAGGAGAGGTCGCTATGAGTCGGGTCCAACTTGACGGCACATAACAACAACTAGAACAGGAGTAATTCTGGGAAGATGTCAGCATAAACAAACCACCATTCCAACCATTCCCAACAAACAAGAAATACACCAAGGAAACAGTGCTCGGCTTTGAGAAACTCTGAATCAGCGTGCAAAGGAAAGCAGCAGTGAACTGCAGACACACAAGCATAGAAAAATCAACAGGTTGTATATGGTAGGAAAATTGCTGCCCCCAACATCCTTGCCCCTTCCCAAGACACACTGCCACTGGCTGCTGTAAACTAGGTTAGTGGCCCCAGGAAAACAGCATACTTCCCTAAGCACCACATCCCTTGCCTGTACAATGAGACAGGATCCCAAGCTTCTGCCCTAAAATCAACAAGGCAGACCTCCCTAGTGGTCTATTTGGAATATGCCAGCATCTCTTCCACCCAAACACTTAGTTGCAAGCCTACTGTGAATTGTTACACAATGGTTAAAGTTGCAAGTAGTTACTGGAATTGTTACAAAAGACCCTTGCAGTGGAGTCTGCTTTCAGTCAACACTTCATCTGCCTCCCTGTGCACCTCATAGCTCATACCTCTAAAAACAAAAGGACAGACCTCACTGGGGATCAGTTTGTCTCTGTCTGCTTCCCCTTACAGTAAGTGCTGAAAATTGCTGACAGAGGTTACTGTGTGCTAGGAAGCAGGCATGGTGAGTGGATGCTACACCCACAGCCAACATACCACAGAGGGGGATCAGAGAGCAACAAAGTAGACCTCCTCAGCAGACCATTTGGAGCATGACAACCCCTGCTCCAATCAGTAACTGTCTGCTGATGGACTGATATGACTTCCTATGGAAAGTTCCTTACAGGGGGTGTGTCACCTAAGTAGAGACTGTTCTCCCACCACCACAGGGCCACAGGAGCTCTGAAACAAACAATACAGATCTCTCAGAGGTACTTCTGGGGAGTGCTAGCCCCTCCACCACCTGATATATAGGAATGTCTGCCTGTGCTTCCCCTGAATGCCAGCTCAGATACAAGGAGCCCTCACAGAACAGGGAAGGAAACTTCAAACAAAACCAGAGGGCAACACCCAGCCCCACAGGGGCATTGCTTGGTGTGTATTTTCTGACTGAAAACTTGACTGCAGAAACAGAGAAGGGGATGGAGTAATAACTAGAGACTATACCCCCTGGTGCACAGAATGGTTGTTGTTGCTATTATGTGTCATCACGACCTCTCCTTGGGTTTCTGAGGTGGTATCACTACAGAAGTAGATTGCCCAATCATCCTTCTGAGGAGTGGCTGGTGGGTTTGAACTGCCAGCCTTCTGGTTAACAGTCAAGTGCCTTAAGCACTATGCCACCCACCAAAGCTCCTACAGAGAATGATTAGTACACTGTATCTCTCCTGAGTGGTAGCGCTTGCTAGTGGACTAACTGACCATAGCACATTCTCTGGTGTTTTTAGGAGAGATTGAAAGTTCAAAAACAGGATCTGAAATTTTCAGATCCCAATTAAACTAGGGAGGGAAAAAGAACTATCACATAGAGGGAGAGGAAATAGTAAGCAAAGGTCAAAGGCTCTGCACACCTAAGAGTTTCTTGCAGGTAAAGATACTAAATACTGGGAAAAACTGAGAAAGTTAACATCTTTGAAATTTCTAATGCCCCAGTGGGGGAAAAAAAAATCACAAGATACAGAAAGAACAGAACACCAACAGCCCCTCCATATGAACATGATAAAAAAGTGAAAGTACATCTAGAGATAATCAAATAATGAAAGAAAAAAAAATGGAAGAATATAAAACAACATAAAATATAATTAAAGAGCTAAGGGAACACAGATAAAGAGCTAAAAGAAATAAGGAAAACAATGGAAGAACAAAATGAGGATCTTAAAAAAAAGGTATTTCAACTGAAAAGAACAATAACTGAAATGAGAAAAAAATAGAAGGATTTAATCAGGAATAAGAAAGAATCAGTGAATCAGAGGATAAGATAGTTAAAATTACAGATGCTAAAGACCAACAAGAATGGAGGCTCAAAAAGGCTGAGCCCAGTTTAATGGAATTATAGGACAAGACCAAGAAACCTAATATATGTATCATGAGAACTCCAGAAGGAGAAGAGACAGAGAAAAGGGTTGAAAGAATATTTGAAGAAATAATCACAGAAAATTTCCCCAATTTAACAAAGGACATGAATCTACAAATCCAAGAAGCTCCAAGAACCCCAAGCAGGCAGGATAAACTCAAAAAGATCTACACAAAACTACATCATAGTTCCCACCACTGTCAAGCCAATTCCAACTAGTAGAGACACTGGAAAACAAAGTAGAACTGTCAAGTTTCCAAGGCTGTAAATCTTTACAAAAGCAGTCTGCCACATCTTTCTCCCGCAGAACAGCTGGTAGTTTTGAACTGTCGATCTTTGGGTTAGTAGTTGAGCACTTAATAACTGCACCATCAGGACTTCTTATATAATAGGTTCTCAAAAATTAAAGATAAAGATTATAATCTGGGGGGGAGCAGAAGATGGCGGACTAGATAGAAGGACTGCACAGACCCTCTTCAACAAAGAAAAGGAAAACCAATTGACACAGACACAGAAGTTATTCTTGGACCCCTGAGCCTTGAAGAGAAGGATTCAGAAG
>NW_006921990.1:1763849-1769879 GCF_000298275.1 Orycteropus afer afer
AGTGGTACCTTGGGGAGGAAATTGGAGGGGAGCTGTTGCATTGTGGTAAATTGTGGTCAATGACATGAGACAAAGTATATGTGAACTGCTGTATCGAGAGTGATTTTGCTCTGTAAATCTTCACCCAAATCTAAATAAAATAAAATTTTAAAAAAAAATAATTAAAGATAAAGAGAAAATCCTTATAGCAAAGAGAGAGAAGCAATCACATACAAAGGATCCACAATAAGATTAAATGTGCATTTCTCTCAGAAACACTGGACTCCAAAAGGTAATAGAATGATATATTTAATGTACTGAAAGAAAAAACTGTCAACCAAGAATGTGATACCCAGCAAAACTATCCTTCAACAATAAGGGTGATTAGATTAAATTAAAACATTCTCAGACAATTAGAAACTGACAGAGTTCATATCTACCAGATCAGCCCTACAAAAAATACTAATAGGAGTTCTATAGATGGAAGGAAAAGCACTAGAAAGCAATCCAAAGCTATACATAAAAAGAAACATCCCTAATAAAGGGAAATGCATGGATGTCTTGGTTCTCTCGTGCTGCTATAACAGACATATCACAAATGGATGGCTTTAACAAACAGGGATTTATCCTCTTGTAGCTTAGGAGGCTAGATGTCTGAGTTCAAAGTGCCAGCTCAAGGGGCTGGGTGAAGGCCCCTTGATATGGGGCTTCAGGTCTGCCTCTTGCTCTTGGCCCACTGGAGCTGGAAGCATCTCTTAACTCTGGCAGCTGCTGGCTGCTGTGGCTGACAAACCCAAGGTCAACAAGTAAAAGGGTACAGTCCCAAGATTATCAAACAACACAGCAGGCCACTAGCTCAAGCCCAGAAACAGTCCCAAGATCAGCACTCAACATGGCAGGCCACTCAGTGATGACTCAGCCAGATCCAAATGTGCTCAAGACCTTTCTCAAAGTGTATTCTTACATACTGGAAGTAGACCATATCCCTAAGCAGCTACTCAGCTACTCACAACAGATTCCACCATGGAGTTGATCACCAGTCTCATTATGGGGAATAACCATATTCAGCTGCCCAACCCCTCAAACAGGCCCACCCAAGTTGACACACAACCTTAACTACCACAATTCACAAGTATAAAGTATATTTGATATCCTAAATGTTTTGTCTTTCATGTTTTTCAATAACAAATATATATAAGGCAAGGATAAAATTATGTTATTAAAAAAAAAAAAACCTCACTGCCATGGAGTTGATTGGACTCATAGCGATTCCCATTGGGTTTCTGAGGCTGTAAATCTTTACTGAAGTAAAATGCCCCATCTTCTTTGCACAGAGCAGCTGGTGGGTTTGGTTTTTTTTTTTTTTTTTTTTGGTGGTGCAGTGGATAAAACATTTGGCTGCTAACCAGAGTCGTATCCAGCTCATAGCGACCCGTCCTTGGGCTTCTTAGTTGGTATCGCTGCGGAAGTAGATTGCCCAATCTTCCTTCTGAGGAGTGGCTGGTAGGTTTGAACCACCAGCCTTTTGGTTAGCAGTCAAATGCCTTAGGCACTACACCACCAGAGCTCCCAAAATTATGCTACAAGGGACATTAAATATAAAGATATAATCAGTGACAACAACAACACGAAGCAAGGAAAGAAGAATGGTATAGATATAGAATTTGTTGTATGTTACTGAATTTAAGTTTGTACCAACTTACCCTAGAATGTTATAAATACATGGTAAACACTAAGAAAATACATTATAAAAATATATATTTTACTGAAGTAAAAGAGAACAGGACAAAAAAGACTCACCACAATAAACCAACAAACCCCAAAAGCAAGCAGTACTAATGGACAAAGACAAAGAAGGATTAAGACACACAGAAAACAAATGACAAAAAAACTAAATAAGTCACTTTTGATAAGTAACTGCAGTGAAGGCAAATGCACTGAATGCTCCAATCAAAAGGCAGAGTGGCAGAATGGATTTAAAAAAAAAAAACCAACAATGTGTTGTTTACAAGAGACCCACCTTAAACCCAAGGACACAAATAGGGTGAAAGTGAAGGGATGGGGAAAAAAATATTCCATGCAAATAATAACCAAAAAAGAGCTGAGCTATCAGATGAAGTACTTTAAGATAAAAGCTGTCAGAACAAATAAAGATAGGCATTATATAGTGATAAAAGGGTCAATTAATCAAGAAGATTTAACAATTATAAATATATATGCACCCAACATCAAGGGATCTAAATATATAAAGCAAACACTGTTAGAATTGAAGGTAGAAACACAAATCAGAGGGAAACAATGTAGGCACAGAGGAGCTGCTTTCCTCTGCCAGGGAAAGGGCCAAGAGCCTTTTCTTCATGTACCACCAGCATAGACTACAACCCAAAGTGAAAAAGGAAAGCCAATTTTGTCCAGGTTCTACAGAGATGTAAACTGGATGACCATGGCCATTTGAGCAGTTGCCCATGGCACTAAGATCTAGTGAATGGTGAGGTTTTGTTCTATAAATGGGGCATGGCAGGCCTACCCAACTTGCTTTCTTGTCTGTTCCCACACAACGGACTCAGTCACTCTAATGAATTAACAAGGAATAAATATTTAAGGGCACAGGTTTGAAGGGGTACCCAGTTAGTACCCTGCACACATGTCTCCATTCAGCCCCATTTGTAATTCTATACTGTGGCCTTAGTCCAACCCAGTTAAAAATATCATGAGTCGTAAGACCTGCTGCAGCCATACCAGTCAATCTGCTAAACCACAGGGCTGGGTAAGGATCAAGCTGGTGGGGCAAGAGTGTCCTTCCCATTTCCCAGCTCCTGGAAGGAAGCTGCATGTTCAACATGATAGAGTAATATTCCCAAATATATTTTTTCTGGATAAACAAAAATTAAAAGTTTAAAATTTTTCTCACTAAGGAAAATACCTTAACCAGAAACAAACAGACAAAAAAATTACAGAGACTTAGATTAAATTTATAATAACTATTTCAAATGCTAATCAACTAACTTAATTTGGTTCCAATTTAGTCAGATCCTCTTTGCTCACACTGAAATTTTGAGTTCTACTTAAAGGAAACAGCTATTTAGTGATATATCTTACAATGACCAAAACCAGTACACTAGTTGCTGTCAAGTCATCTCTGACACACAGTGACCCGTTGCTGTCAGAGTAGATCTGTGCTCCACAGGGTTTTCAATGGCTGATTTTTTAGAATTAGACTACCAAGCCTTTCCTCTGAGGAGTCTCTGGGTGAATTTAAACCTCTAACCTTTCGGTTAGTAGCCAATTGTATTAACCATTTGTACCACCCAGAGACTCTTCTAACGACTAAGAACCCGAATAAGTCACTACAGTTATTAAGCAAACCCATATATCCTAAAAATTGTAATATCATGTTTACCCTCTATATATATCAGCCCCTGAGAGAGGCATTCACAAACTCATGTGTGCAATAAATACTATTTTACAGAGGATGAAACTAAGGCCTCAAAAAGTAAGGTAACTTGCCTATGTTCCAAACTAAGCATAGGTGCATCCAGAAATGCAGCCAACTCAGTCTAACATTAAAGTCTGCATTCTTTTGATTATGCTACAATAGTCACATATACTTACACTTTTATTCCATAGGATCCCTGCAGAAAGAGCAACAACTAGTAGTAAACTTTCACCCAAACTACAATTTAAAAAAAATAAAAATCCAGTGACAATAAAAAGAATCAAGATTAAAAAAAAAAAAAATTAATGAGGGCTTGAAAATCTCCTGGTTTTCTTTTCTTAAAAACTGAATGTCATTACTGATTGATGACTATTTCTGTTCAGGTCTAAGTTTCAAATGTATGGTCATTAGCTAATTTATCTCTTTCATGTCACATGTGGTTTAAGCAGTCACTTTTAGAAGAAGAAATAAAAATCTTTAAATGGATTCTTTCGTAAAAGCTTTTGAGATCATTTCACATCATAAAATGGTCAAATAAAGTCATATATTCCATTCTTAAATATTTTAAAACCTCTATGGATGGTTTGTATAGCAACCAGAAAAAGTACCTTCTGTTTTAAGAATAAATTTATGTTTAGTTATGTTGGATCAGAATCATGAGACTTCCTTCTCCAAAACACATCAGATATATTCTGAAAACTGCCTTTTTACTACATGAAGAGTACAAAAATATATACATACCCACACATATTTTACTAGAATGTAATTATGGGTGATAATTTTCATAGTAGGGCCTCCATGGATAGGATCATGGCTCCTTAGACAAAACGATTAAGAACTTGTTGGGAATTTTTTTTAAAAAAAGGAGACTTTTTCTGGGAAGTCACATTTTAGCTCCTATGATATAATCTTATAGTTAATATGTATTTTATAAATTTATACATCTAAAAAATGTCCTTCTCTGACCATCTGTCCCAAACACATGTGAAGGATACACGAAATTTAGAGAAAGAAATATTAAGTATCTGGTGTCTACCATTTTTAATATATTTATAATGTTTTCCTATATTTTATACTATAGATTTTTAGTAAAAACAAATCTTTTTAATGGCATCTATGCAGTTATTAAAATTATGCTGCATCTATATTTATAGATAAAGAAAGATATTCACCAAAAATTTTAAATGTAAAAGTAGCTTACAAAACCATCTTAGGGAACTATTTCATTTTTATATTACTATATTTTGTTGTGTACACTAGGAAAAATCTGGAAAGTTATACACTAAAATTTTTATAGCAGGTATTCTGCTTCCTAGGATTTTGTGTGTTCTTTTTTCTTCTTGTTTATATTTTCCTACATCTAAATTTTGTACAATATGCAAGAAACTTTTACAATTCTTTTCAAAAGAGAAAAAATAAGATATCACTATATGAGAATTTAGTGCATGATTCAACAATAATGGATTGATTATAAATGATGGTAAATGTATACAACGTAATAAAAGAGCCATTAAACTTGGCTTGTGTTTCTATATTTATTACATGCAATATTGTCGCAAATATTATTTTGGTTACAAAATATTGTTAAGTATAAAAGCTGTTAAGCTGCATATTTTAAGATTTAGTATAAATGTGTATGGATAGAAAAATTCTGAATCAATATTTTGTATTTTGAAATTTTAATTGCAGTTATCTCTGAAAGCTAGATTTCCAATATTTCTTCTTTCTGTGCAAAAAGGAAAAAAACCTCAGATTAAAACATGCTATATAGAGACTTTAGCATGTATTCATTATAGAGGTCAAAGGAATTCACTGGATCCCAGTTATGGTTTCATTATATATGATAGAGAACAAAGGAAATAATCACAAGAGCACGAGTGGTGATAGATCAACTCATCACTGCCACAGATGGAACTACAGAAGAAAGGAAAGGACCATAATTAGGAAATGTACATAATTGCAGGTTAAAAACCTTTACAAGATCGGTTCTGGGGTTTTCGTTACCTGGCTACATGGTGGTCAGGGGATGACTCATGATCATGTGACCTTGACTCCAATCTTTAACTTAAATTAGATAACATGGGTCTGAATTAGCTACTTTTGGTAAATGCCTAGTTCTTTACATGAACATCTTTCTGCATAATATACTTTCAACTACATTCTTCCTAAGAACAAACTGCCCCTTCCTGGGCTTGGCACAGACTTGTCAAAGCATAATCACCTTGCTGATCAGGAAGCACTGGGAAAGTAACAAAAAAACTCAATGGCAACAGTGATAGTTGAGGTCGTGTATTAACCTGGCTGGACCACAATTCTGAGCGGTTTAAGCAGTTATGGTATGGTCATTCCCAAGATGAGATCTGATATATGCTTTGAGCTGCCAATCAGTTGAACGGGAGTTTCCTTAGGGGTGTGGCTTACTTAACACACACACACACACACACACACACGTATGCATACATCCTGGGAAAATTTGGCAACTTCCTGTTGGATCTGGATCCTGTCATGCTGCCTGCCGATCTTGGGTTCATCAGCCCCTGCAGCCCCTGACTCACATCAGTGTGAGTCAGGAATAATCTCCAGCTTGATAATTATCCAGAACTTGGGACTTAACA
>NW_006921990.1:1770274-1777163 GCF_000298275.1 Orycteropus afer afer
CAAGGAGCTCTGGTGGTGTAATGGATAGGCATCTGGCTGCTAACCAGAAGGTGAATGGTTCAAATCCACCAGCTACTCTGTGGAAGCAAGACAGGGAAATCTACTTCCATAAAAATTTACAGAAACCCAATGGGGGTCTCAACAAGTCAGAATCAACTTGATGGCAGTGAATTTGGTTTTTCAGTTTTTACAAGTTTTACTTCTCTAGAGAACCTAGTCTAAGACAGTGTCTGAAGTTCCATCAAGACTCAAAATGGAGTTAGGGCTTCCTCTGTAGACCACACTCTTCCACAAACCAAGAGAGGAGAGCTTTAGAATTTAAGCTCTAATACATTCCCTCCTCTTGATCACAGATTTTATTTAAAATCCTTTGATCACACTTAGGTTGGTATGATTTCTTCTGTACAGACTGGCTGTACAGCCATCAGCTCCTTTAGATGGCTGCTTGTTTTAGGACAAGCTTTTAAGACCCCAGGCACTATCCTTTTTGATAGCTGGGAATCATCTAATTTCTTCACTGTGCTTTACTATAGCAGCCAGTCTTCAGTCATTATCTAATAAGGGTAAGTAAAAAGCAGGGACACATTGTGAGAACTCTTTGGCCTGTGGTTATATCTTGTCTAATATGTGACCCACTTCATGGGCAGCATATCAGCTTTCTGAGAAATTACATCAGAAATAACCTTCATACCACTTTCGGTAATTCTAATAATAATAACAATTACAAGGAGTGTCACTGATACAATCAATAGTATAGATTAAAATACAGGGAAAGAGTAACCACAGGAAGGTAGGTGGAGGAGACCTGTTATAATGAAGGGAATGTAATCAATGTCACAAAACAAAATGTGTATGAACTGTTGAATGTACAACTAATCTGCTTCGTAAAATATCACTCAAACCATAATAAAAAGTTTAAAAATAAAATAAAATAAAAATAAATTTTTAAGCTTTTGAATACCTATTAAACATTGCACAGACAATGCCAGGTGTTTTAGGAAACAGGCTTATCTCAGTTAAATTGTACATGATATAATACTTCCAAGGAATTATTTTGATTTTGAGATATTTTATATATTTATTAGCCTTAAAAGTCAAATAATTTTAAGTTAAAAAGTCAAAAGACTGCTTAGGAATAAGAATCACTAAATATACAATGATTTTTGTTCACTGAATAGAATAAATAACCTAGATTCCTACAACTTGTGCAGATTTTCAATTCTTGAATGTAAACAGGAATATTTGAATTAAAGAATTTAAGTAACTGGGGAAAAAATAAAGTACACTTCCTTGTTTTTTAAAAAACAAAAAAAACTCTATAGGTAAACAATATGAA
The DNA here is from genome assembly GCF_000298275.1 of Orycteropus afer afer. Classification (NCBI taxonomy): domain Eukaryota; kingdom Metazoa; phylum Chordata; class Mammalia; order Tubulidentata; family Orycteropodidae; genus Orycteropus; species Orycteropus afer. The sequence continues at coordinate 1,771,611 of NW_006921990.1, forward strand.
TTATCCCGTTAAACCACTGACTTTGATGATGCTAGATTCAAAATGAAGTTCTGACTAAGTTAACAACTGAAATAACTAAAATTATGACATAAAACACATTTATTGTCTAATATGCAGAAAAAACACAAGAGAAAACATTAACATATTCATTTTTAACCCTATAGATAATCAGTCCCTTCTCTTGATTTGACAACACGATTCATGTAATCTATGACCTATTAAATAAAACTTGTTAGCACTTTTCTCTTTATAAAACAGCAACAAATTGTTTGTGGCTTTCCATAAAGTTTCAAAGTTGTCAGGAGTTTATCACAGGTCACCAAGAAACAACACTTAAGTTATCTAACTAAAAATCATAAAGGTAAATCTTAATTTTTTTCAAAACCATGCACTTTGGTTTCACTCAGAAATCTTACTCTAAAGAAGGGCCAAATCCTGGGTTACGAGGGACATCACACAAAGAAGAAATTAACTCTTCAACATAGTAATCAAATAAAATTTTGTTACTGTAACAGAAACAAAAATGTTTTCTTTTATGCTATTTAACATCAAAGTTCCTAAAAAATCGCATGAATTAAACCATTAAACTTTAGCCACACATATCAAATAAATTCCTTTTAATAAGGCTTTTAATAAACACTCTCTTGTGTATTTCTTATAGTAAAACCTTTTCTATGTCAAAATGAACACTTATCAGCAGATTTGAATATATATATTGATCCCTTCTCTAAAAAGCAAAAGTATATGAACTTTAAATTATAATAAATACTTACAATTCCAACTCACAGCAACCCCATTGTTTTTCCGAGGCAGTAAATCTTAGTAGACTGCCCCAGTCTTGCTTCTGCAGAGTGGCTACTGGGTTTGAACCACCCACCTTCTTGTTAACAGTCAGATGTCATAGGCACTGTGCTACCAGAGTTCCTTAACAAATATTTACTAACTCAGTTTAATAACAGTAAATTACCTAAAGATCTTGAAAAAGCTACATCCCTCAAAACATAATTACAATTGATTAAGGTTCTGGTAAGATGGCAGAATAGGCAAACAAGCTACACAGACCCCCTACAACAAAGCAACAAGAAATCAATTGAAACCAACATAGACGAGAACCTGAATGAAACAGTATGTGAGGAGACAAACAGAGTGGTGGAGTGCCAGCTGTCCTGGGGACTCAGCCATTTTGAATATTTCCCAATAGCAACCTAAGAATCGGCCCTACTCACCGAGGACTGTGTGGGCAAGGACTGAATTACTGCCTGAAAATCAGAAAGGAAAATGGCAGGAAGGAGACAAACAGAACTGTGGACTGTCAGCAGCTGTCCTAAGAGCACAGCCATTTTGAAAGTTTGCTGATGGCAGTCAAGGCCATTTTGAATGTATGTGGGTGGCATTCTTAGGTAGATAGCGATATAAGAGTGAGCTCTGCTTGCTGAGGACAGCACAGTGGACCATACTGGAGGCTGATGACTGGAAAGGTGTAATATTCCCCTTGCTCTTATACCCTACACTCTCTTGGTGAACAGGGGTGTGGCTATCCCCTGCCTCCACCCACCTTCTTGATCAGTGGGAATTCCATTCCAGTCTTTGCTCTGACAGACCTGAATGCCATGCCTGAAACCCACAGTTTTGTATTTGTTTTAAAATTATTTTTATCTTCTTCTTATCTTCCTTTTTTTATCCCCTCTTTCCCATCCCTGGGAACTCTGGTGGCATAGTGTCTAAGGCATTTGATGGCTAACTGGAAGGCTGGTGGTTCAAACCCACTAGCCACTCCTCAGAACGAAGATTGGGCAATCTACTTCTGTAGTGATACTGCCTTGAAAACCAAAGGAGGGCTCGCTATGAGTTGGATCCAACTCCACAACAGTGAGTTTGGTTTTTTGTTTTTTGCCCATCCCTGGTTCTTTTTTTTTTGTTTTCTTTTATTCTCTTCCTTTTTCCTGGTTCCATTCTTTTTCCTTTCATTTGGTTCTTACCATCCTTTGGTTTTCCTTTTGAAGTTTTCTCATTTTTTTCTTTACTATTCTCTTATCTCTCATTCCTTCCTCCCCAGATACTGTGGCTTTTTTTTTTTTTCTCTTATTATCATTGTCTTTCCTTTTTTAATATATTTTTGAAAATTTTTCTTCTCATTTATTGCATTCATTTTGTTTATTTGCTATTGTTCCTATTTGTTTATGTGGTTTGAGTTTTTTGTTCTCTTGTTTTTATTTTTTGATGGTATTTTTATTTTATTTTTTTGCCTGAGTGGGAGACAGCAACCATTCCCACACAACCTAACCATGCATCTCCTGCAGCCCCACTGAGTGATGGCCACCACTTGCTTTTCACCAACTGAACAATAGCAGCAAATATCAGTTCAACTCACCCTCAACTACTCTTTACAAACAGCTAACAGAGATCTGTGTACACACCCTCATTTTCTAACATACCCACAAGGAGACAGGTGGTGAGTGCCTAAGTGCCAACAACTAGAAAACAGAGGAGTACAGTACCCTGCTCACACAGATATATCAAAACAAAATGAAGGGGAAAAAAAACCTATTACACAAATCACATCAAAATACAACCAAAATTAAACATAAATAAAAAACACCACAATGTCTTAGAGACAACAGACCATCACAGCTCACCCCAAAAAGTAAGATAAAGTAGAAACAAGGGACCAAGATAAAACCCAGAAAACATCCCTGAGAGACAAACAGCATTGTAACTCCCTGATAAGGAATTCAACAGAATTGGATTTGGGTACCTTCAACAGATTGACAGACAGATCAAAGAAAATACTGACAAGATCAAAGAAAACATTGACAAAATTAAGGGAAAAACAGACAAAACTCTAGAACGATTTAGGAAAACAATACAAGAGCAAACTGACAAAATAAACAAAAAATTGGAAACAATACAAAAAGAACAAATCAAAATCCAGATAATTAATGCTAAAATTTCAGAAATAGACAACACATTGAAGGGGCAAAGGAGCAGATGCAAATCAATGGAAGACAGAATTAGTGAGATTGAAGACAAATATCTCAATACTAATATGTTAATTAGTATTGACCAAAGATCAAAGCATAATGAAGAAAGCCTAAGATTAATATGGGATACCATTAACAGGAATGTCGTTGTTGTTGTTATGTGCTGTCAAGTCATACCCGACTCATAGCGACCCCTCTTTGGGTTTCTAAGGCAGTATCACTACAGAAGTAGATTGCCCAACCTTCCTTCCAAGGAGTGGTTGGTGGGTTTGAACTGCCAGCCTTCTGGTTAGCAGTCAAATGCCTTAGGCACTATGCTACCAGAGCTCCTATTAACAGGAATAACCTATGTGTAATTGGAATTCCAGAACATGATGAGACTGACAATATCACAGAGAAAACTGTTGAAGATTTGTTGGAAGAGAAATTTTCCTAATACGATGAAAGATTAGAAATTATCCTCTCAAGAAGTTCAAGAAACCCCAAACAGGGGTAGATAGATCCCAAAAGAAAATCACCAAGACATATCATCATCAAACTCACCAAAACCAGACAAAGTCAGATACCTGAAAGTGGCATGGGAAAAACAAAAAGGTACCTACAAAGAGCAACCAATAAGATTAAGGTCTAATTTCTCAGCAGAAACCATGTAGGTAAGAAGGCAAAGGAATGATATATATAAAACCCTGAAAGAAAAAAATTTCTAGTCCCAGCAAAACTGTCCCTCAAATCTGAGAGGGAAATTAGGAGATTTCCAGATAAACAGAAATTAAGGGAATTTAGTAAAACCAGACAAACCTTATAAGATATGCTAAAGGGAGTCCTTCGAACAGATAAACAACAACAGCAAACTACAATCAATTATTAATACACATTGATGACATAATCTAGAAACCAACCTAGTTATAGAAGTATCCAAAGTAAAATAAGCTTACAAGACTATAAACAGGGAACCAGAGACATCAGTTGGTAAATGAAGACAACTACACAACTACAAACCAAAAAGAGCGAACAAATAGTGTAGTTACAGAACTTCTAAATGCTGAGGAAGTCAAGACAATTGCAAGATGAAACAGACTGTTTTAAACTGGGGAAGAAAATTAATAAATCACAGTACAACCTCAAAAATCTTACTGAAGATAATTCAAAAATAGCTGCAGCAGCATATTGACAGAGAGCATCCAGAAATACAAGCTGAATTCAGAAGAGGACATAGAACAAGGGATATTATTACTGATGTCAGATGGATGCTGGCTGAAAGCAAATACCAGAAAGATGTTCCCTTGTGTTTTATCAACTATGCAAAAGCAATCAACTGTGTGGATCATAACAAATTATGGATAACATTGTGAAGAATGGAAATTCCAGAACACTTAATTGTACACATGAGGAACCTGTACATAGACAGGTGGCTGTCATTCAAACAGAACAAATCAAGAAGGGAGTGTGTCAGGGTTGTATCCTTTCTTACCACATTATTCAATCTGTATGCTGAGCAAATCATCTGAGAAGCTGGATTATACAAAGAAGAATGTGGCATCAGGATTGGAGGAAGACTCATTAACAAACTGTGATACACAGATGACACGACTTTACTTGCTGAAAGTGAGGATGACCTGAAGCACTTACTGATGAAGACTGAAGAATACAGTCTGCAGAATGGATTACATCTCAATATAAAGAAAACAAAAATACTCAAAACTAGTCCAGTAAACAGCATCACGATAAACAGAAAAGATTGAAGTTGTCAAGGACTTCCTATTACAATCTACAATCAGCACCAATGGAAGCAGCAGTCAAGACATCAGATGACATATTGCATTGGGCAAATCTGCTGCAAAAGACCTCTTTCAAGTACTGAGGAGCAAAGATGTCTCCTTGAAGACTAAGGTACACCTAACCCAAGCCATGATATTTTCAATAGCCTTTTATGCATGTGACAGCTAGACAATGAATAATGAAGACCAAAGAAGAGTTGATGCTTCTGAGTTGTGATGTTGGCAAAGAATGTCGAGAGTACCACAGACTGCTAAAAGAACTAACAAATCTGTCCTGGACAAAGTGCAGCCAAAATGCTCCTTGGAAGTGAGAATGGCCAGACTTTGTCTCACTTGCTTTGGCCATGTTGTCAGAAGGAACCATTCCCTGGAGAAAGATATCATGCTTATAAAGTGGAGGGTCAATGAAGAAGGAGATGGCCCTCAATGAGATGGACTGTCACAGTGGCAACTATGGGCTTAGGTATAGCAAGGATCGTGAGTCTGGCACACAATCGAGCAGTGTTTAATTCTGTTATATATATAAGGTCGCTATGAGTCGGAGGCAACTCAACAGCACCTAACAACAACAACAGTATCCCCTTTCTCTGTTTGAATAGCAGCCTCCTGGTCTATCCACAGGTTCTTCATGAGCATAGTTAAGTATTCTGGAATTCCCATACTTCTCAATGTTACCCATAATTTGTTATGATCCACACAGTCAAATGTTTTCCCATAGTCAATAAAACACAAGTAAGTGTCTCTCTGGTATTCTCTGCTTTTAGCCAAGATCCATCTGATTTCAGCAATGATAT
>NW_006921990.1:1777648-1797648 GCF_000298275.1 Orycteropus afer afer
ATATAATTATTGGTGGTTACCAAGGGTGGGAAGGACAGGGAAAGGGGAAGCTTTTGTTTGCAGGGCATTGGATTGAATTTATTGTTAATGGTGGTGGAATATTTTGGAAAAGGAAGCAACAATGGTGATACAGTATGACAATTATCATTGATGTCCCTGAGCTATAAATGTGGAAGTTGTGATGTTGGCAAATATCTTGTTGTGTATGTTTTCACCACAATAAAAGTAAAAGTAAATAAATATTTACTGTTAAAATAAAGTTTGTTTAAATATTGGAAGTTTTCCTTCAAACTTTTACTGTTTCCACTATCATCCTGAATCTAAATTTAGCCCTTTACGATTTTACCAAGTTTTGGAAATCACAAGGTCTCTGCTTAACTGACTGGTTTTTTATTTATTCATATGGCTATAACTTAAAGTCTATATTTAGGAGCAGGAAAGTTTCCCCAGGCCATCCCAGGTGTCTTAACCTTTTAAATTTTTCTCAAAAAAAACCTTCAAACTCGCTGCCATGGAGTCAACTCCAACTCACAGCAACCCCATTGGGTTTCCAAGTCTAAAAATCTTTACTGAAGCAGATCTCCTCATCGTACTTCCGAGGAGCATCTATTGGGTTCCAACCACCAACCTTCTGATGAGCAGACAAATGCCTTAACCATTATACCACCAGAACTCCTTTAAGTTGCCTACTTCGGAGCAAATTTGTTTCAGTTCCATTATGCTGGAGATTCACCTAATTTTCTGATAACTATAGTAAGATAAGTAGAAGGGAGATGGGCCAATCTACTCCTGTAAAGATTTACAGCCTTGGAAACTCAATGGGAGTCTCTATGAGTTGGAACTGATCAGATGGTAGTGGGTTGTGTTTTTTTGTTTTTTTAATGTAGCTCTGCTAGGTTAGTGCCTAAGGCACTTGACTGCTAACCAAAAGGCTGGAGGTTCAAACCCACCAGCCACTCCTCGGAAGGAAGATGGGGCAATCTACTTCCGTAGTGATACTGCCTGGGAAACCCAAGGAGGGGTCGCTATGAGTCAGGTCTGACTCGAAGGCACATAACAACAACAACAATACCAAAGCAGGAGCTCTGGTAGCATAGTACCTAAGGCACTTGACTGCTAACCAGAAGGCCGGGGGTTCAAACCCACCAGCCACTCCTTGGAAGGAAGGTTGGGCAATCTACTTCCGTAGTGATACCACCTTAGAAACCCAAGGAGGGGTCACTATGAGTCAGGGCCAACTAAACAGCACATAACAACAACAAAGCTGTTAAGCCATTTTTGTCTACTAGGCTTATCCTATGCCTCCTTTTCTCCATTCTGGAACAATTAGTTGTACTTAAGACCACTTTTCCTTAAATAAAACACATTCCATAATACCCAACCAACATAAGTTACTTGGAAAGATTTTGCTTTCAACGTTGTCATAAACAAAAACTTTTGCCAAAATGAATTAAATTTATGAATTATTTGCAATATAGTTGTTGTTAGGTGCCATTGAGTCAGTTTTGCATCACAGCAATGCTAAGTAAAACAGAACAAAACTCTGCATATTCCTGTGCCATCCACACAATCAGCACCATGCTTGAGCCCATAGTCACAGCCACTATGTTAGTCCATCTCATTGACAGTCCTCCCTTTTTTCTGTTGACCCTCTACTTTACCTCGCATGACATCCTTCTCCAGGGACTGGTTCCTTCTGACAACATGTTGTTGTTAGATGCCATTGGGTCAGTCTGATTCATAGCAACTCAATGTACAACAGAACAAAATACTGCTTGGTCCCGCACCATTCTCATAATTCTTACTGTGTCAATCCATCTCATTGAGAGTCTTCCCCTTTTCCACTGACCCTCTAATTTACCAGGGAGCTCTGGTGGCATAGTGCCTATGGCATCTGACTGCTAACCAGAAAGCTGGCCGTTCAAACCCACCAGCCACTCCTCAGAAGGAAGGTTGGGCAATCTACTTCCATAGTGATATCGCCTCAGAAACCCAAGGAGGGGTCACAATGAGTCAGATCCAATTCAATGGCAGTGAGTTTTCTAATTTACCAAGCATGAGATCCTTCTCCAGGGACTAGTCCCTTCTGACAACATGACCAAAGTATGTGAGACAAAGTCTGGTCATTCTAACTTCCAAGAAGCATTGGAGATGCACTTCTTTCAGGACAGATTTGTTCATCCTTTTGGCAGTTCAAGGTATTTTCAGTATTAGTATTCCTCGCAAACACCACAATTCAAAGGCATTAACTCTTCTTCAGTCTTTCTTATTCATTGTCCTGCTTTCACATGCATATGAGGCAACTGAAAAAAATATCTTGGCTTGGGTTCTGTGTACTTTAGTCTTCAAAGTAACATCTTTGCTCCTTAACTTTAAAGAGATACCTTGTAATAGATTGGCCCAGTGGGGCACATCATTTGATTTCTTGACTGCTACTTCCATGGGTGTTCATTATGGATGTAAGTAAAATGAAATCCTTGGCAACTTCAATCTATTCTCCATTTATCATGATGTTGCATATTGGTCCTGTTATGAGGATTTTTGCTTTCATCTTGAGGTGTAATCCATACTGTAGTCTTTGATCTTCATCAGTAAGTGCTTCAACTCATCTTCATTTTCAGTAAGCAAGGTTGTGTCATCTGCATATCACAAATTATTAATGGGTCTTCCTCCAATCCTGATGCCTCTTTCCTCTTAATATAATCCAGCTTCTCGGATTATTTGCTGAGAATACAGCGTGTATAAGTTGAAAGTATACAACCCTGACACACACCCTTCCTGATTTTAAACCACGCAGTATCCCCTTGTTCTGTTTGAATGACAGCCTCTTGTTCTATGTACAGGTTCCTCATGAGCACAATTAAGTGTTCTGGAATTACCATTCTTCACAATGTTATCCATAATTTGTTATGATCAATACAGTCAAATGCTTTTGCACAGACAATAAAATACAGGTGAACATCTTTCTGTTATTCTCTGCTTTCCTTCAACATCCAGCTGACATTGGCAATGATTTTCTTCATTCCATCTTCTGAACCCAGCTTGAACTTCTGGATGTTCCATGTCTATATTGCCTATACTGCTACAAATGTTTTTGGATTTACTTCAGAAAAATTTTACTTGTGTGTGATATTAATGTTATTGTTTGATAACTTCCACATTCTGTTGGATCATCTTTCTTTGGGATGGGCAAAAATATCAATCTCTTCCAGTCAGTTAGCAGGTAGCTGTCTTCCAAATTTCTTGTCACAGGTGAGTAAGTGCCTCCAGTGCTGCATCTGTTTGTTGAAACATTGCAATGAGTATTTCACCAATTCCTTCAGTGCAGCTTCAGTTTCTTCCTTCAATACCAGTGGTTCTTGATCATATGCTACCTCTTGAAATGGCTGAACCTCAACGAATTCTTTTTGGTACAGTGACTCTGTGTATTCCTTCCATCTTCTTTTTTTAAATACTTTTTCTTTATTTACTCAATTTTCTACAATTGGGCATTAAAAAAGCTTTTAAAAGTGGGGGTATGTACAGGGAAATATCTATCTAGAATTAACTGATGTTCGTGCTTCAATTGTTTAATAAAAATTGTTTATATAAAAATATAACATTTGAGCCCCCTTTGACCCCAGTCCTGTCCCATCTTCCAGAGTATACATTTTTCTAGTCTATCTTTTTATACTTTTCTACAAACATTTGCTTTCAAAAATATTATATTGTGTTACTCTCCGTGTTCTTCAAAATTTACTTAAAATTTGTCACGGTGAGAATTAGCTTTTTCACACAACATTAGATTTCTGAGAGCCTTTCCTATGGCTGTATAAAGACCAGTGTATTCATCTTGACTCTTGTAGTATGTATCATCAAACAATTATGCCTACTAATCCATCCATTCCTCTTAGCATACACTGAACTTGTTTCCAATTTTTTTTGCTATTATCAATAATGCTGCAATGTAGTAATATTTTCATAATCAGAAAAAGTCATTAGGTTCAAAAAGTCACCAAGCACAGTAAAACCCGTGAAATTGAGAATCTATGTAAGGAAGAAACCTGTCAGAGAAGGAAAGCGCAAATATTTTCTGCTAAAACAAATGATAGAAAAGTGGTGACTGCACCCTATCAAAGGCAGAAAATTCGTGAGACCTTGAAAAACAAGGCAGTCCCGTCCAGTTCTGGCTCTCACACATTCCACTGTATAAGCTGACGCAAAGACGATGGAGGCACAGTGCCAAGTCTCGTGAAAGGGGTGCATCTGCTTCCCAGAATTCAGTTTCTCTGCATCTTAGGATCCTGCAGAAACCATTTATCCTGGGTCTCTCTCTGATGCTATGAAGACGTAAGGTCCAGAAATCCTTGGCTACTCAATCTCTGTTCTCACAATATCTTCAACACGTAACATCTACATCTAAAGCCAAAGTCACTGCTATCAAGTCAATTCTGATTCAGTGATCCTATAGGATAGAGTAGAACTACTCTTTCTTTACAGAAGCAGACTGCCACATCTTTCTCCCATGGGGTATCTGGCAGGTTTGAACCTGACCCTTCATTTAGCAGTCGATGTCCTTCCACTTTCTTCTGGTGGTGCTGTGCCTAAGGCATCTGACTGCTAACCAGAAGGCTGGCAGTTCAAACCCATCAGCCATTCCTCAGAAGGAAGATTGGACAATCTACTTCTGTAGAGATATTTCCTTGGAAACCCAAGTAGAGGTCGCTATGAATTGGAGCCAACTTGACAAAAGTGAGGGTGTTTTTTTTTTGTTTTTTTTTGGTTTGCACCATTCAATATCTTGCCCATAGAATCCTTCACTATTGCAATTTGAGGCTTGAATTTTTGTCTTCAGTTCTTTCCACTTCAGAAATGCTGAGCACGTTCTTCCCTTTTGGTTTGCTAACAACAGGTCTTTGCACATTTCATTATATTTTACTTTGTCTGCTGGAGCCACCCCTTGAAATCTTCTGTTCAGCTCTTCTATTTCATCATTTCTTCCATTTGCTTTGATCATGAGCAAGTCTCAGAGTCTCCTCTGATATCCATTTGTCTTTTCTTTCTCTCCTGTCTTTTTAATGATCTTTTGCTTTCCTCAGGTATGATATTTTTGATGTCATCCAACAACTTGGTTATCAGTCATCAGTATTCAATGCATCAAATCTATTCTTCAGATGATCTCTAAATGCAGGTAGGATATAATCAAGGTCGCATTTTGGATCTTGTGGGCTTATTTTAATTATCTTTAGCTTCAACTTGAACTTGCATATGAGCAATTGATGATCTGTTCCACAGTAAGCTCTTGGTCTTGCTTTGACTGATAATATTGAGCTTCTCCATTGTCTCTTTCTATAGACATAGTCGATTTGGTTACTGTGTATTTCATCTGGTGAGGTCCATATGTATAGCCACTATTTATGTTGAAAAAAAGTATTTCAATAAACAAGTTGTTGGCCTTGCAAAATTCTTTATGCAGTCCCCAATGTCATTTCTATCACCAAGGCCATATTTTCCAACTATCAATGCTTCTTTGTTTCCAGTTTTTGCATTCCAGTCACCACTAATTATTAATATATCTTGACTGCATGTTTGGTAAATATCAGACTGCAAAATTTGGTAAAGATCTTCAATTTCTTCATCTTTGGCTTTAGTGTTTATTGAGTAAATTTGAATAATATTCATATTAACTGGTCTTCCTTGTAACCATATGGATATTATCCTACACTGACAGCATTGTACTTCAGGATACATCTTGAAACATTCTTTGTGCTAATGAATGTGATGCCATTCCTCTTTAATTTGTCATTCCTAGCAGAGCAGACTATATGACTGTCTGATTTTAAATGGCCAATACCAGTCCATTTTAGTAGCATAGTGCCTAAGGCACTTGACTGTTAACCAGAAAGCTGGCAGTTCAAACCCACCAACCACTCCTTGGAAGGAAGATGGGGCAATCTACTTCCATAGTGATACTGCCTCGGAAACCCAAGGAGGGGTCACTATCAGTCGAGTCCAACTCAACAGCACATAACAACAACAACAACAATGCCTAGCATATCGATCTCTATGCATTCCATTTCATTTTTGACAACTTTCAATTATCCTAGATTCATACTTTGTACATATCATATTCCAATTATTAATATACGTTTGTAGCTGTTTCTTCCCATTTTGAGTCATGATCCGGCACCAAATGAAGGTCCCACAAGTTTTACTCCATCCACAACACTAAGGTTGACTCTATTTTGAGGAGGCAGCTCTTCTCCAGTTGTATTTTGAGTGCCTTCCAACCTGAGGAGCTAATTTTCCTGCACTACATCAGACACTTTCACTGCTATTCATAAAGTTTTCCAGTAATATATCAGACAGTGTTTCACTGATATTCATAAGGTATTCAGTGGACAACTTTTTTTTTTTCAGAACTGATGTCCTCATCCTTCTTCTCAGTCTGTTTTAGTCTGGAAGCTCCACTGAAACCTCTCCACCATGTGTGACCCTGCTGGTGTGTGAAATACCAGTGACAAAGCTTCTAGTTTCACAGCAACACATAAGCCACCACAGCACAATAAACTGACAGATGAGTGGTAAACATGATATTAGCACTATCTAATTCATATAAGCACTTATTTATCATTAAACCAAATTAGAATGAGTGCCTTGAAGAAATATTATAATATAGTTCAACAATACCACCCAGAGGTAAAAAAAAAAACATATTTTTTCATAGTAATATCTTTTGCAAAGGGAATATATAAGTTTGGCATATGTATTTGTTATGTACTATAAGAATGTCAGGGCTCTGGTAGCACAGTGCCTAAGGCACTTGACTGCTAACCAGAAGGCTGGCGGTTCAAACCCACCAGCCACGCCTCAGAAGGAAGGTTGGACAATCTACTTCCATAGTGATACTGCCTCGGAAACCCAAGGAGGGGTCGCCATGAGTTGAGTCCAACTCAACGGCACATAACAACAACAACAACATAAGAATGTCATATATAATAGAGCTTAACGGGGGGCAGTTATGACAACTTCTTACCCACAGTCAAACAACTTGACAGAGTGAGTCACTGGGCCTGTGGGCTAGGACCATGATCACAGGGGACATCAAGCTAAACTGGCATAACATACTGCACAAAAACATTGTTCCACATCCCACTTTGATGAGTACAAACTGGGATCTTGCAAGCTTTCAAGTGGGCATCTAAGAGGCAACAATTAATCTCTCCTTGTCCACAACAAAGGAAGAGTGAAGAAAATCAAAGATGCATGGGAACAATTAGTCCAAGGGACTAGTGGAGCATGTGAACCTCAACCTACATGACACTGAGACCAGAAACTATATAGTGCTCAGCTACCACTGCCAACCATTTGGAAAGAGATCAAAATTGGACATCTGGATACAGTAAGAGAAAAATGTAGAACAAAACTCACTATCATAAAAAATAAATAAATACCAGGCTTACTATCTGATAGGGATTAGTGAAACCCCCAAGACTATAGCCCCTCGTCACCCTTCAGGCCTAGAACTGAACTCATTCCTGTGGCTTAACGTCCAGTTAAACAACAGACAGACCTACAAGATGAACAATTACAACAGGTAGGTACACTCCTTAGAACAATCAACCCTGGGAGATCAAAGGACAGCATTCATGCAGGGAGATAGGTTACAGGGCAGGACTGCAAAGGTAAGGACACAGGGAATAGTTAACTACATAGAGGAAGTGGGATGAATTACATTATAGGGATTGCAATCAAAATCATGAAATAAAATGTATATGAAGTGTTGAACGAAATACGAATTTGCTCTGTAAACTTTCACCCAAATCACAATGAAAAAAATAATAATTTAAGAAAGAAAAAGAAGATTTCATGAATACTAGCAAGTAAACAGCCACTGAGGTGGTGAGAAAAAAATGGCTGATACTGCAAAGATGGGATGAGAACAGGAGGGTAATGAGAAAAAAATACATATGTATATCTTCTGCATTCTTCCTAAGATTTTTTTAGAGAAAGCAATTTAAAATAATTTGTCTCTTTTTAAAGTCTTATTATAGGTATCAAAATAATCAATTTATCTTTTTTAGTGCACTTTTTAAATAGACTGATTTTCATCAAATTTCTGCAAGACAGCCCAGGAGCTGTCATTTTCCACTCAACAGTAAAGTGTTGTGTTTGGTTCCTCAGACAAACTCATTGCCATCATCAATTCAACTCCATCATAGCAACCCTATAGGACAGAGTAGAACTACTTCATAGGGTTTTCAAAACTGTAATCTTTGAAATCTTTACAGAAGCAGACTGACACATCTTTCTCCCACAGAGTAGCTGACTGAGTTTGAACCTCCAATCTTTCAATTAGCAGTCAAGTGTTTAACCACTGAGCCACAAGGGCTTCTCAGTTTCTCAGAGTCTCAGTCAACAGACCGAGATTCCTTGTAGCAACCCTCACCAAAAAAACCAAACCAAACTCACTGCCGTCAAGTCATTTCTGACTCATAATGACCCCTCCTTAGGTTTCTGAGGCGGTATCTCTACGAAAGTAGATTGCCTAATCTTCCTTCCGAGGGGTGGCTGGTGGGTTTGAACCACCAGCCTTTGGTTAGCAGTCAAATGCTTTAGGCACTATACCACCAGCTTAATAAAAATCTTAACGTCAGAGTTCCAGACCAAAATATCTGCAAGAGAGCAGACCAAAAAGAAACAAAATTCTCCTTAAACTTTGTTTGACAATGCCATACAACTCAAACATTAAACAAGTTTTCCAGGAGTAAGAAAAGACACAAATAGGAATTCATTTTCTCAAAGAGATCTCTGAAATTCTAAATTGTTCTAGGATATTCAGTTTAAAGCATAAACCCCAAATCAACATCCTGGTAGGGAGGAAATCCAGGCTAATATATTGAGGATATCCCGAATTAGGTTGAAACTTTGGTTTCCTAGGTTCCAATAAAATTTCCTAGCAGGGAGTTGGGGAGCACTGGTAGCATAGTGCCTAAGGCACTTGACTGCTCACCAGAAGGCTGGCAGTTCAAACCCACCAGCCACCCCTCGGAAGAAATATTAGCAATCTACTTCTGTAGTGACATCGCCTCAGAAACGCAAGGAGGGGTCGCTATGAGTCAAGTGCGACTCCATGGCACATAACAACAGCAACAAGAAGAAGCAGGGAGTTGATCCTCTGAGAATCTAATTTACTGCACGGAGAACTCCAAAATGGCTATGTATATTTTTCTAAATTGTTCTTAAGGAAACTATGTCAAGCAGATAGGTATGGCCTTTCCCATTTTCAGAGAAAGTTCAAGTTTGCTCAAAGTTTAGGACTCTCAAGCTCAATAAACTCCTAATGGAGAACACCATGGGATGTGCACAGTGTATTGCTTAAATCGTGTGTGCCTAAGAGTTGCAGAGGCATTGCCTTGTGGCCAGTGAGCAACCTAGAACTTCTAGACCATCCTCTGAATTGGCTCATCCAGACACAAGAGCCTTAAACTGTCTCTCATGACTGGTGACCACTCCACCCGCTTTTACTTCTCATCCTGTCCCCTTGGTTTTGAAGCTTATAGAGGCCAAGATCTCACAAATTTGAAAACTTGTAGGATGAAGTATACCCCAGAACTTTGCACTGCTGCCACCAGCAGAGGCAAACAAATTCTAGCAAGAGACAGAACCAGAATCTCACACTACTGTACCAGTTGAGGCACACAAATTCTTGTAAGAGACAGGTAGAGAGAGGAAGCAGGGGGACGGGCAGGAGCAGGCAAAGAAAAACATCCTAGGCTAGAGTTCAGCATGTGCAATTTCTCTTAAAATTTACAAATCTGTAGATACAACCAAAGACTCCTAGAGGTGCTAAAACACAATCTTCAGACATATTCAAGAGCTGCATCCTAGAATCTAATTTCATTTCTTACAAATCCAACTGTTATTTTTCCTTTATATCTCCTTTAAGACATTATTAAAGGCAGCCTTACCTACACCTGGTGATAACAATTGCCAGCAAATAGAAAGAAAGTGTTAAAAGTTCTCAGATGGAAAAACACACAGCAAGACTTAATAAAAGGTTTTGGAAAGCCAAACCAAAATATTGGGCTCAAAATCCAAGAGTGCTTATCTCACAGGGGTCTCTGGTGGAGACAGTGGGGTAAAAGAAACACCTTCTCAGGTGCCAGTTCCAGTCCTCCACCCCCAGGGTTCCTACTGAGGAAAAACAGCTTTGGATCCCATCCTCAGCTCAATTTGTGCTGGGGAAAAACTACCCCAGACTCAAAAATGTTCAATAAAGACTATTTTATTAAGCCTTACGCAAGACAAAGACAAAACAAAGAATCATTCAGATAAGGGAAACTGTCACTATGCACCTATTACAGAGGCCAATGCATCCAGTGAATCACAGTCATGGTTTTCATTACACATGACAGAGAACACAGGAAATCATCACAAGATCATGGGTGGGAGGCTGCTAATCCATCACTGGCACAGGCGGGACTACAGTGCAGAAAGCCCATGATTTGGATACATACATAATTGCTGGTTTAATAAAGGTTACAGGATTGGTTCTGCAATTTTGATTACCTGGTTACATGGCAACAATCATGTGAACTTCAGTCATAGTCACAGGTGGTTATAATGTAATAGCAAAACCCCAACCTTGAATTTAAATTAGATAACATGAGTCTGATTGACTACTTTTGGTAAATGCCCAGGAGAATTCCCTAGTTCTTCATGTGAGCATCTTTCTACATAATACACTTTTAACTACACTCTTCCTAAGGGCAAACAGCCCATTGCAGGCGTTGCTCTGTACTTGTCTTACATAGCCACATTGTTACTTTAATTGAGGAAGTAACATAAAGAATTCAAATGGCATGTGAATTTATGTCAAGATTCAAAATGGAGTTAGGGCTCCCGTTCTAGTCCACAAACCAAGTACTTTAGAATTTAAGCTCTAATACATTTCTTATCTATATTTTCTAATTTTGGCACACTGAGAATAGCTTTTTAAAAAAGTAAAGTTTTCACAGATGGATAGACAGGCTCAATGATCAGGCATGTCTAGGCAAAAGGGAGTATACCATGACCATACAAGGCTGTTGTTTCGGTTGCCTAGTGCCACTCTGACAAGAATATACCACAAATGGGATGGCCTTAACAAACAGGAGTTTATTCTCTTACAGTTTGGAGGCTTTAAGTCCAAGTTCAAATTGCCAGGCTCTAGGGGCTAGGTGAAAGCCCCTCAACTTTGGGGTCCAGCTCTGCCTCCTGCTTCTGGCCCATTGGAGCTAGAGGTGTTTCTTCACTCAGCTACTGGCTGCTGAGGCTAAGAAGCCCAAGGTTGACAAGTAAAAAGGCACAGTCCCTATGTTACCAAACCACACAGCAGGCCATTAATTTAAGTCCATTATAAGTCCCAAGGTCAGCAGAGCACAGCAGGCTGCTGAGCCACAACACGGCTACATGCAGGGTCCAAGCCTGCCATGGGCTAGAGACCATTCCCAAAGCTGCTTCTTATATTCAGGAAGCAGACCACATACACAATACTCAGCTGCTCCCAGTATGCCACCATGAAGTTGATTACCAGTCTCATCATGGGGAATACTACATCCAGCTGCGCAGCCACTCAGCAAAGCCCAGCCAAGTTGACACACAAACTGAACTACCACAACTGTCAAATGCTATTTCTACATGTTTTTGTATGTAATGTAAGAATGTTCATATACATAGCAGAGCCAAGAAGGGGCAAAGTTATGATAATTTCTTCGCCATAGCCAACCAACCTGAGGGAGAAAATAGTTGGAACTGTGGGCTCAGGGACCATGGTCATAGGGCACATCAAGCTCAATTGGCATAATATACTACACAAAAACATTTTTCTACATCCTACTTTGGTGAGTGCCAACTGTGGTCTTAAAAGCTTGCAATCAGCCATCTAGATGGCAACGATGGGTCTCTCTTCATCCAGAGCAAAAGAGAATGAAGAAAACCCAAGATGCAAACAATTAATCCAAGGGGCCAGTGGACCGTGCAAACCTCAACCTATATGACCATGAGACCAGAAGAACTAGGTGGTGCCCAGCTACCACCATCAACCACTAAGAAAGTCATCAGTGCAGGAGCTCCTGGATAGAGTGCGAGAACAACGTGGAACAAATCTCAAATTCATTGAAAAAAAAAAAGACCAGGTTTACTGGCCAGATAGAGCCTGGTGAGACCCCCCGAGACTATGGCCCCTGGTTACCGTTCAGGTCTGGAAATGAACTCACTCCCATGGCTTCCAGCCAAACAACAGACAGGCACATAGGTAAACATTTACATCAGGTAGACACACTCTTTAGAACGATAATCATGGGAAAATAGAAGGGCAGTATTTGCAGAGGGAGTTAGCTCAGGGGTCAGGAATGCATAGGAAAGAAGGACACAGGGAAGAGGTAACTACAGAGAGGAAGTAGGAAGAGAGCTGTTACATTGTGGGGAACTGCAGTCAATGTCATGAAACAAAACGTGTATGAACTCTGTATGGAAAATGAATTTGCTCTGTGAACTTTCATCCAAATCACAATAAAAAATTTTTAAAAAAATAAAAAGTTTTCAAACTTATATAAGTGAGGACTTGCACAGAGAAATCTAAGAACATTCCCAACAAGAGTCCCTTTATCTCAGCACTTATCACATCACATGGTAATTAATTAGGTTTGCTCTCTCACTAGAATGTGGCCACCCACAAAATAATCATTTCCTTTTTATTCCTATTCCTAATGCCTAATGTAATAATTGTAGGTTAGGAGTCCCAGGGTGGTACAAATGGTTAAGCACTAGACTAACAGGTGAAAGATGTGAACATACCCAAAGGTGTCTCGAAAGACAGGCTGGGCTATCTGCTTCTGAAAGGTCACACTTGAAACCCTACAGAGTTCTACTCTACATACATGGAGTCACATGAGTTGTTTGTCATGAGTTGGTCACTATGAGTCAGAACTGACTCAATGGTAACTAACAATATCTTCCTAATAGTAGGCAAAATGATTGCTTAGCATCAATGACGTTTAGCAGGAAAACCTGGACAGCCATCTATAAAACACATAGCTTTTCAGTAAACACAAACTTCGTTTAGTCAACTGCTTAGACTGAAAACCCTGAAGCCTTATTTAATTTCTCTCTCTCTACATTTCACATTAACAAACCAACAAGTTCTATTGGTTCTGTGTTCAAAATATGTCTCACAACTGTTGTTGTTGTTTGCCATCGAGTCGGCCCCGACTCATAGCGACCCCTCCCTTGGGTTTCCGAGGCAGTATCACTACGGAAGTAGGATTGCCCAACCTTCCTTCCAAGGAGTGCTGGTGGGTTTGAACCGCCAGCCTTCTGGTGAGCAGTCAAGTACCTTAGGCACTATGCTACCAGAGCTCCTACTATGTCTCATCATTTCACTGCTGCTATCCTGGAGTCCCTGCATGGTGTAAATGGTTAATGTGCATGGCTGCTAACCAAAAGGCTGGAGGTTCAAGTCCATACAGAGGTGCTTCAGAAGACAGGCCTGGCTAAATTTCTCAGAAATCAGCCACTGAAAACCCTATGGAGCATAGTTCTACTCTGATACACAGAGTCACAATGAAACAGAATCTGTGTGAAGGGAACTGGTACTGGCACTCTGGACCAAACCAGAAATCATCTCTTGCCTGCACAACAGCAATGGTTCCCTAGCTGTTTTCCTGCTTCCTTATTTTTTAAAATGCATTTTATTGAAATATAATTTATGTACAGTGAAGTACACAAAACTAAAGTGACATGGGTCAGTGAATTTTTTTTTGCAGTGTTCCCACCCCTCCCCTCCCCCTGCTGGCAACCAACAAAGTTTCCCTCCATCAGTCAGTTGTTGTATAAACCTTTCCTTGACTCTCCACAATAGAGAACTAATACTATATTTGTCCTTCTGTGATTGGCTTATTTCATTCAGCATAATGTCCTCCAAGTTCATCCATATTATGCGATATTTTGCAGACTCTACATTATTCTTTAGTGCTGCATAGCATTCCATTATGTGTATGTACCATAGTTTGGTCATCTACTCTTTCGCTATAAATCTTAAGCTAAGTCCCTTGCCAGGTATGTATTTATCAGCAAATATGAATTTGTTGCTGTCATTTTTGTTACGTGCTTTTTCATGGTGTCAATTTCTTTGCTCCACATAATATTCTATGCTGAGCTCCTTTTGTTTAAGAATCATGTTATCACTTCCTTCATTGCTATTGTTTTAGTATTTGCTGAAAATTTATGCTGGAGCTCTTTTTTGATGTGAAGGTTTATCATTTTTATTTGAGGTTACCCTGTGACTTATAGTTTTCTTCCTAAGTTTAGAACAGTCCGTTCTATCGTGTAGTTGTCTTGACTTCCCTATCATCTAGAAGTTCTATAACGACAGTTTTTTCCCTCTTTTTGGTTTGTAGTTGTCCTCATTTGTCAATTGTTGTCTCTGGTTCCCTGTTTACAATCTCGTAAGCTTCTTTACTTTGGATACTTCCATACTGTGTTGGTTTCTGGGTTATATTATCATGTGTGTTAATGGTCAGTTGTTGTTGGCTGTTGTTGCTTCTCTGTCCAAAGAGCTCCCTTTAGCATCTCTTGTAAGGTTGGTCTGGTTTTAACAAATTCCTTTAATTTCTGCTTATCTAGAAATGTCCTAATTTCACAATCATATTTGAGGAACAATTTTGCTGGGTACATAATTCTTGGCTGGAAATTTTTCTCCTTCAGTGTTTTATATATACCATCCCATTGTCTTCTCACCTGCATGGTTTCTCTCAAGAAATTCTAGCTCAGTCTTATTGTTTGCCCCTTGTAGATAACTTTTTGTTTTTCCCGTGCTGCTCTCATGATTCTTTCTGTTTCTGGTTTTGGTGAATTTGATGATGATATGTGTTGGTGATTTTCTTTTGGGGTCTATCCTCATTGGGCTTCGTTGGACTTCCTGAATGGATATATTCTCATCTTTCATCATACCAAGAAAATTCTCTTCCAACAAATCTTTTACAATTTTCTCAGTGGTTTTATTTGTGTCTTCCTGTTCTGGAATTCTGATTACATGTAGGTTATTCCTTTTGATGGTATCCCACATGAACCTCAGGCTTTCTTCATTTTGTTTTGACCTTTTTTCTGATTTATCCCTTTACAAAGAAGTGTTCAGGTATTTGTCTTCAATCTCATTAATTCTGTCTTCCATTACATCAATTCTGCTCCTTTGCCCATTCGATGTCTTATCTATTTCTGAAAATTTAGTATTAATCTTCTGGATTTCTGTGTGTAGATTGTGTATCATTTCTAATTTTTCATTTATTTTGTCATTTTGTTCTTGTATTGTCTTTCGAAATTGTTCTAGGATTTTCTGTGTTTTCCTAGATCTGTTTCTCAATTCGTTAAAGATACCTAAATATAATTCTTTTGAATTCCTTATCAGGGAGTTCCAATGCTGCATCTTCCTCAGGGATATATTTTGGGTCTGTATCCTGATCCCTTGTTTCTCCTGCTTTATCTTGCTTCTTTGTGTGGACTGTGATGTGCTGTTCTCTCCAAGGCATTGTGACATTTTTGTATTTATACTTAATTGGTGATTGTATGTTGGAGTGACTTGCCCATGATTTTCATTTTCTTTGTTTTGTTTGTATGCTATCTATGCAAGTAGGGTACTATGCTGTGTTCCTCTATTTGCTAGTGGGCAGCACTTACACACTCACCACTTGTCTCCTTTCCTGTTGTCAGCTTCTCATGTGTCCCTGCCGCCCTTGGCAAACACAGCCTATTTCTAGGTCCCCGGAATCCGAATGAGGATGCTATCACTTTAAAATCCAAAATGGTTGCCACTTGTAAAGATTCAAAATGGCTGCGTTCTCAGTCACTTTAAATATCCAAAATGGCCACCGCTTGTAAACATTCAAAATGGCTGCAACCTCAGTCAATTTAAATATCCAAACTGGCTGCTACATGTAAACAATCAAAATGGCTGTGCCCTCTGAACACCAGAAAGGCAACAGCTCAGGTTGTCTCCCACCCTGCTGTTTCCCTTCCTAATCATAGGCCACCAGCACAGTCATCCCTGCAGCCCTTGGTGACCAGGGCTGATCTTTTTTAGGTCAATTCTCAGGTCCCAACACCACTTGGAACTATACAGGCTGTTGGTCCCATCGGAGTAGCTGACAATCCGCAGCTCCAATCGTCTCTGTACTCACTGTTTTCGTTCAGGTTTTTCTACTAGTTGGTGCCTAATCCATTTCTGTATAGTTCCTTTCAAAGCTCAGGGCTCCAGGGTTATCTTCTGTATCTCTGTAGATTGGTTTTTCTTTTCTTTGTTGAAGAGGGTCTGTGTTGCTAGTCGGCCTACTCCTCCATCTTACCCTCCAGCTTCCATTGTTGTGCCACTGTAGTCTTCACACAACAGCCAAAGTAATCTCTTTAACAGGCAAATCTAATCACGCAACTCTAAGCTTAAAACCCCAACAGCTTCCCATCAGATGTGCAATAAAATCTAAAGTGTTGCCTATGGCTTACAAACCTTGCATGATCTACCCTATGCCTACTTTGACATCTTCTACCTCTCAACTGGCTCACAGTGCTCCAGCCAGACTGGCCTCTTTATAATTCCTAGAACTTGTTAAGCATGTTCCCACTTTAGGGCCTATCCTTACACCACACCCTTCATTTCCTCTCTCTAGGGAATGCTCATCTACTTAAAAGTCACTTTATCAAAAAGATCTCTGCTTAAAAGCCACCTTACCTAAAAGGATGTCTCTAATAGCAAATCCTCCCAAGTAGCCTTCACTGTCTCTTCTTCTACCCTCCTGTTTTTCTTTAGTGCATCAGCAATCATTATATTATCTATTAATTTGTTTATTAATTTGTCTATCTTCTCCACTAGAATGTCCCTTGGGGCAAAAACTATTTTCTTCACCACTCCATTTCAAGCACTTAAAATAGTGCTGGCTACATTGTAGGTGGGAGCTCTGGTAGCATAGTGGCTAAGACATTTGCCTGCTAACCAGACGGCTGGCGGTTCAAACCCACCAGCCACTCCTCGGAAGGAAGGTTGGGCAATCCTACTTCCGTAGTGATACTGCCTCGGAAACCCAAGGAGGGGTCGCTATGAGTCGGGTTTGACTCGACGGCACATAACAACAACAACATTGTAGGTAAGTATTTATTCCATAATATATCCCATGTTGTTGTTGTTGTTATGTGCCATTGAGTCGGACTTGACTCATAGTGACCCTCCTTGGGTTTCCCAGGCAGTATAACTACAGAAGTAGATTGCCCCATCTTCTTTCCGAAGAGTGGCTGGTGGGTTTGAACCGCCAGCCTTCTGGTTAGCAGTCAAGTGCCTTTAGCCACTATGCTACCAGAGCTCCCAATATATCCCATATTATGTGATAATTCATTAGCTAAATGAATGACTGTAACAAAATTTATTCCAACCTCTCATGTAAAAACAGTATTTTGCCCTGCACCTAGTATAAACTGTCAAATATTTCCTGAGGTCAACACCCAAAAGGTCAACACCAAAAAGCAGCTAGAATATCAATAAACAGCATCATATTATTCAATAATGATACTAATACTAATGATTATTTTCAATAGGATTTTCTCTAATCCCCCAAAACGCCTCCCTCCTCTCCTATCCAAACATAATTTAAGACCTAAATTCACCTTATTGAAACAGTTTTTCTAAGAATTTGCCCAGAAATATAACAGACATTGTAAATTATTCCCAAGGAGGAAAAGTTAGTTACTTCATACTATGAACAACCTCATGCTTATTAAGAAGTAACCAAACATCTGTAGCATGTGTCCATGTTCACTTTTGCTAAGGGCATTAAGTATTTCCCAGTGGCTTAATTCTGTCAGTCAAATGAGGAAAGGAAGGAGGAAAAAAATCAAACCCATTGTCATCAAGCTGATTCCAACTTATGGCAACCCCATATATTTCAGGGTAGAACTGTTCCATAGGGTTTTCTTGGCTGTAATCTTTTAGAAAGCACATCAACAGGCCTTTCGTCTGCAGCCTGCTAGGTGAGTTTGAACCACCAATCTTTAGGTTAGTGGTCAAGTGCAAACCGTTTGACAGACCCAGGGATCAAGAGACAAGGAGAGACCCTGTGAAATAAACAGACACTCTCAAGGCAAGAGCAGTGAAGCTTCAGTGTGTCAGATCACCTGTGGTCTATGTCACAAGTAGTTTGTTAACTAAAAATACTTAAAATACTTAACTTTGAGAATTATTTACTTAAAAAAATAAATGAAATCAATGTCACATCTAGCATTCACTTCCTTTCTGATATGCATTCGTGGGAGTAAAAAGTAAAGAGCATCAATTCAGAAATTTTGCATAATCTTAGTGGATTGTCCTGTCATTTAAGTAAACTTTGAATACTATTCCTGAGAATTAATCACAGTGCTCAAAAACACATGTGTTTTCAAAAAAACCAAGTCTAGCATAGTAGTTAAGAATGCAGACTGTGGAGCCATGCAGACCTGTGCTAGAATTCCATTATCTGCCAGTTAGTTTCTGTACCATCTCGGGCAAATTTTGTATCTTTTCTGTCTCTTTAACTCCATATAGTTATGCTGTTGGCAGGTGCCTTCCAGTTGTTTTCTACGGATAGGGTTTCCATGTCAGAGCAGAACTGCTCCATAGAGTTTTCTAGGTAGTACTCTTTAGGAAAAGGAGCTCTGGTTGCAGAGTAGTTAACCAAAAGGTCGTGGTTCCAACCCACTAGCCACTGGGCAAGAAAAAGACGTGGCAGTCTGCTTCCATAAAGACGTGATTTGACAACAGCAGGATTTGCTAATCTTTAGCGAGCAGCTCGCCAAGTTTTGCTCCTACGGAGCTGCCAAAGGTTGAGTTCGAACCGCCAACCTTTGTTTAGCTGTACAGAGCTTCACCATTGAGCCACTAGGCCTCCTTCCATAACCATAGCACCCATAATGTCCAGACAAGAATAACCATTCCATAGAGTTGGTATGAGAATTAGGTTAATGCATGCAAACCATTTATCACGTGCATCTTGTCCCAAGCAAAAACTATAAAAAATGGGAAAAAGCCGTGCAGCAGATGGAACCGCAGGAGCAGTGGAATACAGAAGTCTGCAAGCCTATGCACACACGCTGCCAAATAGGAAAGTGTCTTCCACAAGTGGCTGCTCACAGTGACCCAGGAACTGGAGCATCTACTGGGACACACACACTCATACCCTGAAAAGAAACAGCAGCTTTCTTCATATCCCAGATTTAAAACTTATTTATCCTCTTCCTAGCATTGCTAATCCTTATTTTACTCTTGTCCTTCTCATTCTCTCCAAACTCTATGCAACATTCCAAAACCCGACTTCCAGTGATTTAAAAGCGAAAGTGAAACCGTGAGAGGCTACTGGATAACGTTAACCCTTACTTAGCAATAGTCGAGACAGTACTCCCCCCTTTATGCCTTGTCAGTGACATGTTTTTGGCATACAGCATGTCTTTTGCTGTAGCTCTGTGGAGAACTACAGCAATAAAGAAATTGCTGGTAGAAATCGTTTTCTCTAACTAAACTTCCGCCTTCCAGAATTACTGATGCTCCAGCTTGAGTCCGTCAGTCTCGGATCTAGCTCGATTGAGAGGTGCTCTTTGCCAACGGCAGATAATTGTCTAGGCATTTCTCTCCACCAGAAGATCCAAAGGAAAAGTTAGTGCAAAAGCGACGAGAACAGCCAAGGGTTCGAGCGCTGCCAGGCTGTTCCTGGGTCCCTCTGACCACCAGGGGAACGCGGACGCCGGCTCACTGCGAATCCGCGGCACACAGTACCTGGATCAGGCCGTGCTGGAACAAAGCGATGTGCACGCAGCCGGGGACTGTCCCAGTCAGCTCTAGGGAACCATTTGCGTTGCGGATCCGCCAGCTTCCCCGCAAGCTGTAGCTGCGCGCCGGGGCAACGTGGCCGGCTTGGCACAGCGCGAGTAGCAGGAGCAGGTGAAGGCGCATCTCGGGAGATGGCGCTGCG
>NW_006921990.1:1797748-1818767 GCF_000298275.1 Orycteropus afer afer
CCCAGCCCCAGAGTCCTAGCCCCGCCCCAAGGCACCCGCCCGCCCACCCACAGGTCAGCTGAGAGGCGAGGATCTGCAGCTGCTGTGGTTGGGGGATCTCGCGGCAGACGGGCGGTGAGCGCAGAGGCCGCACCCAGACCAGGCAGAAACAAAGCAGTCAGGGCAGGGCGCTGGTGCCGCCGCCTTAGTAGACCTCTCCGGGCTCGGCCCCTGCGGTCTTCGCCCCCCTTCAGCCGTTCTTCCTGCCTTGTGTGATCAAGAAGCGAGACCTTGTATGTAATTGGACAAACAGATCCCTGGGCGCTACGTGGCGTACAGCCTTGGGGAGGTCAGGGTGTGGAGACAGTTCAGAGTGCCACTTCACGCCTTCAGAAGACCGAAAGAGTGCCTCCACGTCTGTTCCCAAAAATTTAGAGGCCTTCGGCTTGACAGCGGTAACTCCCATCTGCCTCCCAACCAGCCGTTCTAAATAAAGAGTAAACAATAATTGCTAATAATAGTACCTAGCTCGTAGAGTAGTTTTGAGGGCTCACAGAAAAATAGTGTACAATGTGTTGTTTAAGATCTGGCTCAGAGAAAACACAGCACGTAAGCTATTGTTATTAATGGACTATGTCCCCCTGTTTATAAACCTCCACAGAGGAGGTTCCTGAAGTTCTGGCAATCAGAGCCGTGAAGGTGAGCTTAAAATCCTCTGACTCTCACTACTGTGAGATTTAGCCGCAAAAATCTCTAATACCTTTCCTGAACTCCAAAATATTGACAATTCCAACTTTTTCGGGTTATAAGCTAAAAAAATAATTTAACATATGTGACTGTTCCTAACACGACCCCTAGAAGTAACACAGAATTATTACATTTTTTGGTAGTCACATAGTCTACTTAAGTGTTTGCATTAGAATGTAACATGCTCCCAGGAAGTTGTTGTGAGAGACAGTGTCTAATCTTGTTCAGTGATTGGTTTGGGGTGGTTTTTGTTAGTTTTATTTTGTTTTGTTGTAACATTCTTGTCATTGTCAATGAAGAATCTTGGAAATTGGTCAGTCCTAGTTTACTGTTTTGTGAATCTAGGCTTTCACATTATATAAAATAGTTTGACGTCCCGGTGTTGAAGTTATCTGGATTTTTTTCAGTATTTAAGAAGTATTTAAAGAGGAGCTTTCTCTCCTCACTTAAGATCTGGATTTTGTTTTTCCTGATGATAGTCCTGGAATTGCCTAAATCTGAATGCACAACATTTTACTTTTACAGGGATGGCCTTTTTTTATCAGCTGGACATCTTGGCTTCAGGGACATTATAAGTCATCCAGCCCAAAAAGCTGGGTTTATAGCTGAGAGAAATAGGGGCAGAGAGGTCAGGTGATGGACCAGAACTTTTCCCTCCTAGCTCCTGGTCTCATTGTAGGGAGTCCAGTGATACTACTTGGGGAAATGTTCTGGCTAGTGCCAAAGCCTTCTTCACTGTAAGAGCTTTCTTACTTTTGATAGGAACAAAGCTCTCAGATCAAATAATAGGCCATAAATCCTGGCATTAAATGGTCAACCAGGGTCTGTTCAACACTAATAACAAGACTCATGGCAGCAAGAGTGGAAATAGAATTTTTTTTGTAGAACACAGAGACTTCATTAAGCCAAAGCAAAGGAAAATTCATCCTTGCCAATGTTTGGATATATTCTGCTGTTCTATTAAAAAATGCTTGAGGGAAACCATTTTTTAAAAATTAAGAATACAGACTTACCATTCCGCCTTTCATTTCAGGCTGTAACAATGACATCATTTTAGGTTACTTCACTTTCTTTGAGAACAGAGTGTCCAAGAAAAAGCAAAGCCCTAGTAAGTGCTCTGCCTAAAGATGAATTGGCACAGATGATATGATGAAGTTTTCATTTGGTTGTTGGATTATTTTTTTGTCTATGATTTCCAGGAAGAATAAACCTTATTTTAGATATTCATGAAACTATTCAATTTGTATAGTATAAAGTCACATTTCCAAACACTTTTTAAAAATAATCTCATGTATCTGTGATTTTACAGTGTAGATAAATTTCATTTTTATTTCCTCATTTGATACTTCCCAAAATTGAAACTTTTTGGGACAAGTGATAGTTCTCTGTTTTAAAGAAAATAAAAATATAGTCTACAGAGGTTAAGTGCTGTGAGGTTAGTATTCTTCCACAGTAGGCTAATGGGACTTTTTGGCCCTTTTCCATGTGACAATGCTTCCTTCATCACTAAATATATGAAATTGCTAAATTCACTAGAAGGCTATAGTATACCAAGGCCAAGAATGTTTCAATCTTATGAGATAATTATGTAAGTTATAACAAGAGGAGGAAAATGAATGGGATGTCTGTTGAGAGGATATTTTCATTTAGATTCAGCATGTCTGCTTAATCCCCAAACTAGGGACAATAGGTCATATATATCTCTCTCAAAAGTTTTACTAAGAGGTAGCCAAACTACTCCTTGAGCCTTACTCTCACAATGCCTTGGAGCCTAAACAATCAGAAGACTAAGTTTTTAGACCTAGTCAGAGATACTTGGGCTTTCCTCAAGCCAGTTGGAGAAAAGGGATCTAAGAGTACTGTTAATGGAGGTTAGGGCATCTAGAACAGGTACCCAGCCAAATCCGGCAACAATACAACCTCCTAAGCCTACCAAAAAAAAAAAAAAAAACCACTGCCATTGACTCAATTTTGTCTCATACTGACCCTATAGAACAGAGTAGAACTGCACCATAGGGTTTCCAAGGCTGCAATTTTTTACAAAAAATAGACTGCCTCATCTTTCTGAAGAACGCAGCATCAGGATTGGAGACTCATTAACAATATGTTATATGCAGATGACACAACCTTGCTTGCTGAAAGTGAAGACTTGAAGCACTTACTAATAAAGATCAGTGACAACAGCCTTCAGTATGGATTGCTACTCGCCATAAAGAAAACAAAAATCCTCACAACTCGACCAATAAGCAACATCATGATAAATGGAGAAAAGATTGAAGTTACCAAGGATTTCATTTCATTTGCCTCCACAACCAGCACCCATGAAAGTAGCAGTCAAGAAATCAAATGACATATTTGATTAGGCAAAAGACCTCTTTAAAATATTAAAGGGGAGCTCTGGTGGTGTAGTGCCTAAGGCATTTGACTGCTAACCAAAAGGCTAATGGTTCAAACCCACAAGGCACTCCTCACAAAGACTAAGGTGTACCTAACCCAAGGTTAGGTATTTTCAGTTGTGTCACATGCGTGTGAAAGCTGGACAATGAATAAGGAAGACCGAAGAAGAATTGATGCATTTGAATTGGGGTGTTGGCTAAGAATACTGAAAATACCATGGAATGAACAAATCTGTCATAGAAGGAGTATAGCCAGAATGCTCCTTAGAAGCAAGAATGGCCAAACTTCATCTCTTGTTCTCTGATCATGTTATCAGAAGGGACCAATCCCTGGTGAAGAATATTATGCTTGATAAATTAGAAGGTCAACAAAAAGAGGGAAGACTTTCAATGAGATGGAGTGAAACAGTGGCTGCAAAAATGGGCCAGATATACCACCAATTGTGAGGATGGCACAGGACTGGCAGGGGTTTTTTTTCTGTTGTACATAGAATTTCTATGAATCAAAAACAACTTGATGGCACCCAACAACAACGTGTATTTAGTTTGTCAAGGACGCATGACTTTCCTATGAGCAAAGAAAACACTGTAGAAGATAATCAGGCTTGAGCCAGCATAATGGGACCCTATCAACAAAGCCAAGAGCAAACTGTGTTATACAATATGCCCCCTTGGGAAGCCTTGAAAGAACCTCTTCAATCCCTTATCAGACATTCCACCTGAGAAAGAATAGAGACTCAGAAGTAACAGGGAGAAAGGAGGTATGCAAGATCCAGGAGAAGGGTAAAAAGAAACCACACTCCCTTTCCACTCTGGTACCCACACCATCGTGGTGTGGATTGCAGGTAGTCCCTTAATGGCACAAATGAGCTACTGACTAAAAGTTTGGAAATTCATGTCTACTGAGAGGCACCTTGGAAGAAAGATCTGGCAATATACTTCTGAAATATCAGCCATTGAAAACCCATACGTGGGCTTGCCATGACTCAGAATTGACTTCACAGCAACTGGGGAGGGGGTTGGAGGGGAGGAGGAGGAAAGGGAGGGGAATGTTTAAATTGGATATGAGACTAAAGTTTTACATTAGACAGAACTGAACTTCTTAAAAATTAAGATCTGGGTGAAGGGAAAGGCAATATAACAAAAGCAAGAGACCAACACAATAAAACTAAGGAAAAGGAAGACAGAGAGGTACCCAAGAAGTACAGACAACAAAGACAAACACTATTACATACACAATTCTGCATTATCAGTCATAACAAACATTAATCTATGAGTAGATACATAGGTAGATAGACTGAATGATCAGGTATATCAAGGCAAAAGGGAACATACCCATGACTATATTTAAGTTTGGCAGAAGATATTTCTACATACATTTTTGTATGAGCTATAAGAATGTCCACATAAATAGGACTAATGGGGCAAAGTTATAGTAACTTCTTAGCCACAGCCAATTACCCTGAGGGAGCAATTTGTTGGACCTGTGGGCTCGGGACCATGATCTCAGGTGACATCAAGCTCAATTGTATAACGTACTACACAAAAACATTGTTCTACATCCTACTTTGTTGAGCAGCAACTGTGGTATTAAAAGCTTGCAAGCGGCCATCTAGATGCAGTGATGAGTCTCTCTTCATCCAGAGCAAAGAAGAATGAAGAAGAGCAAAGATTCATGGACACAGTTAGTCCAAGGGACTAGTGGACCATGCAAACCTCAGCCTACATCACTATGAGACCAGAAGAACCAGATGGTGCCTGGCTACCATTGTCAGCCACTCGGAAAGGGACCAGTGCAGGAGATGCTGGATATAGAGAGAAAAATGTGGAACAAAACTCACAATCTTAAAAAGGACCAGACTCACTGGTCTGATAGAGACTCGTGAAACCCCTCGGACTATGGTCCCTAGTCATCCTTCAGGCCTGGAATTGAACTCACTCCTGTGGCTTCTAGACAAACAAATCTCTTAGGCATATAAGGTGAACATTTCGCCAGGTAGCTACACTCCTTAACACAATCAATCAGGGGAGATCAGAAGGGCAGTATTTGCACAGGGCTTAAAGGTCAGGAATGCATAGTAAAGGACACAGGCAAGAGATGATTACAGAGAGGAAGTGGGAAAAGAGCTGTTACCTTGTGGGGACTGCAGTCAATGTCATGAAACAAAATGTGTATGAACTGCTGTATGGAAAATTAATTTGCTTTGTAAGCTTTCACCCACATCACAATTAAAAAAAAAAAAGAAGAAGAAAGCAATATATAATAAACCCAGAGAATGTAGAAGAACAGAAGTAATCAATAAAGACACATGATATGAAAAAGCAATGAAACATAGATGGACACTGATAAAGAGAAAGGTAGTTATAATAAGTAGGTGCTTTGAAATGACTAAAAAAGTAGACAACCCTTTGAAAAAATTGATAAAGGGGAAAAAAGACAAATACTCAACTTTAGTTATGTTATTACAGACAGAATAGAAATGGAAAAACAATAATAACACTGAAGAACTTTAACAATAAATTTGAAAATTTCAACAAAATAATTTTTAAAAGTACATAACTTGACAAAACTGATTTAAGATATAATGAAAAAGCTGAAAAGACTTACGATTTTTTTAAATGAATCAATGATTTAAAGTCTACTCATAAAAAATAGGCATATTGAGATTTATAAGATAGCTGTATCAAAACTTTAAAGAACAATTGTTCTCTATTTTATGCAAATTATTCCAGAAATGATTAAAAAAGAAAAGCCCTCCGATTTATCACATAAGACTAATACAATCTTAATATTAAAACAAAATAATGTCAGTGGAAAAAGGAAAATTATAAGCAAATCTTTCTTACAGCAGCAGAAGTAAAAGATTTTAACCAAAGCAATAGCAAAGGAAATTCATCAATAGTAGAACAAAATAAATCATCACAGCCATAATATGTTTATCTCTAGAATGTAAGACTGGGGTTTAACACTAGAATATCTATTAATATAACTCACCATATTAACAAATTAAAAGAGAAAATTGTATTATCATCTTAATGAATGAAAAAAGAGAAAATTTAACAACCATTCATGATTAAAAAAAAAAAAAAAAACTTTAATAAGTAAGAATAGAAGGAAAGTTCTTTAACTCAATAAATCTTATCTACCAAAAAGCTCAAAGACTATACTTAATGCTGAAATTTTATAGCATTACCTTTAATTTAGGAATAATTGTTATCCCTGCCACAATGAAACTTTCTGGGAATCTAACCAACACAACAAAAGAAGAAAAAAATTAATTATATAAGAATTTTTAAATGAACAAACCAACTGATATTATTTATAGAGAGAAAATCCAAAAGAATCCTCATTCTTAGACATAATTAGAAATGAGAGTTCAGTAACTTTTAAATTAATATAAGATCAGTTATTCAAAAATCAACTGCATACCTATACAACAGAAGGGAACAAATACAAAATGTCATTTTTAAAAGAAATTTGCTCTATGAGATATCTGTAATTGTAGTAGGCAGAATTCTAGGATGTTCCCTATGATCTCTGCCCCCTGGTGTTACTCATGTGATTATGTACAATTACATGGCAAAAGGGATAATGCAGGCATAATTATGGTTACTATATAAATATGGTTACTACAGTCTGCAGTATGGATTACATCTCAATATAAAGAAAACAAAAATTCTAACAACTGGACCTGTAAGCAGCATCACAATGAATGGAGAAAAGAATGAAGTTGTCAAAGACTTCACATTGCTTGGTTCTACAATGACGCCAATGGAGACAGCAGTCAGGACATCAGACAATGTATAGCACTGGGCAAGTTGGCTGCAAAGGACCTCTTTCAAGTGCTGAAGAGCAAAGATGTCTCCTTGTGGACTAAGGTGCACCTGACAAAAGCCATGATATTTTCAATCACCTCATATGCATATGAGAGCTGGACAATGAATAAAGAAGACTGAAGAAGAATTGATGCTTTTGAGATGTGGTGCTGGAGAAGAATGCTGAAGGTACCATGGACTGCTAAAAGAACTAACAGATCTGTCCTGGAGGAAAGGCAGCCAGAATGCTCCTTGGAAGTGAGAATGACCAGACTTCATCTCACCTACTTTGGTCATGTTGTCAGAAGGGATCATTCCCTGGAGAAAGATGCCATGCTTGGTAAGGTGGAGGGTCGATGAAGGAGGGGAAGGCCCTCAAAAAGATGGATTGACACAGTGGCTGCAATGATGGGCTCAATGATAGCAGGGATCACAGAGCTGGTGCGGTACCAGGCGGTGTTTTTTTCTGCTGTGCATAGGGTCGCTATGAGTTGAAGACAATTCAATGGCACCTAACAACAATAACAACAAAGACACTAATTCTGTGGTAATTTGTTACACAGCAATAGAAAACTTCCAGCACTATATTGGAAAATATACTTTTGTGATCTACTTTATCCTACATAAAAAACCAAACCAGACTCACTGCTGTCAAGTCAATTTCGACTCATAGCGACCCCTCTTTGGGTTTCTGAGGCAGTATCTCTATGGAATTACATTGCCCAGTATTTCTTCCAAGGAGTGGCTGGTAGGTTTGAACTGCTAGCCTTCTGGTTAGCAGTCAAATGCCTTAGGCACTATGCCACCAGAGCTCCCATATAGCAAAATATACTGAATATACCACGAACTGCCAAAAGAATGAACAAAACAATCTTCCAAGAAATACAACCAGAATGTTCCTTAGAACATTTGAAGTGAAGATAGGAGATTTTGACTCACTTACCTCATCAAGAAAGACTTGATTGGTCATCAAGAAAGACCAATCACTAAGAAAGCATATCATGGTTCCTAAAGTAGGGGGCAGGAGCTCTGGTAGCATAGTGCCTAAGGCACTTGACTGCTAACCAGAAGGCTGGCGGTTCAAACCCACCACCACTCCTTGGAAGGAAGGTTTGGCAATCTACTTCCGTAGTGATACTGCCTTGGAAACCCAAGGAGGGGAGGCTATGAGTCGGGTCCAACTCAACAGCACATAACAACAACAACAAAGTAGGGGGCTGTTAAAAAACAAGGAGAACACTTAATGAGATGGATTGACATGATAGCCACAGTAATGGATTCAGAGAAATGATTATGAAGGTGGCTGGTGCAGGACTGGGCAACATTTTTTCTGTTTTATGTACGGTCATCATGAGTTGGAGCCAACTTGACAGCAACTAACAGCAACAACAACAATAGGAAACTAAACAATAACTTGATAACCTATGTTCAACAGTGTGGTACTGGCACTGGGATAGACAAATAGATCAATGAGTAAGAATAAAGAGTCTAGAATCTTGGTATAAAAAAAGTGTGGTAGTTATGTTTTTGTGTCAACTTGGTTAGGTCTGGTTGAGT
This sequence comes from Orycteropus afer afer, assembly GCF_000298275.1. Taxonomy (NCBI): domain Eukaryota; kingdom Metazoa; phylum Chordata; class Mammalia; order Tubulidentata; family Orycteropodidae; genus Orycteropus; species Orycteropus afer. The sequence continues at coordinate 1,806,244 of NW_006921990.1, forward strand.
GGCTGGGCAGCTGGATATAGTGTTCCCCATGATGAGAGTGGTAATCAACTCCATGGTGGGAATCTTTTGTGAGTAGCTGAGTAGCTGCTTTAGAGATGTGGTCTGCTTCCTGTATATAAGCAGCAGCTTTGGGAATGGTCTCTAGCTTATGGCATGCTTGGACCCTGCATGTAGCTGTGTCATTGATCAGCAGCCTGCCATGCTTTGCCGGCCTTGGGACTTACAATGGATTTAAATTAATGGCCTGCCATGTGGTTTGGTAACATAGGGACTATGCCTTTTTACTTGTCAACCTTGGGGTTCTCAGCCTCAGCAGCCAGCAGCTGTCTGAGTGAAGAAAAGCCTCTAGCTGCAGTGGCCCGGGAGCTGGAGACAGAGGTGAAGCCCAAGGCTGAGGGGCTTTCCTCCAGCCCATAGAGCTTGGCACTTTGAACTTGGACTTAAAGCTTCCAAACTGTGAGAGAATAAACTCCTGTTTGTTCAAGCCATCCCATTTGTGGTATATTCTTGTCAGAGCAGTACTAGGTAACCAGAACAAAAAGGTAGCACTACAAATTATAGCTGCCTAATAGTGCCAAGGAGCTCTGATAGCACAGTGCCTAAGGCATTTGACAGCTAACCAGAAGGCTGGTGGTTCAAACCCACCAGCCACTCCTTGGAAGGAAGATGGGACAATCTACTTCTGTAGTGATACTGCCTCAGAAACCCAAGGAGGGGTCACTATGAGTCGGGTCTGACTCGATGGCACATAACAACAACAACAACACAACAATTAGTGCCAAGGGAAGCTCTGGTGGTGTAGTGCCTAAGGCATTTGACTGCTAACCAGAAGGCTGGTGGTTCAAACCCACCAGCCATTCAGAAGGAAGATTGGGCAATCTACTTCTGTAGAAGTAGGCTGGGGGCTGCTTTTAGTTTGGGGGTGGCTCTATATTAAGGCCGGGGTCTGAGGAGGCTGCTTGTCACCTGGCTGTGGCTCTATATTAAGGCAAGGGCCAGAGGTAGGTGGGCTGGGGCTGCTTTTTTATTGGGGTGGCTCTATATTAAGGTAGGGGCCTGAGGTAGGCAGGCCCAGGGCTTGGAGGCTACTTTTTGCTTGGGTGTGGCTGTATATTAAGGCCAGAGCCTGAGGTAGGCAGATGCAGAGGAGTCAGGAACAACTAAAGGAAACGAACTTGTCTGTCAGTTTATCATCCTGTGATGGCTATGTTTTGCTGTGAGGCTGGAGGCTATGCCACTGTGTTGCAAAATGCCAATAGGGTTACCCATGGTGGAGAGGTTTCAGCGGAGTTTCCAGGCTTAGATAGACTCGGAAGAAGGAAGAGGGTTTCCATTTCTCAAAGAATTGGCCAGTGAAAACCTTATGAAGAGCAGTGAAACAGTGTCTGATACATTACTGGAATACTTTATGAACAGCCCTGAAATGTTGTCTGATGTAGTGCTGGAACATGAGCCCATCAGATTGGAAGGCACTCAAAATTTGACTGGGGAAGAGCTGACTTCTCAGAGTAGAGATGACCTTAACGATATGGATAAACTAAAGCTTTCAGGACCTCCATCGGCTGATGAGGCATGACTTAAAATGAGCAGAAGCAGATGAAAACATCCATTAATAATTATAACATGCAATGTACAAAGTGCATTGCCTGCCATGCTATGAATGTGCAAATGAATGTAGGAAAATTGAAAGTTGTCAAAAATGAAATGGAAAGCATAAAGATCAATATCTTAGGCCTTAGTTGAGCTGAAATGGACTGGTTTGGAGCATTTTGAATCAGACAACCATATAATCTACTATGCCGGGAATGACAAATTGAAGAGGAATGCTGTGGCATTCATCATCCCAAAGATTGTTTCAAGATCTGCCCTGTAGTACAACACTGTCAGTTAATGTCCATACGCCTACAAGGAAGACCAGTTAATACTACTTATTATCCAAATTTATGCATCAACCACCAAAGCCAAAAATGAGAATATTGAAGTTTTCTACCAACTTCTGCAGTCTGAAATTGATCAAGCAGGTAATCTAGATTATCACTGGTGACTGGAATGCAAAAGTTGGAAACAAAGAAGAGTCACCAGTAGTTGGAAAATATGGCCTTGGTAGAAATAATGCTGGAGATCGCATGATAGAAGTTTGCAAGACCAATGACTTATTCATTGCAAATACCTTTTTTCAACAACATAAGGGATGACTACACGTGGTCTTCACCAGATGGAACACACAGTTATCAGATTGACTACATCTGTGGCAAGAGGCAATAGAGAAGTTCTATATCTTTGGCCAAAACAAGGCCAGGAGCTGATTGTGGAACAGACCATCAACTGCTTACATGCACATTCAAGTTGAATTTGAAGATAATTAAAACAAGTCCACAGAGCTAAAATATGACCTTGATAATATCCCTCCTGAATTTAAAGAACATTTAAAGAATAGATTTGATGTATTGAACACCAATGACTAAGAACCAGAAGAATTGTAGGATGACATCAAGAACATCATCCATGAAGAAAACAAGCGGTCATTAAAAAGATAAGAAAGAAAGAAAGACCAAAATAGATGTCAGAAGAGACTCTCAAAATTGCCCTTGAGTGGAGAGTAGCTAAAGCAAATGGAAAATATGACAAGATAAAAGAGCTGAACAGAAAATTTCAAAAGCAGCATAAGCAGACAATTACTATAATGACATGTGAAAAGACCTGGAATTAGAGAACCAAAAGGGAAGAACACACTCAGCATTTCTCAGGCTGAAAAAACTGAGGAAAAAATTTAAGCCTTGAATTGCAATATTGAAAGATTCTATGGGCAAAATATTGAATAATGCAGGAAATATCAAAAGAAGATGGAAAGAATACACAGAGTCACTGTAACAAAAAGAATTGGTCGATGTTAATCCATTTCATGAGGTGGCATATGGTCAAGAACCTATTGAAGGAAGAAGTTGAAGCTGCACTGAAGGAATTGATGAAGAACAAGGCTCCAGGAATTGACAGAGTACCCACTGAGATGTTTCAACAAACAGATGCCCCACTGGAGGCACTCATTCAGTTATGCCAAGAGATTTGGAAGACAGCTACTTGGCCAACTGACTGGAAGAGATGTATATTTGTACCCATTCCAAAGAAAGGTGATCCCACAGAATGTGGAAATTATCAAACAATATTATTAGTATCGCATGCAAGTAAAATCTTACTGAAGAAAATTCAAAAATGGTTGCAGCAGTATATTGACAGAAAACTTCCAGATATGCAAGCTGGATTCAGTAGATGACATGGAACTAGGGATATCATTGCTGATGTCAGATGGATATTGGTTGAAAGCAAAGAATACCAGGAAGACATTTAATTATGTTTTATTGACTATGCCAAAGCATTCAATTGTGTGGATCATGACAAATTGTGGATAACATTGAGAAGAATGGGAATTCCAGAACACTTGATTGTACTCATGAGGAACCTGTACATAGATCAAGAGGCTGTTATTCAAAAAGAACAAGGGAATATTGTTTGGCTCAAAATCAAGAATGGAGTGCATCAAGATGTATCCCTTCACCATACTTATTCAACTTGTATGCTGAGCAAATAATCCAAGAAACTGGATTATATGAAGAAGAACATGGCATCAGGATCGGAGGAAGACTCTTTAATAACCTGTGATACACAGATGACACAACTTTGCTTGCTGAAGGTGAGGATGACTTGAAGCACTTACTGATGAAGATTAAAGACTACAGTCTGCAGACTGGATTACTCCTCAATATAAAGCAAGCAAAAATCTGCACAACTGATCCTATAAGCAACATTATGATAAATGGAGAAAAGATTGAAGTTGTCAAGGATTTCATATTACTTGGCTCTACAATCAACCCCCATGAAAGCAGCAGTCAAGACATCAGATGACTTATTGCATTGAGCAAATCTGCTACAAAAGACCTCTTTCAAGTGATGAGGAGCAAGGATGACTCCTTGAAGACTAAGGTGTGCCTGACACAAGCCATGGTATTTTCTATCGCCTCTTATGCATGTGAGAACCAGACAGTGAATAAGGAAGATTGAAGACAAGTAGATGCTTTTGAGTTGTGGGGTTGGAGAAGAATGTTAAGAGTACCATTGTGTGCTAAAAGGACTAACAAATCTGTCCTGGAGGAAGTGCAGCCAGAATGCTCCTTGCAAGTGAGAATGGCCAGACTTCCTCTCACCTAATTTGGTTATGTTGTCAGAAGGAACCATTCCCTGGAGAAGGATATCATGCTTGGTAAAGTGGAGGGTCATTGAAAAAGGAGAAGTCCCTCAATGAGATGGATAGACACAGTGGCTGCAATGATGGACTTGAGTATAACAAAGATCATGAGTGTGGCACAGGACCAAGGAGTGTTTTGTTTTGCTGTGCATAGGGTCACTATGAGTCAGAGATGACTTGACAGCACCTAACAACACAACAATACTTCTGTAGAGATACCGCTTTGGAAACCCAAGGAGGGGTCGCTATAAGTTGAATAGACTCAACAGCAGTGAGGTTTTTTTTTTTTTTTGAATTAGTGCCAAACAGTGTTTTAGGCACATTAAATGTATTAACTCATCTAATCTTTACACAAACCTCCAAGATACACTCCATTTTTATCACCATTTTATAGTGGAGGAAATTGAAACCTAGAGCAGACACATACTATTGTTCAGTGCTATCAAGATTTCCACTCATAGTGACCCCATGTGATGGAGTACTGCTGCCCCATAGAGTTTTATGGGAACCGATCACAAGATCTTTCTTTTGCTGAGTGAGGGTTTGAACCACCAGTCTTTGCACAGCGCTTAACCATTGCGCTACCAGGGCTTCTTAGACATATAGTAACTAAAAAACAAACAATCCCACTGCCATTGACTCAATCCTGACTCATAGCAAGCCCCCATTGGTTTTCCAAGGTGGTAAATCTTTATGGAAGTAGATTGCTTCATCTTCCTTCTGCATTATGGCTGCTGATTAGCAGTCAGATACCTTAGGCATTGTGCCACCAGAGCTCCAAGCTAGCAATAAAATGCATAGTAAGCAATAAGACACATACTTTGTTGTTGTTGTTGTTGCTGTTAGGTGCCAAGGGAAATGTTTGCACAACATATATCTGACAAAGAATATATATCCAGGATATGTAAAGAGTTCCTGATGATTGATGGCCCAATATGACAACTTAGTCACACACACCATGCCACCACCCCTACAGCAAAGGATTGAGAAATTAAATGAAATAGATACAGATGACAATCCAGGAACCAAGAACAACAAAAAACCCCCAAAACCCCAAAATTAAAAGAATCAAATGAAAATGAAAACACAACATACCTAAACCTTTGGGACACAGCAAAAGCAGTGCTTACATGAGTATTTACAGCAATTAATGAACACATCAAGAAAAAGAAAGGGCCAAAATCAACTTGAACAAATAGAAAAAGAGCAGCAAAATAAATCAACAATCACCAGAAGAAAGGAAATAATAAAGATCAGAACAGATAGAAATGAAATAGAAAACAGAAAAACAATTGAAAGAATTAATATTTCTAGAAGTTTGTTGTTTGAGAGGATCAATAAAATTGGCAAACCACTGGTCAAACTGACAAAGGAAAAAAATTAGAACATCCAAATAACCAAAATAAGCAATGAGATTGGGGACGTTACAACAGAACCAACAGAAATAAAATAGGATCATAATAAAATATGAAAAAACTGTACCAAATTAGAAAACCTAGAAGAAATAGACAAAATTCTACACACACATTACCTACCTAAATTAACAAAAAAAAAAAGAGGCAGAAAACCTAAATAGACCCATAACAAAGCAAGAAATTGAAGATTTCATAGAAAAACTACCAAGAAAAAAAAAAAGCCCTGGCCAAAATATCTTCACTGGAGAGTTCTATCAAACATTCAAAGAAGAGTTGTCACCAAATCTATTCAAACTATTCCAGAACACAGAAAAGGAATGAATGCTCCCTAATTCATTCTATGAAGCCAGCATAACCCTGATGCCAAAGCCAAGTAAGATATCACAAAAAAAGAAAGAAAATTACAGATCAATATCCCTGATTAATATAGATGTAAAAATTCTCAATAAATTCTAGCCAACAGAATTCAAAAGCATGTCATAGAAATAATACTTTACAATAAGGTGGGACTCATACCAGAGATGCAATGATGATTCAGCATTGTTGTGGTTATTGTTAGGTGTTGTCAGATTGGCTCTGACTCATAGTGATCCTATGTACAACAGTACAAAACACTGCCTGGTCTTGCACCAGCCTCACAATCCTTGTTACATCTGAGCCCATCATAGCAGCCACTGTGTCAATCCATTTCATTGAAGGCCTTCCCTTTCTTCACTGACCCTCCACTTTTTAGAAAAGCAATATATGTAATTTGCCACATAAATAAAAGAATCACATGGTATATCAATCAATTCAGAAAGGTGTTTGATGAAATTCAACACTCTTTCCGGATAATAATGCTAAGCAAAATAGGAATAGAAGGGACATTCCTCAATGTAATTAAAGACATATATATAAAACCAACAGCCAACATTATTCTCAATGGAAAGATATTGGAAGCATTCCCCTGAAGAAAGGGAACAACACAGGGATGCCCGTTATTACCACTCTTATTCAATATTGTCTAGATGTTCTAGCCAGGGCAATACGGAAAAAAAAAAAAAAAAAGAGAGAGAGAGAGAGAAAGAAATAAAGGGCATCCCAATTGGAAAGTAAAAAGTAAAACTATCCCTATTTGCAAGATGACATGAACCTGTTGTTGTTGTTAGGTTCTGTTCAGTTGACTCCAACTCATAGCGACCCTACGTACAACAGAATGAAACACTGCCTGGTCCTGTGCCAGCCTCATAATCCTTGCTATACCTGAGTCTATCATTGCAGCCCCTGTGTCAACCATTTCGTTGAAGGCCTTCCCCTTTTTTGTTGACCACACTTTACCAAGTATGACATCCTTCTTCAGGGAATGGTCCTTTCTGACAACATGACCAAAGTATGTCAGACAAAGTCTGGCCATTCTTGCTTCCAAGGAGCATTCTGGCTGCACTTCTTCCAGGACAGATTTGTTAGGCCTTTGGGCAGTTCATGGTACCTTCAGTATTCTTTGCCAATACCACAACTCAAAAGCATCAACTCTTCTTTGGTTTCGTTATTCATTGTCCAGCTCTCAGATGCATATGAGGAGATTGAAAATACCATGCCTTGGGTTAGGCGCACCTTAGTCTTCAAAGAGACATCTTTGTTCTTCAGCACTTTGAAGAGGTCTTTGGCAGCAGATTTGCCCAGTGCAATAAGTTATCTGATGTCTTGACTTCTGCTTCCATTGGTGTTGATTGTGGAACCAAGTAATGAGAAATCTTCAACAACTGCAATCTTTTCTCCTTTTATCGTGATGCTGCTTATTGGACTTGATCCTATACATAGAAAGTTCTAGACACTCCACAAGAAAGTTACTGGAACTAAAAAGGATTCAGTAAAGGGCAGGATAGAAGATCAACATACATAAATCAGTTGGATTTATCTACATTAAGAAGTAGAACTCTGAAAAGGAAATCAAGTAAACAAGACCATTTACAATAGTCCCCAAAAGATAAAATACCTAGGAATAAATATAACCAGGTGTGGTGGTTAAGTTTGTGTGTCAACTTGGCTGGGCCTGGTTGAGTGGTTGGGCAGCTGGTGGTAGTTATTCCCCATGATGAGACTGGCAATCAACTCCATGGTGGGATCTACCACAAGCAGCTGAGTAGCTGCCTTAGATACAGACTGCTTCCCACATAGAAGCAGCAGCTTTTGGAATGGTCTCTAGCTTATGGCACACTTGAATCCTGCATGTAGCTGAGTCATTGTTCAGCAGCCTGCCATGCTCTGCCAATCCTGGGACTTTCAACGGACTTGAATTAATGGCCTGCCTGTGGTTTGGTAACATTTGGACTGTGCTTTATACTTGTCAGCCTTGGGCTTGTCAGTCTCAGCAGGCAGCAGCTGTCTGAGTGAAGAAAAGCCTCTAGCTTCAGTGGACTGGGAGCAGGAGGCAGAGCTGATGCCCAAGGTTGAGGGATTTTCACCCAGCCCCTAGAGCCTGGCACTTTGAACTCGGACTTAAAGCCTCCAAACTGTAAGAGAGTAAACTCCTATTTGTTCAAGTATCCCATTTGTGGTATATCCTTGTCAGAGCGGCTTTAGGTAACCAAAACAGCGGGTTTGTTCATCCTTCTCACAATCCATGGTATTTTCAGTATTCTTCACCATTCAGTATTCTTTCATAATTCAAAGGCATCAACTCTTCTCTGGTCTTCCTTGTTCATTGTCCACCTTTCACATGCATATGAACCAGAAAAAACAAACTCACTGCCATCGAGTCGGGTCTGACTCAATGACTCCTCCATGGGTTGCCGAGGCAGTATCACTACAGAAGTAGATAGCCCAACCTTCCTTCCGAGGAGTGGCTAGTGGGTTTGAACAACCAGCCTTCTGGTTAGCAATCAAGTGCCTTGAGGTGATTGAAAATAACATGGCTTGGGTTAGGTACACCTCAGTCTTCAAAGTGACATCTTTGCTCTTCAACACATTAAAGAGGTCTTTTACAGCAGATTTGCCCAGTGCAGTCCAACGTCTGATTTCCTGACTGCTACTTCCATCGGTGTTGATTGTGGATACAAGTAAAATGAAGTCCTTGACAACTTCAATCTTTTCTGCATTTGTCATGATGCTCCTTATTGGTCCAGTTGTGAGGATTTTTGTTTTCTGTACATTGAGTTGTAATCCATACTGAAGACTGTAGTCTTTGATCTTCATCAGTAAGTACTTCAGGTCTTCACTTTCAGCAAGTAGTTCACTTTCAGCAAGCAAGGTTGTGTCATCTGCATATTGCAGGTTATTACCAATCCTGATGCCACATTTTTCTTTATATAGTCCAGGTTCTCGGATTATTTGCTCAGCATACAGACTGAGTAAGTATGGTGAAAGGATCCTACCCTGACTCACACCCTTCCTGATTTTAACCCACGCTGTATCCCCTTGTTCTGTTTGAATGAAAGTCTCTTGGTCTATGTACAGATTCCTCATGAGCATAAATAAGTGTCCTGAGATTCCCATTCTTCATAATATTATCCATAATTTGTTATGATCCACACAAATGTCTTTGCATAGTCAATAAAACACAAGTAAGTGTCTTTCTGCTATTCTTTTCTTTCAGCCAAGATACATCTGACATCAGCAATGATATCTCTCATTCCACACTCTCTTCTGAATTCAGCTTGCATCTCTGAAAGTTGCCTGTCAGAATATGACTACAACCATTTTTTCAATTATCTTCAGCATAATTTTACTTACATGTGATATCAATGATATTGTTTGAATTTCCAGATTCTGTGGCATCACGTTTCTTTGGAATGGGAACAAATACAAATTTCTTCTAGGCAGTTGGCTAGGTAGCTATCTTCCAGATTACTTGGCATAGGTGAGTAAGTGCCTGAGTGTGGCATCAGTTTGTTGAACATCCCAATGGGTATTCCATCAATTCCTGGAGCCTTGATTTTTGACAATGCCTTCAGTGAAGTTTGGACTTCTCCCTTCACTACCATTGGTTCTTGACCATATGCCATCTCCTGAAATAGATGAACATCAGCCAGTTCTTTTTGGTACAGTGACTCTGTGTGTTCCTTCCATCTTCTTTTGATGTTTCCTGCATCATTCAATATTTTGCCCATAGAATCTTTCAATATTGCAACTCAAGGCTTGAATCTTTTTCTTCAGTTCTTTCAGCTTGAGAAATACTGAGCGTGTTTCAAAAGAGAATTACTTCCCTTTTGTTCTTCTAACTCTACGTCGTTGCACATTTCATTAAAATAATTGACTTTGTCTTCTCAAACTACTCTTTGAAATCTTCTGTTCAGCTCTTTTATCTTGTCATTTCTCCCATTTGTTTTCACTACTCCCCATTCAAGAGCAGGTTCCAGAACCTCTTCTGACATCCATTTTGACCTTTTTTTCCTTTCCTGAGCTGTGGTGGCATAGTGCCTAAGGCATTTGACTGCTAACCAGAAAGCTGGCAGCCACTACTTGGAAGGAAGTTTGGGCAATCTACTTCTGTAGAGATACCGCCTCAGAATCCCAAGGAGGGGTCACTATGAGTCGGATCTGCCTCGACATCAGTGGGGTTTTTTTGGTCTTTTTAATGACATTTTGCATTCTTCATGGATGATGTTCTTGATGTCATCCCACAATTCTTCTGGCTTTTGGTAACTGGTGTCCAGTGCTTCAAATCTATCCATCAGATGGTGTCTAAATTCATGTGAGATATTATCAAGATCATATTTTGGATCTTGTGGACTTGTTTTAGTTTTCTTCAGCTTCAACTTGAATTTGCATATGAGCAATTGATGGTCTGTTCCACAGTCAGCTCCTGGCCTTTTTTTGGCTGAAGATACTGAGCTTCTCCATTGCCTCTTTCCACAGATGTAGCAGATCTGATTCCTGTGTATTCCATCTAGTGAGGTCCACATGTATAGCCACCATTTATGTTATTGGAAAAAAGGTATTTGCGATGAATAAGTTGGTCTTAAAAAATTCTATTACGTGATCTCCAGCATCATTTCTATCACCGAGGCCATGTTTTCCAACTACTGATGATTCTTCTTTGTTTCCAAGACTCACGTTCCAATCACCAGTAATAATTAATACATCTTGACTGCATGTTTGGTCAATTTCAGACTGCAGAAGTAAGTAAAAATCTTCAATTTCTTCATCTTTGGCTTTAGTGGTAGATGTGTAAATTTGAATAATAGCAGAATTAACTGGTCTTCCTTGTATGCTTATGGATATTATCCTATCACTTATAGCATTGTACTTGAGGATAGAGCTTGAAACATTCTTTTTAAAGGTAAATATGACACCATTCCTCTTTGATTTATCATTCTGGTATAGTAAACCATATGAGTTTCTGATTCAGAATGACCAGAACCAGTCCATTTCAGTTCACTGATGCCTAGGATATCAATTTTTATGCATCCCATTTCCTTTTTCTCAATTTCCAATTTTTCTGGACTCATAATTTGCACATTCCATGTTCTAATTATTTTTTATTTTTTTAGTATTTTTAAAATTTTTTATTGTGATTTGGGTGAAAGTTCACAGAGCAAATTCATTTTCCATATAGCAGTTCATACACATTATGTTTCATGACATTGATTGCAATTCTCTGCAGTGTAATAGCTCTCTTCCCACTTCCTCCCTGTGTTGTTGTTGTTGTTGTTGTTATGTGCTGTCGAGTCTGACCCAATTCATACTGACCCCTCTTTGGGTTGCCGAGGCAGTATCACTACAGAAGTAGATTGCCCAACCTTCCTTCCGAGGAGTGGGTGGTGGGTTTGAACTGCCAGCCTTCTGGTTAGCAGTCAAGTGCTTTAGGCATTATGCTACCAGAGCTCCCACTTCCTCCCTGTAGTTACCTAGTATTTTGTTTTACTGTGTACCTCTGTTACATGAGAGTTTTCTTGTGGCTGGTGGGCAGCATAAAACTCTGGCCCATCTCATGTCTCAGCTTATCATGATACAAGTGTCTTTCTGTTAGTGGCAAACGCCTTTGAGTCCCTTACTGTACTCAAACTCATGCTCACAGATTTTTTTTGCAGCTTCAATAATGTTGGCATTGCTTTGTAAGAACCACTTGAAACTTCTTTCTAAACCTAGTTAGTTCTGCCACTAGAGACCTAGTCTCTTACAACTTAAAATTTAAAAAAAAAAAACAAAAAAAACTCTCTATTTCAGAGAGACTATTTTAGAATCCTGAGCACCCTATTGTTGCTATCTGGCTTTTGCACCATGATTTTCTAATTTAGACCTTAAATATACTAGTCTCTCCAATTGGAAAGTATCCAAAATGGCCACTGATTTGACAAACTATCATTAGAGTGCTCAAACAAAAACCCAAATACAAAGAAGACCTAAGCCTACAGTTCTTGGCCATATAGCAAGCCAGAGATACACTAGGAAAATCCACTGCTCTATTGGATTTCTCATAGCCCATTTTGAAACATTCTATTTTTTTTTTCCCACCTTTATTTATTTAGTTAGTTTTTATTGTGATTTGGGTGAAGATTTACAGAGCAAATTGACTTTCCATACAACAGTTCACTTACACTTTGTCTCATGACATTGACCACAGTTTACCACAATGCAATAGCTCCCCTCCCACTTCCTCCCCACAGCTACCTCTTCTGGGTGTCCATCACTCCATGCACTCCTCCCCCCTGAGCTGTCTCCCTGTGCATAAGCAACGCCTCTTTCTCCCATGATTGTTATCTCCAAGGAGTGTATCTACCTCAGGTAAATGTTCAACTCATATGCCTGTCTTTTGTTTGGCTGGAAACCACGGGTGTGGGTTCAATTCCAGACCTAAAGGGCACCTAGGGGCCATAGTCTCATTGGTTCCACCAGGCTCTATCGGACCAGAAAACCTGGTCCCCCTCCCTTTTTTTTTTTCCAAATGA
>NW_006921990.1:1819323-1850762 GCF_000298275.1 Orycteropus afer afer
ATTTCTAATTTTTCATTTATTTTATCATTTTGTTCTTGTATTTTCTTCCAAAAATTCTCCAGGGTTTTTTCTGTGTTTTCTCTGGTCTGTCTCTCAATCCTTTTAAGACACCTAAATGTAATTCTTTTGAATTCTTTATCAGAGAGTTCCAATGCTGCTTCTTCCTCAGGGATATGTTCTGGGTCTATATACTGATCCCTTGTTTCTACCACTTTATCCTGCTTCTTTGTATGGACTGTGATGGTCTGTTGTCTCCTAGGCATCATGGCGTTGTTGTATTTAGATCTCTGTTAACTGTTTGTGAAGAACAGCCAAGAGTGATTCAGGCTCTTCTTGGTGGTATTTTATCATTGGCCCATTGGTGGAGAAGGCAGTAGTGGCTCTCGCTCAGTAAGTGAAGTTGCAGGAAGTGTGGATGTAGTTGTGTCTTATGGGGACTGTTGCTGTCTCCCACTCAGTTAGACAAAAATTACAATTGAATAACCTTTAAAAAACTAAAAGCACATGGACAAAAAACACACCATGTAATCACACATTAACAATAACCTAAAAAGAAAAAAGGGATAAAGAAGAAGAAAAAACAAGAAAACCTGCAATATCTGAGGATAGGGCACTAAGATAAAATGGTAGAGAAGGAAAATAATGAAGAAAAAAATGGGAAAAAGAAAAACAAGAAATGTGGTTAACCACAAGATAAAAGGGGAGAAAAAGAAAAATATAATAAAAGAAATAGTAATAATAAAATTTTAACTAGGAACAGGGAAAAGAAAAAAAGCTGAAAACTAGGACCTGGGAGGGCAAGAGTAAGACTAATAGTAAAAAGGACAAAAGTATTCATAATAATAGTTATTTTAAAACAGATAAATACAAGCAAACTAGTCACCAGGAAAAAAAAGTGAAAAAGAAAAAAAATAATAAAAAGAAGAAAAAAAATCGGTGAAGGAAAGGGCAGGGCAACCAGGCTCCGCCTGAGCACACAGACTGTGATGGAGTTCTTGTGAGCCCAGAAAATGGGTGGGAGTGGGGAATGGCCGAACCTCTGTTCACCAAGCGGGTGTGGGCTATAAGAGTAACAAGAGGAATGTCGCACCTTTTCACTCTTGCAAGTCCAGAGTGTCCTTGGGGTTGCTGGAAAGCCAAACCTCTTCTTAAGCCCCTGGAATCTCAGAGAGCACTGTCTCTTTAAATATCCAAAATGGTCAAGCCACTTGTAACATTCAAAATGGTGGTGCCCACCGGACCAGCAAAAGTCTACAGCTCAGCCCGCCTTTCTCTTCACCTTCTCTGTTTATTCCCCAGACACCATGCACAGTCCTCTGTGCAGTCCCTGGCTAGCAGGACTGATTTTTAGGTTAATTCTTAGGTCCTACCACCACTCGAGAATCTCCAAGCTGTCTGTGCCATCAGGATCGCTCAAGATCACTGCCAGACTGCAGCTCCGTATGTCTCCTTTTTTTGGTATTTTCACACAAATTCTTCTGCTAGTTGGGGTTTAGTCCACTTCTATATCCTTCCCTTCAATGCTCAGGGGTCCAGGATTATCTTCTGTGTCTGTGTTAATTGGTTTCCCTTTTCTTTGTTGAAGAGGCTCTGTGCAGTCTTTCTGCCTAGTCCACCATCTTACCAGAACCCATGTTCTAATTATTAATGGACTTTTGAAGCTGTTTCTTCCCATTTTGAGTTATGACCCATCAGCAAATGGAAGTCCTGAAAGTTTCATTCCATCCACATTATTAAGGTTGACTCTACTTGTGGAGGCAGCTCTTACCCAGTCATATTTTGAGGACCTTCCAATCTGAGGGGCTCATCTTTTGACACTATATCAGACAATGTTTCTGGGAAGGGATATTCAGAAATTTTTCCAGTAATATATCAGTGTTTCACTACTATTCATAATGTTTTCACTGCCCAAGTTTTTCAGAAGTAGATGGCCCCATCCATCTTCTCAGTCTTAGTCTGGAAGCTCCACTGAAACCTGTCCACCATGGGTGACCTTGCTGGTATTTGAAATACTGGTGGAATAGCCCTCAGCCTCATAGCAACATGCAAGCCACAGCAGTATGACAAATTGACAGATGAGTGGTGGGTCTTTTTTGTAGGCATATGTATATTATCCTATCACTGACAGCATTATTCTTCAGGATAGATCTTGAGATATTCTTTTTGATGATGAATGCAACACCATTCCTCTTCAATTTGCCATTCCTGGAATATTAGATTGTATGAGTTTCTGATTCAAAATAGCCATTTCAGCTCACTAATACCTAGGATATTGACTTTTATGCATTCCATTTTATTTTTGACAACTTCTAATTTTCCTACATTTATACTTCATACATTCCACGTTCCTGTCATTAATGGCTGTTTGCAGTTGTTTCTTCCCCATTTTGAGTCATACCCATCACCAAATGTAGGTCCCAGAAGTTGTACTCTTTCCATGTCAGTAAGGTTAACTCTGCTTTGAGAAGTCAGCTCTTTCCTATAGGTGCCATAGCCTCCAGCCTCATAGCAACATGCAAGCCACCAAACACTTTGAGGGAATCAGTCTCTGGGCATAGGTGGCCAGGCTTGTAGTCTCAGGGAACATTAAGGTCAATTAGTATAATATAGTCCACCAAGACAGTGTCCTACATCTTCTTTGGTAAGTAGTGACTAGGGTCTTAAAAGCTTGTGAGTGGACATCTAATGTGCAGCTATGGGTAGCTCCCCAAATGAAGCAAACAAGAGTGAAGAAAATCAAAGATGTAAGGAAAAAATCTGTCCAAAGGAATAATGGACCATGTGAACTCCAGCCTTCATGACTCCTGAGACCAGAAAAACCTAGATGGTGCCCAGATACCACTGCTGATCATTCTGAAAGGGATCACAATAGGAGGTCCCAGATAGAGTGGGAGGAAAATGTTGAACAAAACTCAGAATCATAAAAAACAAAAACCAAAACCCAGGCTTACTTGTTTGATGAATACTGATGGAGTCTTCGACACTATGGTCCTTAGATACCCTTCAAACTGGGAGCTGAACTTGACCCCTGTGGCTCAACTTTCTGCCAAGAAATAGACAGACTTATAAGTTGAACAATAATACCAGGAAGGTGTGTATTCATTAGAACAATGAACCATACAAGATCCAAAGGACAATATTTGCCCAGGGACAAAGCTCCAAAAGCAGGAAGGGATAGGAAAGAAGGGTGAGTAGAAGTGGTAAACACACAGAAGAAGTGGGAAGAGAGCTGTTACATTGTGGGGATTGCAATGAATGTCACAAAACAAAATGTGTATGAGTTGTTAAATGGAAAACCAATTTGCTCTGTAAACTTTCACCCAAATCACAATAAAAAGATAAGCAAGACTTTCTTGCTGGTGTAAGTCAGGAGAACCTCTCTGATTCCAGTTCCTTATGTGAATGAGGGCTAGGAATGTGGTGAAAGAAGCTGATTTTCTAGTGTTGAACTATTGCTTTGGTTCTGTACTTCCTAGGCACACTGGGTACTTTTCTGGAGGGGAAAAAAAAATCAAAGATATCAACCCCATTTGGTCTATATCATTAGCTATCTAGACATGACAATCTTTTATATTTTTAAGATCCTGGCATTGGTCCTCCTCTTCTTCCTTTTCACAATTTGGATAATTTTTATCTTCACAGCTATTCGTTTCTTAGCTATTAATATCAGAATAGATAGCCAAGTTACATTAAAAATGTTATTACTAGAAGTTTATTCTCTGAAAAAGTTAATGAAATTGACAAACCAATAGCAAATTTAACAAAGGAAAATAATGAGAAGACTTAACATGAATAAGAAATGAAATGGGCGGTGTCACAACAGAACTAACTGAAATAAAAAGGATAACATCAGGGTATGATGAAGAACTGTACTCTCACAAATTTTGAAAGCCTAGAAGAAATGGCAGATTTCTAGAAACACACTACTTACCTAAACTAACACAGACTGAGGTAGAAATTTGAACAGATGCCTAACAGAAGAACAGGTCATAGAAAAACTACCAAGAAAAAAAAGAAAGTCTTGGCCCAGACAGCTTCCTGGAGAATTCTACCAAACATTCAAAGAAGACCTATCATCAATTCTATTCAAATTATTCCAAAACATAGAAAAGGATGAAATCTTCCCAAGTTCATTTTATGAAGCAAGCATAACCCAGATACCAAGACCAGACAAAGATACCAATAAAAAGGAAAACTACAGACCAGTATCCCTCATGAATATAAATGCAAAAGTCTTCAACAAAATCCTAGCCAGTAGTCTCCAACTCAAAAAAATAATACATCATGACCAAGTGGGATTCATACCAGGTATGCAAGGATAGTTCAACATTAGAAACACAATCAACATAATCCATCACATAAGTAAAATAAAGGAAAAGAACCACATGATAATATCAATTGATGCAGGAAATCCTTTGATAAAATCTGACACCCATTCCTGATTAAAAATAATAATAATAATCTCAGAAAAATAGGAAGGGAAATTCCCTAATATAATAAAGGGCATATATGTAAAAGGGCAATAAGGCAAGAAAGGGAGATAAAAGGCATTCCAATTGGAAAGGAGGAAATAAAACTATCCCTATTTGCAGATGACATGATTTTATTCATAGAAAATTCCAGACACTTAGCAAGAAAACTACTGAAACTAACTGAAAGATTCACCATAGTGTCAGGATACAAGATCAACATAAAAATCAGTTGAATTCCTTTACATTGACAAAGATATCTCTGAAAAAGAACTAAGGGAAACAATACCATTTACAATAGCTGCCAAAAAGATGAAATACTTGGGAATAAATCTTAGCAGGGACACAAAAGACCTATATGAAGAAAACTACAAAACACTACTACAAGAAACAGTAAGATATCTACATAAATGGAAGAATACCATGCTGATGGTAGGAAGACTGAACGTTGTTAAAATATCAATATTACCCTAAGCAATCTATAGATTCAATGCAATTCTGATGCAGATTCCATCAGCATTCTTCAAGGACATAGAAAATCCAATCACTAATTTTATATGGAAAGGACAGAGACCTGGAACAAGCAAAGCACTACTGAAGAAGAACAAAGTAGGAGTCTCACACACCCCAGTCTCAAAACCTTCTATACAGCCACAGTAGTCAAAACAACCTGGTATTAATACAATGAAAGACACATAGACTAGTGGAACAGAATTGAGTACCCAGAAATACATCCATCCACCTGTTGTCAGCTGATCTTTGACAAAAGGCCAAAATCCATTAAATGGGGAACAGTCTCTTTAACAAATGGTGCTAGCAAAAACTGGATAGTCACTTGTAGAAAAATGAAATGAAATCCATACCTCACACCATACACAAAAACTGACCCCAGATGGATCAAAGACTTAAACATAAAACCTAAAAGTATAAAGTTTATCCAAGAAAAAATATGGGCAAACTTAGGGGCCCTAATATATGGAACTATTAGACCATCAAACATAAGTAAAAAATGCACAAACAGCAGAAGATAAACTAGTTGACTGGGACATTCTGAAAATTAAATTCTTATGTGCACCAAAAGACTTCTCCAAAAGAGTAAAAAGAGAACCTTTAGATTGGGGGAAAAAAAATTCAGCAACAACATATCTGACAAGGGACTTATCTCTAAAATTTAGAGAAAACTCCAACACCTCAACATGATAAGTAGAAAAAAATCCAAATAAAAATGGGCAGAAGACATGAACAGACACTTCACCAAGGAAGATATTCAGGCAGCCAGCAAACACATGATGAAATTTCACAATCATTAGCCATTAGAGAAATGCCAATCAGAACAACAATGAGATATCATCTCACCCCAAAACTAATAGCAAAGTTCAACAAGACAGAAAATAGCAAATGCTGGCAAAGGTGTGGAGAGATTGGGACTCTCATATATTGCTGGTGGGACTGTCAAATGATACAACCAATGTGGAAATCGGTATTGTGATTCCTTAAAAAGTTGGAAATATAGATACCATTTGATCCAGAAATCCCATTACTAGGTATATATCCTAAAGAAGTGAGAACCAGGACATGAGTAGATAATATGCACACCCATGTTCACTGCAGTACTATTTGCAATAGTAAAGAGATGGAAACAACCTAAACGCCCACTAACAGGTGAATGGATAACTAAACTACGTACATACAGACAATGGAATACTATGCAACACTAAAGCATAATGAAGAATCCATGAAACACTTCACAATGTGGATGAACTTGGAGGACATTATACTGAATGAAGTAAGTCAATCACAGGACAAATATTTTATGAGTCCACTATTGTAAAAAATCAAGGAAAGGTTTACAAATGGAAGGGAACTTTCTTTGTTGGTTACCAGGAATGGGAGACGAGGGTTAGGGAAACTGCTGGATAGGTAAGAGATAAGTACTGATTTGGGTGGAGGGAAAGGCAATACACCAAAAACAAGTGACCAGCACAATAAGCCTAAGGAAAAGGAAGACACAGAGAGGTGCACAAGAAATAGAGACAACAAAGGTAAACACTTTTACATATACAATACTGCATTATCAGTATTAACAAACTTTAATCTATGGGTAGATACATAGGTAGACAGGGTAAATGATCAGAAGGGAATATATCCATGACTATATGTAAGTTTGGGAGCTCTGGTGGCATAGTCCCTCAGGCATTTGACTGCTAACCAGAACTCTGACTGTTCAAACCCACCAGCCACTCCTCAGAAGGAAGGTTGGGCAATCTACTTCCATACTGATACCACCTTGGAAACCCAAGGAGGGGTCACTGTGAGTCAGAACCAACTCGATGGCACTGAGTTTTTTTGTTGTTGTTGTTTGTTTCATATGTAAGTTTTCCAGATGATATTTCTATACACATATTTTTATCTGCCATTAGAATGATACAATAGACCTAACAGTGGGCAAAGTTGTAACTTCTTAGCCATAGCCCAAAACCTTAAGGGAGTGAGTTGCTGGGCCCACAGGCTCAGGACCATGGTTGTCAGGGACATGAAGCTCAATTGGCACAGCATACTACACAAAAACATTGTCTTACATCCTACTCTGATGAGTAGCAACTTGGGTCTTAAAAGCTTGTGAGATGTAGCAATTGGTCTCTCCTCATCTGGAGCAAAGAAGAATGAAGGCAATCAAAGAAGCATGGAAATAATTAGTCCAAGAGACTAGTGGATCATGGAAACCTCACCCTTATGACTCTCAGACCAAGAGAACTAGATGGTGCCTGGCTACCACTGTCAACCAGTTGGAAAGAGATCAAAATAGGAGATCCTGGGTAGAGTGGGAGAAAATTGTGGTATAAAACTCAAAAGCATAAAAAGATCATACTTGCTTTTTAGCTGCCATACATGACTTAGTTCATTGTCAAATTCAAGTTGTTGATGAACTTAAGGTATGGACCAAATGGAAAGAATTTGGCTTGAATAGAATTCTTGGTCAAGGATGAGAAGTCTTAATCTGATGGGCATGCTTCTGCTCTGATGGATTAAAGTATTTACCTGAGGCCAATACTAGGGGGAAAAAAAAAAAAAAGGCCAGACTTACTGGTCTGATGGGGACTGGTGAAACCCCCAAGACCATGGCCCCTAGTTACCCTTTGGGCCTGTAATTAAACTCACACCTATGTCTGCCAGCCAAACAATAAATAGGCCTACAAGGTAATCATTTGTACTAGGTAAGTACCCTCCTTAGAAAAATCAATCATGGGAGATCAGAAGGGCAGCATTTGCACAGGGAGATAGCTTAGAGGTCAGGAATACATAGGAATGAAGGACACAGGGAAAAGGTAACCACAGGAAGTGGGAAGAGAGCTGTTACATTACGGGGATTGTAATCAATGTCATGAAACAAAATGTGTATGAACTGTTGAATGGAAAATGAATTTGCTCTGTAAACTTTCACCCAAATCACACCCAAATTAAAAAACAAAACAAAATTTTATTAAAAAACAAAACAAAACAACAACTCAGTGCCATCGAGTTGTATCTGACTCATAGCAACCCCTTTCCTTGGGTTTCCAAGGCGGTATCACCATGGAAGTAGATTTCCCAACCTTCCTTCCAAGAAGTGGCTGGTGGGTTTGAACCACCATCCTTCTGGTTAGCAGTCAAATGCCTTAGGCACTACCCCCAAATGCATTAGACATTTCTATCCATAGTCTTTCAAGGTCATACAGAAAGGTAACACTCAATTTCTCCTTATCATATGATTTTCACTGTGAGTACACCCTATGACTGCTGAGCCCTGAGCAAGCCAGTGCAGTCACTCCATTCACAGAAGGTATAGGTTACAGCCATGGAGCAAGAAAGAGGCAGGCCAAAGCTGATATATGATCCAGGCTGCTTCCTCCCTCTCCACTCATAGTGTGCTACCACTACTTCTACCGGGCTACTATGTGAAAATCAGTATGTGAATGTGACCTATGAGTAGCAAATGGTAAATATAGTAGATACTCAAGCAAGATACAAGTGTGCCATGTGGTGGAAAATAATTCCATAAAGATTCAGAAGCCTACCATATTCATGAAATTTTAAAGAATTCAGTAATCAAGTACAGATGTTATAAAGTAAAGACAGGTGGTAGGACCTTGCACTATCTATGATAAAGAAAGAGACATAATTATAATGTATGCTCCCTCTGTGTGTCTTAAACTGTTTCCCATTTTTCATCTGTTTGTGTTACATCCAAATTAATTTCTTCATGTATTCCAGTTCTCTATTTCTTTTTTCAGCTGTATCTCCATTCCAGTTGCTGTGGAGTTGACTTCAACTCCTAGCCACCCTATGCATGACAAGGAAGAACTGTGCTCCGCAGGGCTTTCAATGGCTGGGTTTTCAGAAGTAGATTTCCAGGCCTTTCTTCCAAGGAGCCTCTGGCGGAACTAGAGATTCCAGCCTTTCTGTTAGTAGCCAAGCACCTTAACCATTTGCACCACCCAGCAACTCCTAGCTGTGTCTAGTGGACTGTTTTGCCTATCCTTTGAGTTTAAATTTCAGTCTATTTTTTATTTCTGGAAGTCCTACTTTGGGTTCTTTTTCTTTTTACCTTTTTTTTTGACAAGAAATGATAGATTTATTGAACGCTTGCTGCAGCAAGGAAGAATGCATTACAAAAGGGCTGTTGGGCCATCTAAATATGGTGGGCATTGGACTTTTTATAGCATTTGATCTTGTACAGAATGCCTCTAAAGAGGGATATGTGTATATATCCATATATTTGTTGTTGTTGTTGTTGTTAGGTGCCATTGAGTCAGCTCTGACTCATAGAGACCCCAAGTGCTACAGAACAAAACAATACCTGGTCCTGCACCACTCTTAAAATCCTTGCTATGCTTGTGCCCATTACTGCAGCCACTGTCAATTCATCTCGTTGAAGGTCTTCCCCTTTTTCGCTGACCATCTACTTTACCAAGCATGGTATCCTTCTCCAGGGACTGATCCCTTCTGACAACATGGCCAAAGTACCTGAGACTAAGTCTGACCATTCTATCTTTGAAGGAGTATTCTGGCTGTACTTCTTTCCAAGACAGATTCTTTCATTCTTGTGGCAGTCCATGATATTTTCATTATCCTTCACCAACACCACAATTCAAAGGGATCAACTCTTGTTCGGTCTTCCTTATTCATTGTCCAGCTTTTGCATACATATAAGCCTGTTGAAAATGCCATGGCTTGGGTCAGGCGCACTTTAGTCTTCAAATGACATCTTTGATTTTTAAGGAGGTCTTTTGTAGCAGATTTGCCCAGTGCAACATGTCATCTGATTTCTTTCAGTTGTTTTTCAAACATTATAGTCTCTTGCTCTTACATTTTCAACTTGTCTTATTTCTGGCATAACAGGAGGTGAAACACTAGCATCAGAATAAAAAAAATGAAGAAAAAAAAAACCAAACCTGGTTTTGTCTAGTTGATTCCCACTCATAGCAACCTTACAAGACAAGAGTAAAACCGCCCCATAGGCTTTCCAAAACTGTAAATCTTCACAAAAACACACTGCCATATTTTTCCCCTGTGAAGCAGCTAATAGATCTGAACCATCAGTTTACCAAGCAAGTAACCACTGCACCCCCAGAGATCCTCAGAATCTAATTATGTGGATTTAAATTCCAAACTAACTTTGGGCAAGTTATTTAGCCTCCCTGTCCCTCAGTTTTCTCATCTGTAAAGTAGAGATAATAATAGTACAGTTGATCTCTGAATCCCCCAGAATTTACCTACTTATAGCCTACTATTGACTGGAAGACTTACCTATAAACATAAACAGTTAATTAACACAATTTTTGCTGTACAGTTACTAGATTTTCACATGAAAGCACACACCTACACAACAGATAATGTTATTAACTATGGCATGATGATTATTTATTATTCATTAAATGGAAGTGGATCACCATAAAGGTCTTCATCCTCATCAGCTTTCAGGAAGGAAGCTTTGAGGAAGAGGAAGAGAGGTCTTGGTCATGCTGTCTCAGGAGTAGCAGAGGTGGAAGAGGTGGAGGAGGTGGAAGGGGAGGCAGGAGAGACAGGCACACTCGGTGTAATTTTATGAAAATACATTGTAATTTCTGTCTGACATTTTTGTTTTTTCACTTCTCTAAAATTATTTCTATACAGTACCACTCCTTCTTCCACCATTTCCTTTAGTTTCAGTGTCTGTATTGTAGAAGGATCCATGTTGGAAAAGAAGTGAAAAGCAGCCTTGGATAATGGGAACCTTCTGCCAGATTGTTTAATGTCAATTTGTTTTCTGGCCCTGCTTCTTCTACATCTTCTTCCTCATCGTCAGACACTAGTTTGTAAGCAGTCATCTCCATCAAACCATCTTCTGTTAATTCCTCTGATATGATGTCCATTAACTTCTTGAATTTCTCCTAGAGCCACATCTTCAAAAAATTCTGCATACCAGTGAACCTGGTTATAAATTTAAACTCATGTTGTTCAAGGGTCAACTCTGTGTAGGTAATTTATGAGAATTAAGAGTTAATAGATATAAAGTGTTTGAATGCCTTGGTATTAAAAAATATTATATATGGTTTGCTATTACTATCTTTTGTGACTAATATATTTTTAATTGAGGTGAAGTTCAATTAACCATTTTTAAGCATACCATTCAGTGGCATTTAGTACATTTACAATCTTGTACAACTATCACATCTAGTTACACCTCAGAAAACCAAAACAAACTCACTGCCATTGAGTCAATTCCAACTCATAGCGACCCCCTTTGGGTTTCTGAGGCAGTAAATCTTTATGGAAGTAGACTGTCCAGTCTTCCTTCGGTGGAGTGGCTGGTGGGTTTGAACTGCCAACCTTCTGGTTAGTAGTCAAATAAAGGCCTTAGGCACTATGCCATCATCTACACCTACTCCTCACTTATCAACTATCCTGTTATCCAAAATTTTGCATTTATGACAATAGTAAAAAATCTATTATCTGATTATTTTGTGTATTAATGACATATATCTGACAGTAACAAACCCTGAGGTGCAAGCAAGAGTAACACTGGCTGTGATGGTTACAATTATGTGTCAACTTGATGGGACAATGATTTGGTAATGATGTAATTTGGCACTTATGCAGTGATATAGTTATCCTCCATTTTGTGATCTGATGTGTCATCCCTATTTTCCCATAACACTGATTTTCATGTAGCAACCTGGTTTTTAGAACCTAAGTATGTCAATAATTGTGAGTGTAATTCCAAAATGTTTTCATTATCTTCAGAGGAGGCCTTGTGTCCAGTCCTCTTGCAGTTCCGTTTCCCTCCAACCTCCAATAATTGCCAACATTCTCTATAGATTTAATTATTCTGTATCTTTCATAGAAACAATGATACAATATTGCAGCCTTTCTGTCTGGCTTCCTTCATGTAGCATAATTTTTTTGAGTTTTATCCATGATATGGTGTGTATCAGTACTTCATTCTTCTTATGGCCGAATAATATTCCATTGAAGAATCAAATCATTTGAATTGTGTTGGCAAAGTATACTGAATATACCATGGACTGCCAGAAGAATGAACAGGTCCGTCTTGAATGAAGTACAGCTGGAATGCTCCTTAAAGGCAAGAATGGTCCTGTTTCATCTCATATGCTTTGGTCATGTTGTCAGAAGGGACCAGTCGCTGAAGGATATCATTCTTGGTAAAGCAGAGGGTCAGTGAAGAAAGGGGAAGACTCTCAATGAGATGGATTGACACAGTGGCTGCAACAGTGGCCATAAGCATAGTGAGGATTGTGAGGATGGCACAGGACCAGGCAGTGTTTTGTTCTGTTTTACTATGAGCTGCAGCTAACTCACAGCACCAAACAACAACAATATCCCCTTGCATAGATACATTGTATTTTAACCATTCATCCATTGGTGAAGTTTTGGGTTGTTTCCACTTCTGACTATTGTGAATAGTGCTGCTGTGAATATTTGTGTATTTGTTTGAATACTTATATTTAATCATTTTGGGTATATACCTGGGAATGAAATTGCTAGGTCATGTTTTAGTTTTTGAGGATCTGTGAAATGGTTTTCCATGGTACCTGCACCATTTTACCTTTCCACCAGCAATGTACAAGCTTTCCAATTTCTTCACATTCTCAAAAGTACCTGTTGTTGTCCATATTTTTTGTTATATTTATCCTGCTGGGTATGAAGTGGTTATCTCGTGGTTTTGATTGCATTTCACCAATGACTAATGGTGTTGAGCATCTCATGTGCTTGTTAGCCTTTTGTATCTCTTATTCAAGTCCTCTCTCCATTTTTTTTTAATTGTTGGATTGTAAAAGTTCTTTATATATTCTGGATACAAAACCCTTATCATACATATAATTTGCAAATATTTACTCTCATTCTGTGGATTGTCTTTTTACTTTTTTTTTTTTTTTTGATAATGTCATCTGATGCACAAGTTTTAAATTTTGATGAAGGCTGAATTATGTTTCATTGCTAGTGTATAGAACTACAACTGATTAACATTTTTAAAAAATGTTGTTTTAGGTGGAAGTTTACACAAAAATTAGGTTCCCATTAAAAAATTTTTATACAAATTGTTCTGCTACGTTGGTAACAATTTTCACAACGTCAGCATTCATTATTTCTTTTGTTTGTTCTGTTTCCATTGATCTCACTTCCCTAATCGTCTTTGCTTTTAGTTAAAAGTTGGCCATCTGGTCTTGTATAGTTGGTCATTTAAAGGCGCACATTCTTTATGGGTGATATTGTTCATGTCATAAGCCAATCTATTACTTGGTTAAAAGAAGACCTCCAGCAGTGGCTTCAGTTCCAAGTCAAAAGGGTATCTTAGGCCAATAGTCTCAAGGGTTTCTATCAGTCTAGTAAGTCTAACCTTTTTTAAGAATTTGGATTTTGTTTTACGTTTTTCTCCAATTCTATCTGGGGTCTTCTATTGTGTCCCTAGACAGAATGATCGGGTACCGCTGAATTTTATGCATCAATCTTGTATCACTGTTGTTGTTGTTGTGTGCTGTCGAGTCGGCCCCGACTCATAGCGACCCCTCCTTGGGTTTCCGAGGCAGTTATCACTACGGAAGTAGGATTGCCCAACCTTCCTTCCGAGGAGTGGCTGGTGGGTTTGAACCGCCAGCCGTCTGGTTAGCAGGCAAGTGTCTTAGCCACTATGCTTTCCTCAATTCATTAGTAATAGGTTTTTTGTACATTCTTTAAATTTTCTCTATGTAAGATCATGTGGCTAAGGTACTTGACTGCTAACCAGAAAGCTAGCAGTTCAAACCCACCAGCCACTCCTCGGAAGGAAGATGGGGCAATCTACTTCCGTAATGATACTGCCTTGAAAACCCAAGGAGGGGTCGCTATGAGTCGGGGCCGACTCGATGACACATAACAACAACAACAAGGTACAAATATAATTTTGATACTTTTATATGAGGAGGTCTGGTAGTGTAGTGCCTAAGGCATTTCACTGCTAACCAGAAAGAAGGCTGGTGGCTCAAACCCCCCAGCCACTCCTTAGAAGGAAGGTTGGGCAATCTACTTCTGTAGTGGGTAGCCTTGAAAACCTAAGCAGGGGTCATGAGTTGGATCCGACTCGACGGCAGTGAGTGTGGTTTGGATTTGGTACTCATATATGGATGCCACTATTTTTAATGCCTGAAATCTTGAAGTCAGCTGGTTCCCAATCATGGTGCTTTTTTTTCTTCTAAGTGTGAGCTGCTTTTTCGCAGTTTCTTTGCTTCTGCCAGCACCCAATTGCTCTGATTTGTAACTATGTAAAAAGTGAAATCTGCTTGGTTTTTCTGTGATCACCCAGGCATTAAGATTTAGGGTTGCAAATATTTACAATGGCCAAGCTATTGTTCCAAATTCTCAGAGGGTAGGGAGTATTCTGCCAGAGCAGCAATACCTAAGATAGTTCCTAAGTTTTTAGGGTTGAGTTTCTTATTTGACACCCTCTTCGGATCCTCCTAGCATTTGCCAGGGCATGAAAACTAAAGCTCAAGTTTACTTGGTTTATCAAGTGGCTTCTGGGTGTTTTTTTTTTGCTTCCTTTCTGGGTTCTCAGTTTGTTTTTTGGCCTGAGAGCACTCTTTTCTTTCTTGACAAATCATTGGTGCATTAAAAGGAAAAAAAAAAGTTCTGCTTTTTCAGCCTGTTTTTTTTTTTTTCATAGCAGGGAGTGGTCAGGGTAATCACTCATGCTGACAGAAATTGAAATGTCAATCATTTTGGTGGTATTTTGCTTTTAGTGGTTAAAGAGCAAGGAGCCCTCACTTTGCTAACCAAAAAGTTGGCAGTTTGAACCCACCAGCTGCTTCACAAAGGATGTGGCAATCTGCTTCCAAACCTTACAGCTTTGGAAACCCTATGGGGGGCAGTTTTACTGTTTTCTGAAGGGTCACTATGAGTTGGAATTAAGGACAGCAGTTTGTCTTTAGTCAGAGTAAAGAAGGTTCTAGGCATTAATTTTCTGCAACACAGAGTAGTTTTTTTTTTTTTTTACTTGTGAAGTTAAAAACCACAGGAAAGCAAGGCAAAGCCAACCATTTAGCTCATAATCATACGTCTACTTAGTATTTGATCACCTACAATGTGACAATGATAGTCACGGAGGTATTTATCAGTACAGCAAAATAGATGAAGTCCTTGCTCTTACACAGCATATATTCTGGGGTGGTGTTGAGGGTAACCAAGTAGCAGCTCGGGGAAGTGTCATTTACAGCCTTTTAATTACTTTTTTGTATTTCACCTTTCACTTAAAATGAAGTGGGAAACCATTAGGTGAGTTGGAGCAATGCTATGTGACTTATGATTGAAAAGAATGTGCCAAGTGCTGTGTGTGAAGACTGCTAGAAGGGAGCAAACAGGAAGACCAATAAACCAAGTAAGAGATGGAGCTTTAAACCGTAACAGCAGTGATGACAGTAGTCAGAAAGCTGACAGAATTGCTATTTGATTAGAAGTGTGAAAATTCAAATTTGATGCCTAGGTTTGGAACCAATGTAACCTAAGAGTTTGCTTTTACCGAAGCCAAGTAAGGTTTGTGTGTCTGTATAAATCAAGTTTTAGAAACCTTAGAAGATGACTCAATTGAGACTTCGTCCTTACAGATGTCAAAAGGTGGATATTGAATAAGCAGCTATATATAGGAATATTGAGTTCAGGGAAGAGATTGCTGGGAGTTAAGTCTCCAAATGATTGATGGTTAATTTTGTCCCTAACAAACCAGGACATGCAAGTACTGTTTGGTACTATTCAAATTTCATATGGTAAACAAAAAATCAAGGTTATGGAGAGGCTGGTTAAGCACTTGGCAAGAGTTGGCTGTTTTGACTATCAAAGGCACCTCAGACAAAAGGCCTGGCAACCTATTTCTAAAATGTCAGACATTGAAAACTCTATGGGGCACAGTTCTCTTACACACATGGAGATGCCATTAAGTCAGAATTGATGGCAACTGGTTTTATTTTGGTGATAGGTGAAACTCAAAGATACGATTTCCTAAGATCATTTTCTACCAACAGGAAAAAAATGATTTTTATAATTAAAAAATAATCCCATTCAGAAATAATGTGTAACTTGGGAAGAGATGATAAACAATGGGGCCTTGTAATGAAAACAGTATTTCTAATATAAAAAAACAATTACCAAAACAATGTAAGTTATTCATAAAAAAAATTCAAAATTAACAATGCAAACTATTCAGCTTCCTTCAATCTTTAAAATTTTAATCTTTTAATGTGTTCCTAACAATGATTCATTTTGTGGCTGTCAAATGTTTTTAAATACAAATTTTTTTACCATTTGTTCTCCATGATATCGAGACCAAAATAGTAGCCACCTTATGTTACATTTAACGTGTTAAATTAGGTAAACACTGCAAACACCATCAACATGGCATCTTACCTTTTCACTGGGGGAGGGTGGTGCTGGTGTTTGCTTAGAACCACCAAATGAAAACTGAGTTCCAATCCTAGTTCAGCTATTCAATGTTTAAGGTGGAAGACTTTGTACTTACTCTTCTAGTAACACTTCCCCACTTGTTTAGTATCTATGTATCCTTCTCCAGAAGCTATCATGCTTGGTAGAGGTCAGTGAAAAGATGACTCTCAATGGAACTGACTGACACAGTCGCTCAAGCACAGCAAAGATTGTAAAGATGGCGCAGAACCAGGCAGTGTTTTGTTCTGTGTACACACGGTTGGTATGAGTCAAGAGCCGACTAGATGGCACCTAACAAGTATCAAGAATAAAGTTAGATCTTAATTATAAATTTTGAACATTCCTAGCTACCGTTTTCCTAATTTAGATACTGTAGGCAGTTAATGCAATTTTAATATTCAAAGTGTAAGAATCAACTTAGTTACAATTCAAAGTACTATGAAATTTGTTAGGTATCAGAAATTTAGTACTTAGGCATGCAATAGAACACATTCTACAAATTAAGCCAAAACCAGTAAGGTCAAGATTACTGGCTGGCTGTTACAAGAAGAGTTTTTTTTTTTTTTTTTTTAAATCACTGCCATCGAGTGGGGTCCGACTCATAGCGACCCCTCCTTGGGTTTTGAGGCGCTATCACTACAAAGGTAAATCTCCAAACCTTCCTTCCGGGGAGTGGCTGGTGGGCTCAAACCTCCAGCCTTCTGGTTAGCAGTCAGAAGCCTTAGGCACTGCGCCACCAGATTTCTAAAATTGGTTCTCCAATGTTGCCATGCATCAGAATCACCTGGAGGGCCTTTTAATATTGTTGGACACCTCTCTCCATAATTCCTGATTGAATATGTGGGTCAATAATCTGCATTTTAAACAATGTCTCAGATGCCAACACTGTTGGGTCTCCAGACTAAGATACCGATGCTCTTGAACTGATTTTGGCTCATATATGGACCATTAAGGACAGTGTAGAACTGCTCCACAGTATTTCCAAGGCTGTAAATCTTTATGAAAGCAGACTGCCACATCTTTCTTCCACGGAGCAGCTGGTAGGTTCAAACTACTAACCTTTCAGTTAACACTAAATTGTTTAACCAGTGCACCACCAGGGCTCCTAAACTTTTGAAAGCCAGCCTAATTCTTCATATACTAGTTTCTTTATAACTAGTCTTTTAAGAAGTTCAAAACTGAGCTCACATATTCAAGTGTAGATTTCATGTGTTAGCTGGAATTACTGAGTAAGACCAAAGTGTCTTTAAACACAGACTTTAATGGTAACAATTTCTTTAAGCTCAATTATCTTTTAACTATTACAAGTCTTATGCAAATGTCACTATTAAGACAATATTAGTGACTTGCACTGGATTCCTCATAAAATAGAAGACAAAATTCACTGAAAGTGTAATTGACAATCATTTAACAGTTTTGTTATGCCAACACAAAAACATGGCTAATTTGAGTCAGCCCCCAAATCACTAACACAGCATGATCAGCATTTTAACTTCAACTAAGCCATTAAAAAAAAGTGAGTGTTTCACTACCCCTGAGACCACTACTTAACTGTGGTTCATACTTTAAAATGTGAGTACACCCACACATGAAAGCGAACTAATCATTGTTTTTCAGGTTTTTTACATTTGATTATCACATTGCAAACTTGCCCAGAAACACAAATTTTAATCATTAAAATGCAAATTTAAGTACCATTAACAGGCCAACTGGACAATAATCCCTATTGGTTAAGACAAACTTTAAGGATTAATTTTAAACTCAATGCATTAAAAGATGTAGGATATAGGCAGAGCCAAAATCAATTCTTAATCTGCTAATACTTCAGTCCTATACGTGGCACAAGTAATGCCAAATTCCTGGGTAGGCTAGGGGAAGGCAAACTTTGGATTTTTTAGGTTTCATTAGAGATGGTCTGAAGTCATGTCCATACATTCAAAAATGTTGGGTTTTCCAGGTACTTTACTGTTCTTTTAAACCTGGAGAAGCCTTTATGGCTTATTCCCTTAGAAGTGGCTTATGAAATATTGCAGAGAGGGAATTGGACTTACCCACTGAATATTATGTGACAATCAATGATTTAAGGAAGTCATCTCTGTAATACCTAAGAACTGTTTAAGGCTAACAAGGTCAATGTGAAAGCCAATTAGGGACCCAGAAGCTCTGACAAGTTACATGTTTTACTCATGGCTGGCTTTCAAGAAATGATATGCCTACTAAAGCTGTGATTTTTAGAGTATAGGAGTCTTACTTTGAAAACAGCCAAACAGCAGTACTTTCTTAACCTGTGGAGCGGTATGTTACGAATTTATCATTCATAATCTGAATTAAAAAAAAAGTCTTAAAAGTACATCTACTTTTAGGAACTACCAATGTTTTTAAAGCATTAAGCATTAGAATGAAAGAATTAACTCACTGGAAAATTGGATAGCTGGATCATTATTTCCCAAAGAACTGCTTGTAACAGAATAAACAGTCAGAATTCTTCAGAAGGCATGCATTTCACTTCCAGTTTAGAGAACAACCTTAAGTCAATAAATCATGTCCAAACTACATATTAAAATGTTTATAAAAATCAAGCTTTAACATTTATTTTATATCTAGCTTACCACATCTGTGTGCAGACAAGGAATGACTGCACATATGTGTAAGCAGTGCAAAAATGTGGAAATGGGGAAAAGTCACAGATGTGCTAAAAATAGAATACAGGACTGTAATAAAGCAATGGATAAAATGAGAATAAGGAGAAAAAAGCAAACTACAGGGTCAGAATTAGGAAAGGTGAAGATAATCCTTTTGTTACTACAGAAATTAAATCAGTAGCACAGATAGCACTTGTCAAACAAAAATCCAATAGCATTGACTTTTATTCATTCATGTTAAAGTCACCTGAAATGATATCTGTTGCATTTAAATGCTCATTAATGTAAATGGCTGAACAAATCCATTTCAATGGATACTCAATATCCCACATAGTAAAGTCACTTCAACACAGCCTCATGACAACTCCCACACCAAAACAGTACTTTATTTTGTAAATTTTGACCCATTATCATTCCCATTTTATGGTTTTTTCAGCTGTCAAGTGTACAAGGTGAAGAAAAATTTTAAACGGGGTGTTGCACCTGGAAAATAAGTTTCTTAAACTCCATATACATGTTTCAAAACTGCTGGGTCCCAAGTCCACCTCTGAACTCTAGGGCTGCCAGTATCGTGTGCAGCATACTAAAGCTACACTATTCGATTAGCTTATTAATTCTGCATAAATCAGGTCAATCAATGTGTCAACCTGTTAACAGACTGTGCACTTTAACTGAACATGGCAAAATATTCACTCTTTTGAACTTTACATCATCATTTGATGTCAAACAATGAAGCAAATCCCAACAGTATATACAAAAACAGCTTTGCATTTACAAAAGATTGTTTCCCATACTGATTAATCCAGGCAGCTAACTCATTGGTTTATGCAACTTTATTGAGGAAAAATAAATCAATTACTAGCAGAGCTATTAGTTGATCACTCATCCATTGACAACTTGCATCATTTATTCAGTGCTATATTAAACAGTGTATTGGAAGATAGATTAACTAACAGCTCCAAGCCTCCTAACAACTTAAATGAAAATTACAAAATGTTTGAGACCCTATTTTGGAATACAAAGGGTGTTTTGACTTCCAATTTCCATTCTCTGTAGAACAAGAACAGGTCATTCCTTTATTGACATGCATAAAATACATCACATTTTCTGTTCTGCTGATGCTATAAATTCAATACCAATTCTCCAGCCACATCAGTTATGAGCATAAAGTATATCATGTAACCTCAAACCTCTGACAGTAGAAGGCTTAAACAAAAATGGATGCTGCTAGAGTAATGCTGTTTCCTTTGATGTGACAACTGAGCATCCATCTCCCTCCCCCTCGGATGATTTCTTCAGCATGTTAGAGCAGTGAGGAATGGTTTTAGTCTCATAACCAAGTTAGAGTGAAGACATTGGCCACATAATACACATGCTCCATTTTTTTTTTTAAAAACTCTGAATCTTGGGCAACTGTTCTCTTGTAACTACTTTACAGTTTCTAAAAGCAGTTATTGTCCAAAGCTGGAAGAACTTCAGTCTTCTCAGATGAGCATGTGAATGAATGGAGGGAGGTAAACAAAAAATAAAATTTAAAAAAATGAGGTCTGATAGGGGAGCAGCCGGATAAGAAAATCAAAAAAGGAACAGTAATTTAAAGTTTATTCCAGCTATAATGCAGGTTATTCTGACTTTAAGGTAGCATCACATGGCATACTTCTGAGTCCATTCCCGAGATATTCTGTTATATCTGTAAATAAAGAAGAGGTTATTTTAAAATTTAAAATACAGTTAAAGAATTCTTAATACTTAAAAGAGGAGAAAAGATTTCTTTTTCACCACCAGATTCATAATGGAGTTCCTCTCTAACAACTATGATTAGAGTAAAAGCCAACAGAAGAGAAGCCAACAAAGGCACTGGGACTCAAAGCAATGTGAGTGATGAGAGCTCTAAATTCTAAAAGCAGTTTATTTTAATAAACACAAGGAAGTGGCGCTGACTGAGGCTAAAACCAAAGACCTTTTCTCTCTCCTACCACTGAGCCAACATTTTATTAGTAATAGTAACTCTGAAATTACATAAAATATTCATTTTGACATGTTAGTATTTTTCAAATTATTTTATATTTCAGCATGGACTTATGTTAGAATAGCACACACATTCTGTACCTCAATTAAAATGTCCATCTAAACCAGAAAAATTAGTTTTTTTTTTTAAAAAAAAAAAATCTAAATTCTAGACTGAGAAAAATGCAATTTACTTAGTGCCCTGGGTATTACTAGAAGAGAAAACGTCTTCAAGACTTAAGGCACAAAAAAATCAGTTAAAATACTGGGGAGGATGCTCTTCAATACAAGGTAGGTTTGAGTGCTGTCGATTAGTATTAATCTACGATTAGTATTAATCTACGTGTCTCACTTTCAAAGTGTGACCGGAGTTAAGCCTCAGCAGACTTGTTGAATGGAAATGGCTAGAAGTGAAAGCTGGGTATCATTGTTAAAAAGACCAACAGGTAATTCACACATAAGCAAGACTATTATTGAGGAAAATCACTAATACTGATAAATGCTATCAATTTCTCTCTGAATTATACCCATGCCACAAGCTATTTACCCCAACAACAATAAAAGTACAGTGATAAGATTAACCTTAAGAAGTAAATTTACAGCAAAGAACACAGGAGAACTTTCAAATTTGCATTTACAGTTTGAACTTAAAAAATATGAACTAGCTTATTTTCAAACCAAGAATCAAATAAACTACTTTCTAAATTTTAAGAAATACACATTTTTTCTATTAATAGTTATCTCATTTACGGCTATCCCTTCAAAAAGCCAGCACTTAAAACAGACTTCATTTAGCATACAAGGAGCCACAAAGTATAGCTGACAATAATGCATGCTTGTCAGTAATAAACATTTAGTTCAGATGCTTAAGCTTAAAAGTGTTTTTTCCTTTTAGTACTACCTACTGGCAAAATTTGGCCTAAATTACCACATTCTGTAATATACTGAATGAATGTAAGAGTCTTTAGTTAAAATTTAAATATCATGTAGTTTGAAAAAGATACTTCTTAAATTTCCATTTCTTACTCAAACCAAAACCAAACTCACTGTCATCCAGTCAGTTCTGACTCATAGCAATCCCCAAAGGGTTTCCAAGGCAATAAATCCTTCTAGAAGCAGACTGCCTTATCTTTCTTCCGACCTTTTGGTTAGCAACCAAACGCCTTAACCAAATTGCTTTGCCATGCAACAATATTTAAGCAGAAACTACTACTCCTACACTTTCAAGCTAATCAGAGAGATCAAGCAGTTAAATAGTTTGCAGAAAACTGCCAAATCTGTTACCTTTTGTTAGTTAATACAGTGCCTTAAAACATGCAGCACTCAAGTGCTGGCAGTACCATGAATAAGCGCACCATAGAGTGCAGATCCTCTTACCCTACAACATAGCGTATTTCTCTGTCCACTCTCTTGCTAACCTATTGTACCTAATTGAACAAGTATACTTAGCATTAATATAACATATGGAAGTTATAATGGTGAGGTCGAACATAAAGGTAATTTAAATAGTTGGGAAATTTGTATCAATTTTATTTTCCAAAAGTATAACTGGGGTAAAGAATTTTTCTTCCCTAAAATGTCATAATTTAAGAAACACTGTGTTTAACATATTAGAAAAAGAAAGTATTTTAAAGGGGTTACTCATCATATAAGCTAAAACCTTATGATTAAGTGATTTTTAAACAACATTTCAATTAACTAGCTTTCTGGTAAATTTCAACTATAATCTTACCAGAAATTAGCATCAAGTCTTCTTGACACTGTCATAACGTATAGCAGAATATAAACTCAACTCATTAAGTAAAACCACTTTTTCATGTCATTTCCCTTAAACTAGTTTAGACTTACTTATCTCTGTCTGTTTTATAGATCCGTGCAATCTCTGGCACTAGGGGGTCATCTGGGTTCGGATCACATAGCAGTGAACAAATGGATAAAAGAACTGCAAGGAAACAAATGTCTGTTATCCAACATCTAACATCAGGATAAGTAAAAGTTATCAAAGAATATTTTAAAACACGTATTGTAAACTTCAATCCTCAAAAGGACTGTTATTAATTTATATCCTCATTTCTAAAAGACAAAAAGTATTAGAGATTTTGCATCACAAAACAGAACCAAGAAACCAAACCAAACTCACTGCCATCAAGTCAATTCTGACTCATAGTAAACTCCCCTTGGGTTTCTGAGGCCGTAAATCTTTATGGAAGTAGACTGCCCAGTTTTCATTTCACAGAGTGGCTGATGGGTTTGAACCACCAACCTCCTGGTTAGTAGTCAAATGCCTTAGGCACTAGGCCACCGGTGCTCCTTCTCAGAATAGAATTCCTAGTAAATAAGGACTGCTAACAATAGAGCTCTGCTGGCAAGTTCAGTACTGACTAGATACTTTTAAAAACTACTGCCAAACTCAAGAGATTCCAAGGTATCCAAATAGTGACATATTCATTTATTCCATATTTTTAGGTAGGTAGCATTAAAATTTAAGTAATCAAGAGTTAAGAAGATCTAGGGAACATTTATGCCATCTGTTATTCTTAACTATAAGGCATGATAAAATATCTGTTCTGCCCTGCCCTGGTGAACTTTCTCACAAAAACTCCGTACACTTCCCTCCCCTATGAAATGTTTTGTCTCCTGTTCAAATGATCCACAGTGGTATGACATCCTTATGTATTAACAGAAGCCATATCCCCAAGCCAAAAAAAATCCATGGCTTTCAAGTTGATTCTGACCTATAAGCAACCCTACAGGACAGAGTAGAATTGCCCCACAGGGTTCCCAAGGCTGTACATCTTTATAGAAGCAGTGTGCCACATACATCTCTAGCAAGTGGCTGGTGGGTTCAAACTGCTATACTTTCCATTAGCAGCCGAGCACTTTAATACCGTATCACCAGGGCTCCTTATATCCCCAAGAACACTGTCTAAAGTGGAAGAATGTCAAAATCTCTCTAGTACTGGCACTTTAGCTCCATTTCTTAAACCCTTATCTGTTCAATGTATCAACTCAGAAAATGCCAAGCATCGTAAGGCACATACTGCATGCACAGTGAGTGCCTACTAGGTGATAGTCACACCATGCAGGGTGTTACACAAAAAGCATTATCATAAGAGACAAAGCATTATCATTCTTTTTAGAAATTAATTAACTATGACAGCAGCAAATAAAATTTTAAAGTGTATAGGAGAGGAGCATATATAAAATTACAGAGTAAGAGACACCTGGCTATACAGTAGCTCAGAGTGTTTCAGTTGTAATGCTTCAGTTATGACTGCTAGTTGATGAATTAGCAAAATATGACTCCCACAGAAACAAGTTGTCCAACAAAAATTTCAACCTGCACCTCTAGAAATATATGCTGCAGTATACAGCTTCTCCAAAATGGTTAAAACACTTGGAATTGGGTACTTAAGTATGAGGGCCTGATTTGAAGAGAAACTAATTGGAATATATGTAAGATGGTGAAAAAAAAGGAAGTCTAAATTTATGTCATATTTTAACACTTGAAAGAAAGTAGTATTTTTTTTTTAAAATGTCCCCTTCCCCCAAAAATGATTCTACTCAAAAGTTTGGGAAATACTACACAGCCTCTCTAGGAGATTCAAATGCACTGTATTAACAAATATCTCAAACACCAACATAATTAGCAACATTAATAGTCTAATTCTGTATCTGAAGAATACTAATACCAAAAATTGAAAATTATTATTAGAAGGCAGATTTCCTTTCCCATTAATATTTTTGTTTTATGTGTGGGTAATTCTATTTGTGGGGTAAAAAGTGATGTAATATTACATAGTGGATCCTTATTACAAGGAGAGGACCAGAAATGATATAGACATTTTTCAAAATCTATCATTTTAGACTGTTATCAGACACAATCTACCATACTCACCTAACACCTACTCAAAGCCTTTTTATTTTAAAACACAAGAAGCCAAAAAACAATGTTTCCCACAAATGGAAACCTCAAGATTTAAAGACTCTATTATTCATAAAGTTTAGCTATGTTATACCATGCTAGTCAAAAGGCAACAAGTAAGCCTTGTTCTCATTACTTCTCACGTAATGAGAAATACAAGTGGCCTGGGAATGAAAACTGTACAGACAACCTATTAAAATAAACTCTGCCGTATTTGTGATAAATTTAACACAGGTAAAACGACCACCAACCACACTCAACAATTTCTATTTTAACTTCTTCTCACAAAATCTCTTTAATCAATGCTGCCAAAGCAGCAAAATGATATAAATTACTTCTCATTCCTTCCCTACCTCATAAACTAAATTGGCAGGAAGATAAAAGATTCAGATTATTAGGTTCAAAATTTAAACTCTTGACTAAATAAATAAATAAATAAATAAATAAGAGCACCTTAAAACTTTCTTTAAAGATATTTACCTTTAGAAATAGTTAAAGCAGGAGACCACTGTGATCTTAGAATATCGAGACAAATGCTGCCATTACTGTTAATATTTGGATGATAAATTCTTGTTGTAAATGCAACCTAAAACAAAAAACGTTTAGGTATTTTTCTCAAATAAAAACAAGTATTCCTAAACTTAAGTAAATCAGTTTTAACAAGGTTTAGAAAATTAAGACACAATTTAAGAAAATAAAACGGCTAATGCCTAATTTACACATAAAAACAAAGAGCACATAATATAAAAATTGGTTTTGAAATTCTGACCAAAATCTTACCACCTTCTCTCTTTTTAATTAAAATGGAAAATATGACTTTGGGGCAAAAGATTTTAATATCAGTGACATGGAGTTAACACTGGCCTCACCACACTGAGTACTGAAGAGCAATTTCAAAGATATTTAAAATACATTCATTACAAAATAAGAAACTTATGTATGCATCCAAAATTTATAGACAAGTTCATTTAACTTTAAGGTATCATTAAGTTAAATATGTGTTTGAGTCTGTATTTCTAGTGTACATAAATGACAAACTTGGACACAGGCAGTCCCCAGGTTTCAAATGTGTGACTATAAACCACCTGTGGTTGTTGTTATGTGCTGTCAACTTGGACAGACTCACAGAGAACCCTCCTTGGGTCTCCGAGGCAGTATCACTACGGAAGTAGATCATCCAATCTTCCTTCCGAGGAGTGGCTGGTGGGTTTGAACTGCTAGCCTTCTGGTTAGCAGTCAAGTGCCTTAGGCACTATGCTACCAGAGCTCCATAAACCACCCCTACTGACTCTTTAAAGCAGGGATTCCTATTGGTTCTGTCAAGGCCTATGAAACACTAAGACTTGAATTTTTACCATTTGAATGATTTATCAGGTAACAGAAACAGAAAAATTACAGGTCTAAGCAATGAACAGGAGACTCAGGAACATTCAAATTGGTGGTTAGCTGTCATTTTCTGAGCACAGAGCCACCTGAGTGGCTCTGAGTGGGGCAGAGCTATTTCAAATCCCGCTTTAACAATATGGAAAAATTTGTGTTCGCTCTGAAATGACTGAACCTGAAGTCACTCAGAAATGACTATTCACGACAAATTCATCATCACAATTATCACCACTTGCTACAGTTGCAGCTTTTTTATCACTTGAAAAGGCTTCTTGCACTAAAAATCACAGCTATCAAGTCAATTCCTACACACTGAGACCCTATAAGACAGAGCAGAACTGCTCCATAGGGTTTCCAAGGCTATGAATCTTTATGGAAGCAGACTGCCTCATCTTTCTCCTATGGTGTGTGGCTGGTGAGTTTGAACCACTTACTTTGGTTAGCACCTGAATGGTTTAACCACTGCACCACCAGTGCTCCTTTTCTTGTATTAAGGCTAAGAAAGAACTATATATATATCTGCTCTGAGTGACCTACAATTTCTTTTTCCATATTGTTAAAGCGGGGTTAGGAACAGATCATGTTTGTAACCCAGGGACTATCTGTACCACACAGCTCACCTAAAAGAACTGTTTTGTTGCACTATAACACGACAGTGAAGAGGAATCCCAAAGACAGCTACAGTGAAGTGCCGCCAATGCTCTATGTCTAGTATCTCCATGATTATTCATACAGGTGTTGTTGTTGTTGTTTGCCGTCGAGTCGGCCCTGACTCATAGCGACCCCTCCTTGGGTTTCCGAGGCAGTATCACTACGGAAGTAGGATTGCCCAACCTTCCTTCCGAGGAGTGGATGGGGGGTTTGAACGGCCAGCCTTCTGGTGAGCAGTCAAGTGCCTTAGGCACTAAGCTACCAGAGCTCCTATTCATACAGGTGAAGAATGTATATTAATAGCTCTGAGAAGTCAAAGACCATGTGCTTTTAATACCTGTAAACAGTCACCTCAATGCCTAACTCAAATTCTGATAAATTTATTTGTTGTTGTTGTTATGTACTGTCGAATCAGACCCAACCCATAGTGACCACTCCTTGGGTTTCTGAGGCAGTATCACTATGGAAGTAGATTGCCCCATCATCCTTCCGAGGAGTGGCTGGTTGAGTTTGAACTGCCAGCCTTCTGGTGAGCAGTCCAGTGCCTTAGGCACTATGCTACCAGAAATTTTATTTAGTTATATATATTAACCCAAACACCAACCTAGACAAAATGATTAGTCTGACAAAACTGCAACAGAAACACAGTATGTGCAAATGTATATGGAAGGTGAACATTTGATATTTATTATGTATGAGGCAGTAGGGTCAATAACCCAAATCTATGTAAGTGTTAAAAAAAAAAAAAAAAAGCCTGTACATAGTATATTCCAGTCTTGCAACTCTAAGGATAAGGCATATCTTATAGCCATTTGCAAAGTTCAAATCCAAGACCAGATCTTAAGTAAGGGTGAAGTGTTAGAATTATGCATCACTGACTCAATTTAACATATATAACCAGCCTCAATTTCTATGAATGTTCTGAAATAAAGCATAAACCTATACTAATAGATTTTGGGGAAAAATACTTGCCTTAGGTGGTTTGAAGGGGTAGTCTGTAGGAAAATGAATTGTCAAAAAGAATACACCGCCTTGATATGGGCTGTCATTCTGTGAAAAGAAAAATCTATTGAACACTGATATTTAAATATTTATGGTGATGAATTTCAATTTATTTAGCTCTCAATTTACATGAAATCAGTTTTGAGAAAAATTACTAGAAACATTAGAGATTTTGAACCCCACATAGGCAAAAGTATACTGAGCGAAGTCTACGCACAGCATTATGTATAAAACTAATTTGCAAATAAAATCTTGTGTTTGTAGAATATTTCTTCTCACTATAGGTCAGCTATGTGCAAATGGCATTGCCCCTACAGGCTGTATCAGGTTAATACCCAAGTACCTTCAGCAGAGAAGCAGAAAAGTAATAAAGTAGATCTAAAAAGATTAATTCTCACCCACTCCCCAAAATTGTGATTTAAAACCATGAAGGTTTCTTCTTCCAAAGTATACTGGATTATCCAAAGAAAATCATTATGAATACCAAACCAAACCTACTGCTGTCTAGCTGGTTCGATGTGCAGTGACCCTTACAAGATAGAGTAAAATTGGCCCACAATAGGGTTCTACAATAGGGTTTGTATATCCTACAATAGGGTTTCTAAGGCTATAATCTTTACGGAAGCAGAGCACCATGTATTTCTACTGTGGACTGACTGGTGGCTCAAACGGCTGACCTTTTGGTTAGCTGAGTGTTTTAACCACTGCATGACAAGGGCTCCTAAATACAAATATCAGATTGTAAAGTTTTGGGAAAAGTATCTAAGATGTTTGCATTTCCATTTAAACAACAACAAAAAAAGTTAGAGCAGTACTTTTTCCCTCTTTGCCAATTTGCTATTACAATTTATGAAATTCCTCAATAAATACTGTACAATGACAGTATCATAGCGACCCCTCCTTGGATTTCCGACTCAGTATCACTACAGAAGTAGATTGCTCAATCTTCCTTCAGAGGAGTGGCTGATGGGTTTGGACCACCGACCTTCTGGTTAGCAGCCAAATGCCTTAGGCACTATGCCACCAGAGCTCCTGGTACAATGATAATATAAACAAACCTTAAGAAAACATCTTGCTAGAAAATTTACATGTTAATTTAGCCAACACCAAGAAATACATATCACTTTTCCTATTTTACAGTTGAATAAAACAGAGACATAGCTGTATATATGTGTATATAAAATGGCAAATGACAGAATAAAAATTCAAACCCAGGTTCTTCTGAAGACCATGTAATATGACGTTGATCAAAGAAAATGATGACAAAAGATATAGGCCTACTCAAAGATTTTAAAATAAGAGTTATAAATAAATTATGAAACTGCCTAACTGCCTGTAAAGACATGTTTTAAAACTTGTAGTAAAACTGGGTTATTATCATTATTATATCCACTCCAGAGAGACAACTGAATAAAGAACACAAGCCTTTTTCAAAACACCCATTTCTGAGTGTCAGACAAATAAAAATGAGGTATTTCAAGAATACAGTTTTACAAAAGAAGCTAATACTGAAGATAATCTCCAACACTGAGGCTCTTTATAAAACCCAACAACCTAGTTCTGTTTTTAAGCTTTCCTTTCTAGCTCCACAAAATCAAGTAATATGTCTGACTGCTTCTGAGTAAAC
The DNA here is from genome assembly GCF_000298275.1 of Orycteropus afer afer. Taxonomy (NCBI): domain Eukaryota; kingdom Metazoa; phylum Chordata; class Mammalia; order Tubulidentata; family Orycteropodidae; genus Orycteropus; species Orycteropus afer. Next base: position 1,848,979 of record NW_006921990.1, read on the forward strand.
AGCAATCTGTTGTTGTTATGTGCCGTGTACTCGGACCTGACTCATAGCAACCCCTACTTAGGTTTCCCAGGCGTTATCACTACAGAAGTAGACAAAGTCAAATTTCCCTTCACTTGTTCAATAAAATAACTTAAGGGATGAAAAGCGTATCAATGTTATAAATTTATACAAGTATCTCAACAAATCAAAGAAGAAAAACTGGAAGAACCAGAGGTAATCAAATTAGGTCATGTAAAAAAACAAAAAACAAAAAAACCCTGAAGCATTCAAAAGTTTACTACAAACTGATAGCTAACAGAAATACAACAAAGAAAATGTAAATAAGGAATACTTTCATCAATAATCTGACCAGAATTTAAGAAATTCAGAAATTATATGGGATCTCTAAAAACTTTCCTCTGATTTTATTCTCATCAAAGTTGCTCCTTTCTCAGTGTCTATACTCCACCTTTATGGCAACCATAAAATGTTGGTGTTCCTCCACTTCTACCTTCTGTGTCTATCTTCTGCCACAGACACTGCTAACTCTCAAATCTTTCTCTAGTTTACTTACTCACTCCAGATACATATATTCAAATGTCTACTGAATATTTCTGCTTGGATGTCTCACATGTCTAAAATTCAAACGTGTGGTCTCCTCAAATACATTTGTCCTATCAGTAAACCATTCAAGACACAAACCTGGCCTCGTCCTTTATTCTTCCTTTCTCATCTCCTTGGAGTCAAAGTAGTTATCAAATCTTAAAGATCCTTAAAATCTCTCAAATTGGCCCCTCTGCCTTTATACTCACCCACTGCCAGTAGTGAAGGTCAATATGCCTTTTGACTATGTTATCGCAATGGGTTGCATGTGATATTAATGATAATAGTGTTATCATTAACATCACACACAAGTAAAATTTTGCTAAAGAATTCAGAAACAATTGGAATATTACATCAACAGGGAACCATCAGAAATTCAAGCTGCAATCAGAAGACAACATGAAATAAGGGATATTCATTGCTGACATCAGAAGGATTGTGGCTAAAGCAGGGAGTACCAGAAAGATGTTTATCTGTGTTTCACCAACTATGCAAAGGCATTCAACTATGCGGATCCTAACAAATGACAGCAGACATTGCTAAAAATGGAAATTCCAAAACATTTAATTGGGGCTCATGGAGAATCTGTACACAGACCAAGAGACAGCTGTTCATATAAAACAAGGGGGTATCACTGCATGGTTTAAAATCAGGAAAGGTGTGTGTCAGGGTTTATCCTTTCACCATACTTATTTAATCTAAATGCTGAGCAAATAATCTGGGAAGCTAGACCATATGAAGAATATGGCATCAGGACTGGGGGAAGACTCACTGCAACCTATGATATGCAGATGACACAACTTTGCTTACTGAAAGTGAAGAGAACATGAAGCACTTACTGATCAAAATGAAAGACTACAGCCTTTTAGTATAGATTATAACTCAACATAAATAAAACAAAAATCCTTACAACTAAAGCAATAAGCTCTTGGTGCACAGGTAATAGCCCAGCTTATAGACTGAGACAGACTAGGAAGAGGCCATCCATTTCTCAAAGAATTGGCCAGGGAAAACCTTATGAATAAGCAAAGAAACACTGTTTGGTACATTACCGCGCAACTCTAGGAATAGTCCGTTTAGGCTAAAAGGCTATCAAAATAGGACTGGGAAAGAGCGGCCACATCTGAGGAAATCCAGCCTTACTCATATGGAAAAGAGAAAGCTTTCAAGACCTTCATTTGCTGATGTGGCACCACTCAAAT
>NW_006921990.1:1853215-1861397 GCF_000298275.1 Orycteropus afer afer
CATTCCCTGGAGAAGGATGTCATGCTTGGTAGGGTGGAGGGTCAACGAAAGAGGGGGAGGCCTTCAACGAGATGGATTGACATGGTGGCTGCAATGATGGGTTCAAGTATAGCAGGGATTGTGGGGCTGGCGCGGGATTCGGCAGTGTTTCATTCTGCGGTGCATGGGGGTCGCTATGAGTGGGAAACGACTCGACGGCACTTAACAACAACAACAACAAAGCAATAAGCAACACCATCATAAATGGAGAAAAAATTGAAGTTCCCAAGTACTTCCTTTTACTTGGATCTATAATGAACATCCATGGAGGCAGGAGTTAAGAAATCAAATGAAGTACTGCACTGGACAAATGTGCTGCAAAAGATCTTGTTAAAGTGTTAAAAAGCAAAGTCACTCTGAGGCTAAGGTGTACCAGACCATAGTATTTTCAATTGCTTCATACACGTGATAACTAGAAAATGAATAAGGAAGACCAAAGAACTGATGTGTGAAAAATACTGAATACACCATGGACTGTCAGAAGAACGAATAAATCTGTCTTGGAAGAAGTACAGCCAGAATGTTCCTTAGCCGTGAGGATGATGAGACTTTGTCTCACATTCTTTGGACATGTTATCAGGAGGGGGTTAGCCCATAGAGAAGGACCTTATGTTTGGTAGAGGGTCAGTGAAAAAGAGAAAGACCTTCAGAGATGGAGTGACAAAGTGACACCACCAATGGATTCAAACATGGCTATGTAAGGATGGCACAGGAATGAGCAGCATTTCATTCCATTGTATACAGGGTCATTATAAGTCAGAACCAAGTCAACAGCCTCTGACAATAAGTTAGTTATCTCTGCTATGATTGTTCATGAATTTCTCCTTAGCTTAGCATTTCATCAACATATCACTTATTTCTCATCCCAGTATAACAGTTCAACTGCCTATCTACTACACTAAGTTTTAACTTTCCTGAAGACTGTGAGGGATAATCATGTCCTTTATGTTTGTTTAGTCTTTAAAACTTCTAGAACACAGCAGGTGCTCACATTTGTTAAAAGGGAGCAACAACAAAAAAAAAAAAAAAAAAATTAAAATGATTATAGTTAAGAACTACTGAATAAATACTTGTTGTTCAACCCATCCCACCAGCTAATTCTTCCAGAGGTATATCTTCCTTTAAAACTATAAACCTCTCCTTAATGACCATTATCTCACCTCATACATTGCCATCTAGAGATAAAACCACTGAAATGCAAAGAAAGAAAATTTTCAGTAAGATAATTCTAGAAATCCTTATGTGCCTTCCAAGTCAAAGAAATGTTAAACACTGTACAAGATACAGTCCTGCCTCTGATACTTTACTATGCTACAATTCTACTTAAACATACACACACACACAAAATCACAACCAGAAACTCACTGCCATCGAGTCAATTCCAACTCATAGCTACCCTCACAGGGTTTCCAAGTCTGTATATTTTTATGGAAGCAAACTGCCTCATCTTTCTTCCAAAGAGCAGCTGGTAGGTTCAAACAACCAACCTTTAGGTTAACAGCCAAATGCTTTAACCACTACACATCACTAGAGTTCCTACTCTTATGTGGTTATCTGTAATTCTGAATATTCAATTACGCAGCATATAGTTTATTTACCCAGAATAAAAAGAAATTTTTCTATACTCAAATTATCACTTTCTAGCTAAAATACTCACATTTTCTATAAAACTAAGGTGATAAAAAGAATACTTGACTCATGGTAAGATCAGAGCCAGCACATAAATCGGCTCTATTATAACAGGAAGCTCTTACCAATGTACTTCTATAAAGGAAAACTGAACTGAGGTAAAGAGCTATTTGGTATATTCTAAAAATGTTACACTCTAGAGCCTGAACACAGGGACAGACACATACAGTATATGTAACAAATGATTAAATTCATTAATTTGTCATGTTTCCTTCAAAAAAGCATCATAACCATGGCATATGCAAAACAGACTATATAATGAAATATACTTAAAGACTAAGTTAAAAATTACAACCAGATCAATGATAAATTTATTAAAAGCAAAATTAATTTTTTTTAAAAATACTTACAGGTCCCATAATTGTGGCTTGCCAATGAAACACTAGAAAAAGAAAAATTCTTATTATTTAAAAATGCACAAGCTCTTTTGAAATTACCCTTAAAAATCAACTTGAAAGTTACTTACTATCGTCCCCAACTGGACCTGCAGAACACTGTGCCGGAGGGTCACGGGCCAAATCACTAAGTTCCTACATCAAGACAGAAAATGATGGGTCATATAACCTTAAAGGTCATGCAAATCACAATTCACATTCAACAATACATTACCTCAGGACATACAAATCTTGAGTAACCTTAGTACAGTGCCGGAAACGTGTTAAACATAATAGTTTAATGGACTTATGTTGAGAAAATCATCTTGGTTAGGGTTCATAAAAATATAAGTAAGTGAAAACACGAAAACACTGTCCCACATCCTACTTTGGCCAGTAGCAACTGGGATCTTAAAAGTTTGCAAGCGGCCATCCAGATGCAACAATGGATCAGTCTCTCCTCATCCAGAGCAAAAAAGAATGAAGAAAACCAAAGACGCAGGGAAACAATCATGTCCAAGCGACTGGTACACCATCCGATCCTCAACCTATATGACTAAGAGATCAAAAGAACCAGATGGTGCCCAACTAACACTGTCAACCACCTGGAGAGTGATCTATTAGGAGATACCAGATAGAGTGGGATAACAATGTGGAACAAAACTCAAAATCATTGTGGGGGGTGGGGGGTGGGAGAAGGGACCAGGTTTGCTGGTCTGATAGCACCTGATGAGACTATGGCCTCTAGCTACCCTTCAGGCCAACTATGGCCCCTAGTTACCCTTCCAGTCTGGAACTGAACCCATTCCTGTGGCTTCCAGTCAAACAAAAGACAGGCGTATGAGTTGAACATTAGCTAGATATACTCTTGGAGAGAGAAATCATGGGAGAATAGAAGGGCTGTGTGTGAACAGTGTGACAGATCAGGGGGCAGGAGTGCTGGGAGGGAAGGATACAAGTAAGAGGTAACTATGGGGAGGAAGTGGGAACAGGGCTGTTGCACTGTGGGAAATTGCAGTCAATATCATGAGACAAAGTTTATTTGAACTGCTGTACGGAAGATGAATTTGCTCTATAAACTTTTCCCCAAATCACAATAAAATTTTTTAAAAAGTATATATACGTGTAAATTTTTTGCCTGAACAAAAGCTCTCCTCTTACAAACTCAAAACAGTTACAATCAAATATTTTCATATCCTAAGAACTTAGACAAAGCAGTTTTCAATATTCATGTTACTGTAACTTTAAATTTGTTGGAATTACCAATTTAGGTTGAATTTTCAGACCATCTCAGAGGTCATCATTTCCACAGCTTTAAATTCTTAATTCTTCCTGAATTATATTTCACTGTTAGATCCACTGGCTTCTTTAAATCTACTGACCCTATTTCCACTTGAAAAATCTCTCTAAGGGCTAGGTATAGGTACCCTTTTCAGTTTAATCTTCCTATTCCCTCAACTTATTATTACCTTTTACTCAACATCCACTTTTAACTATTCTTAAAATTCTAATTCTGAAAGAACCTACTTCTCTAAAGAGAAAACAAAGAGTTTGCTCTTATAGCAAAATACGCAGTTTCCACAATTCCATCTGAACTAGTATTTCTAACAAATATTAAGCATTTCATGACTTGTACATAAAAAATATGGATAATCTAGTATGAAAAAGAAGTAGTTTCTTTACAGGTTTTTTTTTTTTTTTTTTTTGGTAAATACAGTGTATCTCCACTTTACCAACAATGCTGCCAATAATCATCAGCAACTAAAAATACGGTAGTACCAATGTTAATCTACAGGTGCCTTCAACGCTTTCAAATGAATTTCTTAAATTCAGTCTATAAATGCAAAAACAATTTTTTAAAAACATTACAACTGTGCTCAGGAACTGTTTTAATTTCTTTATCCCTTTGTCCAAATGTATAGGTAATGAACAAAGGGTAATGTTTGGGATTCAGTTTGAACACAAAACAGAGCAAAGAAATTGCGAAGAATTTATTATGCACAAAAGATTTAAGTATTAGAAAGCAGAACAGGATACAAGATACAGTAAAGAATTTATCTAACAATGTATCTAAAATGTCCAACTCCAAATATACTGATCTCCTCTTCCATTTACTATACTAGAACAATTCCCTGTAACTACAGGAATTGGATTAAGTGGAAATAAATTTCCACCAAACTAATTACATTCATTTTCTTTCAAATCAGATCTTTGCTTTCTAGTGCAAAATCACAAATATAAAATCTAAAATTTTCAGTATAAGCCCCCTAGAAGGTGTAGAACAGGCAGAGAAGTTAAATACCCCAATTTAAATACCACAATAATAATCACCACATGGAAGAATGTAAGAAAGTGTAGTATTTATTAACAAAGGAAATAAGTAAGTTACAGTTACTACAGAAGGAAAACAAATTTCACCCAAAACACACACATCTTTTTTTCCCTAAGGTTCCAGGAAAGCCAGGTCCTTTCAGCTTCTTTAGATCACGTAGTTAAAAAGCGCTCATCTGTGTATGGGTGTGTGTGTGTGTGTGTATGTAAAGGCTGAAAATGAAAACATTTTTAATGACTATCCATGTATTTATTGAAACCTCATGTACTTGACAATAGGGTTGCAAATGAGATTCCCAGTCCTCAAATGTTAAGACATTATATTGTATTTAAATGTCAATTATAATAATCACAGGTATCAAGAAATCATATTCCACTGGCAGTAGATAGCATGGGAGCTGATACCAAAAAAGGATTTTGACAAGCACCTCAGCAAGAGCATACTAAGCAAAGATTTAGTAAGAATGGCACTGACTTTCTACAAAGTATCAAAAATAGCCTTGCCAAGAAGTAGGCTAAGAAGAAAGGAAAAGATAAGAAAAATTTTCTTAAGATTAGTAAATGGTGGGCCATTTCTTATCAGTAATTAAGCATGTTCTATGAATCCAATTCAATAGACAAATAAAAAGTATGTAGCTTCTAATTCATCAGAAAGTATAGAGCTTTAAATTCACTTAAATCATAGATATGAAAAACCTAAATTGGTAATTCTAACAAATTTAAAGTTATCTCTAAGGTGACTTTCTTTTTTGCCTGGAGAAGTCTGTTTTCACCACTGTCCTGACATGCCATCTGGGTTAGTCTTTCTTAGGGGTTTTTCTTTTCTTTGGTAAGGTAGGTAAACATTAAACCAGTTGCCGTTGAGTCGATATGAATTCACCGTGACCCTGTACTTTCAACGTAGAACTAACTGTGCTCTACACGGTGTAGATCTTCAGCCTTTCTTCTGGGGCACCTCTGGGTAGTCTTGAACCTGTAACTTCCAGGTTAGTAGCTAAATGCATTAACCATTATTCCCACCCAAGGTAAATATCAGCTACATCAAAATACTCCAAGAAAGGGTTATTTACCCTTTTCCATACCCCCTACCCAAAGGTGGGGGGAGCCAGATTGGGACCCTTATATCAATTAACATAGCAGACCTTTTAACAAACATGTCTAAAATTCAAATGACAGACAGCAAACAGGGTCCTTCTGTCAGGCTGACATTTTTTTTGTACCCAGCATCAGATTTTTACACATTTCAGAGTATAGTTACTTAATATATAATTCACTGTGAATTGATATGACCACAGCTTTTCTTTTGATTGGTATGTACGACAACCACACGTGCACCCTTCCACATTTTCGCCTTGGCCTCATCTGCCAATGTAAAATGCATGTACAGTAAACAGTTAATACATCATTAAATCTGAAAAGACCAAGAAAAACCTGTCTTTTGTTTCCTGATTCTTTTCTGACAAATGGTAAATAAATAACACCTCCCTTTTAGGACAGCACACAGGACCCACTGATATGACAAAGTATGCCCAGAAACAAAGGCCTTATTATCAACCAACTTCTCCAATTTTGGGTGATGAAAATAATCAACATTGCTGCTGCTACTGGCTAATAGTTGTGTACCAATCTGGTGTGCTGTGGTAATGGTCCCTTATCACTGCCTGCAGAATGCATGAAACCACTAGGATAAGAATTGGCAGAGCTACAGGTAAGCATGGGAAATTATATGCATCAGAAATAAAGATGGAGCAGTCCTACCTTAGGAGTCATTCCTCTAGCACAGTGTATACCCACTGATATCTAGTCAATTCCAACTCACAGTGACCCACACTGGGTTTCTAAGGTTGTAGACCTTTACAGAAGTAGACTGCCTCACCTTTTTCCAACAGAGCAGCTGGTGGGTTTGAACCACTGATGTTCTAGTTAGCTGCCAAATGTCTTACTCACTACGCCATCAGAGGGCCTTTGCTGTAAAGTGCCATTGAGTCACTTCTGACTCATAACGACCTTACTTTACGTACAACAGAACGAAACACTGCCTGGTCCCATGCCAGCCTCATGATCCCTGCTATACCTGAGCCTATAGTTGTAGGCACTGTGTCAATCCATCTTGTGGACAGTCTTCCCTCTTTTGTTGACCCTCACTTTACCAAGCATGACATCCTTCTCCAGAGAATGGTCCCTTCTGACAAGATGACCAAAGTAGGTGAGGTAAGTCCAGCCATTCTCGCTAAGAAGAAGCATTCCGGCTGCATTTCTTTCAAGACAGACTTGTTAGTTCTTTTAGCAGTCCATGGTACTTTCAGTATTCTTGGCCAACATAACTCAAAAGCATCAATTCTTCTTTGGTCTTCCTTATTCACTGTCCAGCTCTCACATGCTTATGAAGAGATTGAAAATACCATGGCTTGGGTTAGGCATACCTTAGTTTTCAACAAGACATTTTTGCTATTCAGCACTTGAAAAGAGGTCTTTTGCAGCAAATATGCCCAAGAAAATACATTGTCTGATGTCTTCACTGCTGCTTCCACTGGTGATGACTGCAGACCCAAGTAATATGAAGTCTTCAGCAGCTTCAATCTTTACTCCATTTATCACGATGCTGCTTACTGGACCAGCTGTGAGGATTTTTGTTTTCTTTATATTGAGGTATAATCCACACAGCAAACTACAGTCTTCAACCTTCATTAGTAAGTACTTCAAGTCATCCTCACTTTCAGTAAGCAAAATTGTATCATCTGCGTGTCACAGGTTTTTGATGAGTCTTCCTCAGAGGTCCTTACCATGGTATGTATCTACAAATATTTTATTATTCAGTAACATTGCAGTTGATTGTATTCCTATATTAATTTCAGTTGTTTTAAATTTCAAATTTTCTTGTGACTATATGAAAAAATTAAGTAATGGCTATTACTATGTCAACACCATTAGCAGAACAGGAACACTACAACTGCTTAATGCCAGTTTTACACTAGCAGTTTCAGATGTTCAAACAGATAATTCCGATGACTTTTTTCATTAACTATACGGGATCAAAATAAAACTTAGCTCTAAGACCCGTGTGTTGAAGAGAAAACAGCTAATTCTATTGTAAATGCTCCTATAAAGTCATTGTACAGTGAAGATAAAACTTGTTTCTACAGTTTTAATAGTATAAATTTTAATGGAATATAGTTTTATGGTAGAAAAAATAATACTCTAATAAATAAATCCTGGAGCAGATATTCTTGGATTGGTTGCAGAACTTATTATTCAAAAGAAAACCTGTGGTTGTGAAAATTCACAACTTGTTACATCTAAGTAACTACACTCTGAAATGTGTGCAAATCTGGTGAACACAAAAATAGTTGTCCTGACAATTAAGACTGCTATCATACGGATTTCAGAAATGTTTGACTGTTTAAAAGGACTACTACGTTAATTGATATAAGGGTCCCACTCTGGCACTGAATTTTTGTGGTGTAGGGTTGGGTGGGGTAGGGTAAATGCATTCTCTATGTTTCATTCAAAATCATTTTGTAATTTTAAAGACACACACTAAACACCTGAGTGGCAAAAAGTTCTGCTTTTGAAACATTCAGCAAATTGTGATAATTGAAAACAGAAGATGTTGAAATTAATGCCTACAAAACAGAGCAATTATCAAGAAACCCTAAGAGATCTACATAAATGGAAGAACATCCCATGCTCATGGATAGGAAGATTGAACATTGTGAAAATGTCAGTTCTACCCAAAGCAATCTATACAT
>NW_006921990.1:1864248-1886609 GCF_000298275.1 Orycteropus afer afer
TCTGTGTTATATAAAATATACACTGAAGAAAAGCAACCCAAATAAATGCAAAAAGACGTGCCATGAAAATGTCTGGGATGAAGTACATATTTCAATATTAAGTCAGGTTTGAGACTATACTCCATTTAACAAGATTTGCTTGAAGCTTATAAAGGACTTTAGTTCCTATATGTATGTATTTTCTCAATTAAAAATGTATGATTTTATTAACTTAAGACAATACAAGGTTAATTTCAACCTCATCTGAATACATGCACAAAGTTACTTTGAATAATACTACTACAATTTTATAAAAAATGTACATACAGTATGACTTTAGAGATATCAGTGAAATAGCATTGAGTGAGGTAAGGCTAAGGAAGTTATTACAGTATTAAACCACTAGGAATAATAATTCTGCCTTTAAAAAAAAATGTTTAGATGATCAACAGTTTTAGCTGTTTGAACAGTTCTATAGTTTAAAAACAGTCAAATATTGGTAATTTCCTATAGTTCAACAGAATACCATGGTTTCTTTAATCACCAGCAAACATTCCTTTAATTACCAAACTTTTATTTTTAATGTGTTATATTAAAAGCATGGTAGTGTAAGTACTTTATACTTAATTTTTAAAAATTAAGTATAAGAATTTGAATAGAACTATTTAATGAGTTCACTAAGAAAACTAATTTGCTGATTAATAATGCATATTTGAAAATATTATTCTGTTGCTGATTGACTCAATGAAGGTCCAACAGAAGAATTAAAGAATTAAATCTTGCCAACCAAGGTTTTTGATCTGAGCAAAGCACGAAGCCAGCATTAACTAAAATGGTAACACTGTAGATGAACCAATACCATTAGATACCCAAAACAAACAAACAAAAAAACTGAACCTATTCCTAATTCCTGTTAAGTTAATTCTGACTCATGGTGACCCCAGATGTTCAGAGTACAACTACATCACAGGGTTTTCTTGGTTGTAACCTTTATGGAAGCAGACAGCCAGGCCTTTCTTCCATGGCACTGCTGGGTAGGCTAAAAACACCAACCTTTATGTTAATAGCCAACTGCAACTGCTTTGTCACCAAGGACCAAAAGTAGAGTCAATTAAGCAGATAAACCTAACAAGTCTCATAAGGGGGAAACATACAGGCTGGTAACAAATCTGAGTCATTAATACATCGATGGTATTTATAGTCAAAAAACTAGATAAGCACATTTTGCGATACAGAAAGTAGAGATAAAGTTCCAGGAGTAAGCCCTGGAATAATTCACTAAGACAGGAACCAGTAAAAGAAACTTGCTTCTTTCTTTCACGACAGTTAAATGAAGAGAAAAAGCACTTTACAGAGGAAGTGGTAACCAACTACGTTTAATGCTAACAGATTACAAAAAGCAGTGTTAGGGGTTTACGGATCCGTGAGACAATAATGGGCTTCTACAAAAACAAGCTGTTCAAACCCACCAGCCACTCCTCGGGCAATCTACTTCCTAGTGATACTGTACCTAATGAGGAGTCTCTAAGGCACACAACAACAAAAACAAAGATAAGGAGAATAACTACAACAAACACTTTCCTCTATCTTATGGTCAAAATGCAGGAAATAGCCAACTGTTTAGGAATTATCAGTTTAGATTTTCCATTAAAAATGAACAAAACAAACCTATGTGGTAGAGATAGCAAGTAGAATTGCCACAACAAACTGCTAATACGGTTACTAAGACAGCCAGAGATCCCAAGATTCACAATTTTAATACTGAATGATCAAACTTTCACACTTGGGTATGTAAATAATTTACCTCATTTGTTCAACATATTCAAGAATGGGAGAAAATTAATTCCAAATACTTGATTCTTACCAGGAATTAAAGAAACTTGTACTTGAGACACTGTTAAATTATGTCTAGTTTTAGGTATAAAGAAATCATACACACGAGATAAAAAAAATATTAAGTAATTCTGAGCTGAACTAGCATCTGAAAAATAAATTTTCCAGTAAAAAAATACACGTACTGGCAGCTTGAACTACAACTGCCCATTGAGCAAGTGACTTTTTCATGGGTCAGATAAACTCTAACACAGCAACTTATTTGCAATTTCATGATCACCAAAACTTTTATTTATTACAGTGGCAACCTAATACCACCTCAAGGTATATACCACAAGTCTTATAGATAATGATCAAGCACAGTGTAACCAGTATGCAGTATGAACAGAGAATTCTCCATGTTCCAAAACTTGTCTAACAAAAAAAAAAGGTCTACTAACCGGTTATTGAAAAAAGACAAAACTCAGACTAACAACTTAATTCCCTGTTTTTAAGGAGCATGAGCATCCTTAAAAAAAAAAAAAAAAAAGTTTTAAGTCTATTTTAACGTTAAAGTATCAGTTTCAGAGTCTCAACTTTTAATCCAACTTTAGACCACTATTTACTGGGCTGATTACCCCATCTCTGAAATAGAAATGTCTATTTTTATAAGATTTTTGAGAAGAAATGAGACTGAAAGCATTTTGGCACACCTTACACACAATACAGTACTAGGTAATCAACAAGTAGACCACCAATCTTGTAGATAAAATTGCTGGGTAGGCTCCCAATTCATTCATTTACGAAACAAAAGCTAAAGTGCATCATAAATAGGTTACCTATTATTCCCCAAGCTCACTTTCGTTTAAGTCATTAGTACTGCCGAATCCTCATGCTTAGCTGTCTGTCACACAGCCATCTAGCAATTATACCACCATGAGTTTAATAATACATTAAATATAAAAGTTCAGTAATTAAAGTTGCTGATGATTAAGGAAACCATCGTATTCTGTTGAACTATAGGAAATTACCAATATTTGACTATTTTTGCACTATAGAAAGTGATCATTTCATGTAGTTCTATCTAAAAATATTTGGTAAGTAAATGATTTCAAATACTACCAAAAGGGCTTAAAAAAAAGCTGACAATATAATCCAGGTTTCCTATACTGATCTACCCCAAATCACCTACTCAATAAATAAAATTTTGTATATAATAAAAAATAAGTTATTTCTAAATAAAAAACAATTTAACGACAGTTGGTCTAAACAAAATATGCAATAATCATGTTGAAACAACTTATTATACATAAAACCAAAAAACTATAAAGTTGACCTAGGATGCTGTTTTTGTTATGTGCCGTCGAGTCAGGCCTGACTCATAGCGACCCTTGGATTTCCGAGGCAGTATCACTAGGGAAGTAGATTGCCCCATCTTCCTTCCGAGGAGTGGCTGGTGGGTTTGAACCACCAGCCTTCTGATTAGCAGTCAAGTGCCTTAGGTACTATGCTATCAGAGCTCCCTGACCTAGGATAGATCAATGTATTACACTGAATTATGAAGAAAAAGTGACTTTTTCTGCACATTGGTATTTATGAGTCACTAAGCCTTTAAACGCTAGTAGCATTATCACTCAGAAGGAAGACCGGGCCATCTACTTCCATAGAGATACCGACTTGGGAGGCCCAAGGAGTTGGAATCCACTCGACGGCAGTGAGTTTGGTTTTTGTTTGGTTTAGAATGAAGGTAGAAGAATTTCAAGTAGGTCGTGCCGAATTTCAGCTCTTCAGTCCTATAATTTCAGGCTCTTGCCATAACCAAGATACTTATCAAGTAATAATCAAAGATCTAAAATTAAGCCAATGAACTTACATTCTAAAATCTGCTTTAAATTTAATATAGAAAAGTTACTTAAATGTTTTAAAGATCAAAATGGAAGGTCTCTTTTAGGATTAAGAATGCTATTCTAATTTCACCACTTTTGTTTCTTGTCCTTTAAATAATACCCAATGGGAATCAAGTCATGTACCAGTCAGTACTTACTTCTGAGATATTAAATGGTTCTCATGGCATTATTACAGCACAAGAAAATGATGGTATGGAATTTAAGAATATTTTTAAACAGGGAGAAAAATGTGAGGATCAACATTAGCTGATCTCAGATTCTTTTCTATATAGTATTTTACGTTCTCAATAAGCCATATTTTCAAGAAACCGCTTTACCCTTAATCGAAACATGTGATTATAGTGTGGGATGATTGTCAGTCATCATTAACCAATTACTCAGACAGGGCTAATTATAGAAGTTTGTTCCCTCAGACTCAGTGATTGACTGAAAGACTTAGAAAGTAACTTAAGCCCAAAACAGATTTTTCAGTTCCTCCCCTCTAAGATTCTCCAAACAGAAGCTGGAAGAGAGATTCTCCATTCTCTAATTAGGAGCTGTAAGGATGTGACCCATAGCTGTTGGCAGGCATGTGCCCTGTTGGGTCAAAGAAGTCAAAGAAAAAAAGACTACATAGAACAGCAGGGATAACAAAGAGAACTAACTTGGCATTCAAATATGCAATTTTAGTCCTTGAGATTATAGTTTGCCCTGGTTCCTATAGCTTTTCTATTCCTTTGGTTGTTAACTACCCTAGTTTTCTTCTAATAAATTCCCCTTATTTATCTGGTCATGCCAAGAAGGGAGAAAAAGGGGGATAGGGGAGGATGGAGAAAGATCTAGTCTAAGCAGAGTACCACCTGGGACCCTTTACCAATAATGTAGAATATTAATCCACTAAAACACAAAATAATGCTTGAGTCTTCCTGGAAGACATATAAGAAATCTAAATACAGCAAACCGTCTCAAAATTAAGTAAGAGGTTACATAGAAATCATGCGTCCTTTTTAGAAAAGTTAACTTTCAATCTAGTTATGGAAGCTAGGGGTTTAAGTCAATTTCTAAAATGAAGATATTATATTAGCTTTATTTATTTATTCATTTATATGAACATTTCTGGTGTCAAACATGTAGGCTACAAAAATGTCAAGATAAATAAAACATGAATGCCTCTCCCTTAGAAGGAACTAATAAAAAGCAGGCATAAGATAAAAACAAAAAATTACGCTTCAAAGATGAATGCTTAAAATAAAGGGCATTCAAATGCTACACAAATCCTGAAAAGGTAAGCAACTTTGCCTGGGTTTAAAAGTGACATTTGAACTAGAACTTGATGCAGGAGTAAGTAGGCATTCACCAAGAAAAGGAAATGAGGGCTGGGAGAAGGAGAGAAGCAGTTTAACTGGAGAACTTTGTTCAAAGTCAGGGCTATGAAAGAACAGTTTGTAAAAATTCCCTTTGAAGTAAACACAATCTGGTATTCCAGAGACCGACTGCCAGATGTGGTTGGAAAGACTAATCAGGGCCTGAGGTCAGAGCCTTGAATGTTAGACCAAAGACTATATTCCAAAGGCAATGGGTAGCTAGCCTTTGGGTAACAATGCACCAGAAGACAACTTAGATTCTGGTCTTTGGCAGTAGTGTATCAGAAGTGGTTCTGTAACTTTTAATTTTTTAAAAAATTAAGTCATAGCCCTAAAAGCACTCATATACCTGTACATCCACCTTGACCAAAATGAGGGCTTTCAACTGGTTCAGTCATGGCCAATGCAGAGAAATCAGAACAAATCTGAATTTGTAAAATTTGAGTGTACCAGAACAATAACTAGAGTGGGAAAAATTACAGGTTGAAGCTCTGTAATGGGAGACTTAGAAGAGGTATACTGAGCTCTTCAGAAGCCTGATGCAGAAGACTGGATTATCACCAGGAATGTGGAGAGCGAAGGGGTCTGGTGGTGTAGTAGTTAAAGCATTTGGCTGCTAACTAAAAGGTCAGCAGTTCAAACCTAACAGCTGCTCAATGGGGAAAAATATGAGGCAGTCTGCTTCTGTAAAGATTTATAGCCTTGGAAGCCTTTTGGGGGCAGCAGTTCTACTCTGTCCTAAAAGACTGCTGCGAGTCAGAATCGAATGGATGGCAGTGAGTTTGGTTTTTTGGTGTTGTGGAGAGCTACACATATTCAAAATGACCTGGTGAGCATCTCTGAGCTGGGCACCTCAGTTTTCAACTGTTTGCCAAGAGACATGGTTGCTATGCAATGTGTATTCTGCCTTGTTTTCTAGGAGTGTCAATCTGTGATTTCTCCTGTTTTGGTCATCATTCTGGTACACTTACTTACATTTTATAAATCTGGGTCCATTCTGGTTTCGATTCATTGTCTATGACTAAATCAGGAAGAACTGGTTTGCAGCTCTGACCAAAACTTAACATTTTTACCATACTTCCTTCAGATTTTATGAAATGTTGCAGATGAAAACGTTTCTCCCATGTACTTTCTAATCTAGTTTCCTTTCCCCTTCTTCCAGAAGTCAGCCATTACCCTAAATTTGGTTTCTATTATTTCTACACATTTTCAGATATATACAAGCTCTGGTAGCGTAACGGTTAAGTGTTAGGCTGCTAACTGAAAAGTCAGCAGTTCAAACCCACTCACTGGCTACACAGAAGACAGAAAGCAATCTGCTCCTATAAACAGTCCAGCTTACAAAACCCTATGGGGCAATTCCACTGTCACATGGGTTGTTACGATTCGAAATCAAAGAAAGGCAAACACAGCACTGTTTCACATTTTCAAATTTCATATGGCAAAAATCTATACATATAATTCAGAATACTGGCTCTACGGCCTATTTATGAAAAGAACGTCTAAGAATCTGATGAACTATAGACCCTCTTCCTCTACCTTCAAAACAGGCCTATCTACACATACGATTTTACTTGTTTTTGTGAGGTGTCGCTGACATTTCATATTGTAGGAATACCCACTATAGAGGAGAGTACACAGATAATCACATTACAAAGCTACATCAATTAATTCAGGTGAGAGAACACGAACTAAGTTACTAGAGATAAAAAAGTACAAAAAGAAATCTCAAATATGGAGTATTTTATAGTTATGGAAACAGGCCTCATTCTCATTTTATATTACAGCCCCTTACTAGGGAAAGGAAAGTTATAAACGCAAAGTGGTATCATCTACCAGACAACTTGAAAAATAGGTGTAGGGATAAGAAATGCTCTTTCTCAATAGTGTTCTTTTCCATCAAAAGTACATTTAGATCAAATCTGATATAGTACTTGGCAAACTGGAGAAAAAAAAGTTAAATCACACCAACCCAACTCTTCATTCCACTTGATGAGTAAACGCCCCAGACTAAACAAAGTACGGAAAACATGTTTCCTCAGGATAACTTACCTCATAACTATCTACTGATAGTCTGCATCTCACTAAACTTAGTGTTACTCTTAATAGTACTTATTTTTTAAATTACATGAATTCTAAAGAAAGGAAACTGAGAAAATAATTATCTGTTGTACTATAAGAGGAAACTACTGGACTTGAGAGCAATTTTTCAAGTACCTACTCACTGAGAATTTTCAAAAATCTATGATTTTCACTTTGAGAAAATAAAGCAATTTATAAAATTATTTAAAGAATTAAAATGATCAGTTCATTGCTTTCTAGTAGGTAAGGAGCAACAGTAGCAAGAACCATAAAGAACAGCTCATGTAACAGTACTTGTTAAAGTTTTCTTACTCTGCCGAACAAGGGAATGTTGTTGTTATGTGCTGTCAGTCAAACCTGACTCATAGCGACCCCTCCTTGGTTTTCCGAGGCAGTATCACTACGGAAGTAGGATTGCCCAACCTTCCTTCCGAGGAGTGGCTGGTGGGTTTGAACCACCAGCCGTCTGGTTAGCAGGCAAGTGTCTTAGCCACTATGCTACCAGAGCTCCTGACCAAGGGAATAGCATTACTCAAGTAGGCTCCTGGCTTTAAGACACTGAAATAAGAACAATAGCTAGCAGAGGAATGTTACTGACATGCACTACAAGTGAAGTTTCCACCACCTTCAAGGGACCTCCCCCCTAAGATAAAGACACAATTAGAATACACTGTTAAGAAACTGTACTGCCTATAAAAAGGCCAAACCTTTCTTTGCCATGGTATGTTTTGGGGGAATTTTTTCCTTTCAGGTCCTCTTTCTCTGAATTATCCTGAAATCATCTTGGAGCTTGCTATTATGTGACAAATCTACCTCTCTCCTCCCTTTGGGAAACATACTTCTGCCTTCCCTTTTAAAGCTTAAACAGATCCACAGGGAAAAGGACCAATGAGACCATTCTTCTAAGTAAAAGCCATACTCAAAACTCACACATGGTCTAATTCACTTCACCAGGTTAAGAGATAAAAATCAAATTTTGGACCAAAACAAGATATCAAACAGATTTCACCTGCCTGAAGTGTCTACTTATTTCCTGAAGACCTGGTGAGCATCATGGTAGAAAATTCAGGGCAGGATTCAGGGTATTTGTTCATCAACCAAATCATTCGGTAAGGCAACCAATAGGCAGCCTAATAAGTTACGTGTTCTCATTTGGAGATATATGAATAAACAGTAATAGGCTTGATCATTTTTTTAATTTTAAAAATCTACTTTTGTGGCATTCATAAAAGAAAGCCCATATAAAAATATATTTTGAGGAAAATCTTTGTTTTAATCATTGTAGGATGTAAGATCTCTTTGACAACTGTTAAAGGTAAAAATATGAAAAGAGTGAGAAACACTGGCATAAATATCTAAACATACTGATAAGCATTTGTTTTTTTGCTTCTTTCTGTATGTCCCTCAATCAGTGATGGATGGTGCTAGCAGTGAAGCAATCAGTCATAGACTACAACAAATATGCAAGCATATTGAAAACATCCAGGGCTCAAAGGAATGCTAGGGAAGTACAAGGAATGGTCCCTGCCTTCAAAGGGCTTGCAAATTAATTGGAAATACAAAACACATTTATGAATATGAAAGCTGTAATTCAACCAAGTTAGATCAGCTTCTAGTAAGTACTTTACCATCCTGCTAAATTTTAATACTTTAGACACATTACCTATATCAAACCAACATAACAAAAAAGATAGTACTTAATGAAAACAAAAGTTCTTACATCAATCCTTCTTTTTAAGGGTAACTCCCCCAAAGAACCTCAAGGCTTGCCAAAACTTAACTCAGCTGGTTACAGCAGCAGGATGAGTAAGTTCATGGATTCCATCCTTAGGTATCACCACAATGTTCCATAATCATCTGTTATCTCAATCTCATCTTGCATCACACAAAGGTCATAATAAAGACAGAGTAAGGCAGTATAGGCCCATTTCTCACTAGCACTTTTAGGGAACACTTAAAAACTTATGCCATCATCACTGACAAGTCAGTTTCTTGCATTGTATATGAGTCTTTTCTTTCAAAATTATATTTTACCTGACTTAACATGTGTATGATTATGTAAGCAAACATGCCTAAGGCACTTGACCGCTAACCAGAAGGCTGGCAGTTCAAACCCACCAGCCACTCCTCAGAAGGAAGGTTGGGTCCGTAGTGATACTGCCTCGCAAACCCAAGGAGGTCACTATGAGTCAGATCTGACTCGATGGCAGTTTTTTTTTTTTTTCCCTGAGTAAACAAACACTACCAAAATACCCCTCTCTCTTAATCCTATACTGATCATGTATAAAACACTATCTTGGGGCTCAATAAGATGAGGATGAGAGGTGTCCTGGGAAGCAAAGTGAATAGGTACCTTCATAAAAAATTTCGAGATAAGACTTGTCCCTTGAACAGCCTAGGGAAATAAAAAAGTACAAGCAGACCTTGAGATATTGCCATAGCAATAAAGTGAGTATCGTAATAAAGCACATCACACAATGTTTTGGTTTTCCAATGCACACAAAAGTGACATTTACACTATGTTGTTGTTGTTGTTATGTGCCGTCGAGTCAAACCTGACTCATAGCGACCCCTCCTTGGATTTCCGAGGCAGTATCACTACGGAAGTAGGACTGCCCGACCTTCCTTCCGAGGAGTGGCTGGTGGGCCTATAGTCAGCGTGTAAAAGCATCATGATAATGTTTGAAATATTGTGCAAACTACCAAAAATGTGACAGACACACAAAGTAAGCACACACGCTGTTCGAAAAATGGTGCCAATGCTTGATGCAGCATTGCCACAAACCTTCGATTTGTTTACAAAAAAAAACCCAACAATAACAAAATACACCATCTGTGAAGCACAATAAAACAAGGTCTGTATATTTATAATTCAGACTGAGTAAAATCAATTAGCTAATTAGGCAGACAAGGGTGTAATTGTTCATGTACAGTAAAGATCACTTCAGGTTTACTATGAAAAGATTTTTATGAACTTTTAAAAACTTTAATCGTATGAAATTCTATACACAATATTGTTGTCAGATGGTGTTGAATTGATTCTGACTCACAGTGCCCATGTGACAGAGTCAAGCTGCCCCATAGAATTCTCTTGGCTGTCATCTTTTCGGAAGATCACCAGGTCTTTTTCCCAGAGTCACTGGGTGGGTTCAAACCAACTTTTCAGTTAGTAGCCGAGTCCTTAATTATGCCACCAGGGCTCCTTCTAGATACAAATGGTAATGAAGGAAACAATAAATATTCCAGAAATGTTAGTCAGTAGTTACTTACAGGGAGCTCTGGTGCTATAGTTACTTAAAGAACAGGATCCTTGGTTTGAGGTCTGAACAATTTCATAGACCTGTAGGCTTAAGGAGCAGCTCTGGTGGGGCTGGGGTTAAAGCACTGGGCTGCTAACCAAAAAGGTCAGCAGTTCAAACTCACCCTCTTTCTCCGAAAGATGAGGCAGTCTACTTCTGTAAAGATTTATAGTCTTGGAAACTATGGAGCAGTTCTATTGTCCTATAGGGTCACTGTGAGTTGGAATCGACTGGATAGCAGCAGTAGGTTTGGGTTTGGTTTACTAGGCTTAAGAATTGGAAGGAACAGTCCCTTTGAAATTTGTGATGATGTCTGAAATCCTAAAACTTGCTTTTAAGGTTATCAGGTAGGTCTCATTACATCTGTCTCATTACATTACTGACAAGATACTAACTTCCTGTTTAACTGTAATTATAGGTAACACAAGTATGCTCTTTCATTAGACAAGGTACTAAGAATGGGTTGAACGAAGTATACAATTTTCTTTTAGAGCACCATGAAATGTTTTGTAAACATCTGAAATAACCAAAGGTAGAAAGCAAAAATTTGGCTGCAAGCTTTGATGCATGAAAGCAAGCAAGTATTTAATATAAATGGAAAAAAAAATTAAAAGTAGCTCAGGGTGAGAAAATATCAAATTATACTTTAGCCATGAAATTAAAGGATGGGATTAAAGTGAACAAGTATTCCATCCTGAAAATGAACAAGTAACCAACTTGTAGTCAATCACAATTGAGAGACCTATAGATTATCTAATGTAATAAATTCAGCTATGAAAATTTGACTGGAGGTCCCTGAATGATGCAAAACCCAAAATAAGGGAGAAGGCATAGCTGGATGTAAAATCTAAAGTTTGGGCTAAGTATAAAAATGACTGAACAATGATTTCTTTCTCCTCCTCTGAAAAGGCTAAGGGGAAAGTTGAGAGTAAATCTTATTTAAGAGATTTGGGGAGCTCTGGTTGCAGACAGTCTAAGGCATCTGACTGCTAACCAGAATGCTGGTGGTTCAAACCCACCAGCCACTTCATGGAAGGAAGACTAGGCAACCTACTTCCGCAGACACCACTTCGGAAACCCAAGGAGGGGTTGCTAGGAGTTGGAATCAACTCGACAGCTTTGAGTTTGGGTTTTTTTTTTTTTTGAGGGGCAGCAAAACCAAACTGAGAGCAAAAAGTTTCCAGTTAAACAAATAAAAATAATTTAATTATGCTTACTTCAAAACATTGATTTGTTTTGGTGAAGGAAATTAAGCACAGTCACAAAAGATTAAGTCACATTGTAATAATGACAACATGTAATATAGGCAGATACTTTAAACAGATACTATCTTTAACAAGAATAGGCAAATCTGATATGATAAATCTGATATCAATTTTCACTTTGATTTCTTTTAAATAAATGGTTCCCCTGCTAATGTTCTTTAACTGTTAAGTTGTATAAAGTACACCTATTTGTGTGTTTATATATGCGTGTTTCCTCCACTGGTAGCAGATAGCCTCGTGGATAATGGCAGAATCTTCATTTTTTGTCCTCTAGGATTAGATAACTGTGGCTATGAGTAAGCCTTCAAAAAGTATTAAAATTTTAAATGACTACCCCCCTATACCAGGAGCTCTGGTAGCATAGTGCCTAAGGCACTTGAACCGCAAACCAGAAGGCTGGCGGTTCAAACCTACCAGCCACTCCTTGGAAGGAAGGTTGGGCAATCTACTTCTATAGTGATACTGCCTTGGAAACCCAAGGAGGGGTCACTATGAGTTGGTCCAACTTGTCGGCAAATAACAACAACACCCCCCCTACACCAAGAGCTCTGGTAGCATAGTGCCTAAGGCACTTGACTGCTAACCAGAAGGCTGGCGGTTCAAACCCACCAGCCACTCCTCGGAAGGAAGGTTGGGCAATCTACTTCCTTAGTGATACCGCCTCAGAATCCCAAGGAGGGGTCGCTATGAGTCGGGGCCGACTTGATGGCACTCAACAACATAACAACAACCCCCTATACCTATCCCCTATCCAGAGGGATGGGCTTCAAAATAATGCAGGGAACATTTGAAAATTATGCCTGTTCCCAAAGACAATTATTCAGTCAAAGACGACCATATATACCTACATTTTTTAAAAAAAGTTCTGAACATTCTGAAATGTCAACACACTGATTTGCAGTTATCTCTTATTTATTATATACACTAGCAAACAGAATATCCCCCCCTCCCCGTTAAGCCACTGCCATCAAGTAAATTCTGACTCACAGCAACACTATAGGACGGAGCAGAACTGCCCCACAGGGTTTCCAAGACTATAGATCTTTACAGACTGCCTCATCTTTCTCCTGCGGCGTAGCTCATGGGTTCATTTGGTGTCAGGCCTTGAATTTGTTTGTTAACCTCTCTGTGCTTCCCCAGCCAATGACCTTTTGGTTAGCAGCTGAATACCTTAACACTGTACAACCAGAGCTCCTCTGAAGAGAATAACCAGAAAAATTAAAATTCAGTTCTTTCAAAACACATTGCCTTAAATCTTAATTTACAAACTATTAACTATAACCTAAGATTAAGGTTAAATCCTAACTATTTAAATATTCAGGAGAGAAGAAAAGTTTGTTTCAGGTAATGGCAAGAACTAAAATCACATTCATTCAACTACAATAGGCATTGAGATGGTTCAAAATAGAAATACAGCATGGAGTAGAACTGAACTCTTAAAGCAGACTAATATGAATCTCAGCTTTACCACTTTCTAAATGCATGACTATAGACAAATGACTTTACCTCTTTGAGTCTGTTTCCTTATCCAAAAAATGTAATTCAGAGAAGTTATTTTACAGAGTTGTTGTAAAGATTAAATGACGTTAACACTTGAAAAGTGCCCAATAAATAAATACTATTATTAACAGCAAACAATGATACAATCAAAAAAATATTTTGAATACTCAAAACCTAAAGGATGACACAAAAGTACAGCATAGTTAAGAACATATATTCAAGAGTTAGAATGCCTGGTTCTAAGCACAGCCCAGCCATGATATAATGCTGGGTGTTTTTTAACCTCCCTGTGCCTCCCTATTTTGTAATCTCAAAATCAGGATGATAATAATATCTACTTGCTAGGATTAAGGCTAAATGAGTTCACACAAGTGCTTTGAACAGTTCTGATACATTATGCTCAAAATATGAGCTATTATTTTAGGCTTGGTAACCATTCAATTTTTTACATACTAAAGTTCTTTTCAAACTTCTCCAAAGTATATATACTGTATCATGTGTATTTTCATCACACACACAGACACACACACAAATATAACTTTGTTACAAATACCATTAGTAGTCTATGGCCTCCAAATAGGACCAATCAGGGCAAGTTTCCCTTTCTTAGTCTTGCTCACCAATAGCGGTATAAAGAATACACCACAGCTTTCCAAATACAGAATACTGGGGTGGCGGTGGGCAGATAAGGTTGTTTGATAAGGCAGCTGGGTTTAAGAAATATTCAAACGAGAAATTAAGAACATAAGCTGAAGAAAAATACAAATTCCAAGGCCTGACACCAAATGAACTATTGAAGATTAAAAGTATATCAATAACAAACATTTCAATGGAACACTTTTAAGGAATAATTATAAATCAGTATTTGAAATTTGGGGGCTTCAGACAAAAATGAATTCAAATAGCATACATACATGACAAGGAAAATACTGGTATCCTCATTTCACCCCATATTTCTAGAACTAAACTTACTGCCATCAAGTTGATTTCAACTTATAATGACCCTATAAACCAAAAAACCCAAACTCACTGCCATCAAGCCAATTCTGATTCATAGCGACCCCCCACTGGGTTTCAGAGGCAGTAAATCTTTAAGGAAGTAGATTGCCCAATATTCCTTCTGAAGAGTGGTTGGTGGGTTTGAACCACCACCCTTCTGGTTAGCAGTCAAATGCCTTGAGCACTTTGCCACCAGAGCGCCTAAGGAGTACAACTGCTTCAGATTTCCAAGGCCGTAAATTTTTACAGCAGACTGCCACATCTTTCTCCCGCAGAGCTGCTGGTGGGGTCTGGTGGCCAACGTTTCAGTCAGCAGCTAAACATTTTAACCACTGTGCCACCAAAGCTCCTTATTTCTAGAACAAGGGTATCTAAAATATAGATCTTGCCTTCAGCGTTATCTACTCACTAAGACTGGATCTGGGATATACTTTTTTTAAAAAAGCTTCCCCACATAATTCTGACAAACAGCTAAAAACCAAACAACATTCATGTGTCAAAAATGGTCTACAGGTTGAATAACGTTCCACAAAAACACTTGTTTCATCAATGTCAAAGTGTTATCATGTTTAAGTCTCCATATTGTATAAATCTCTGAAATAGTTACAGGAAACAATCTGGTAATAACTAAGTGTTATAGTAGAAGCCAAAGTCCTTTCATAAAAAAGCTTCTCAAGATTAAAAATAGTAATATTAAAATAATATTAATTACTAATGTTGAGTGTCAGGCACCTGTTCAAAGCTACATTAACCCACTTACTCATCCACAAACAAAATCTAGGGATTTAAAAAGTTCTGTTCACTGCTGCATCTAGAACAGTGGTACAAAATAGGCATTTAACTACTTATTGTTCATGTATAACAAATACCCATTT
The DNA here is from genome assembly GCF_000298275.1 of Orycteropus afer afer. NCBI lineage: Eukaryota > Metazoa > Chordata > Mammalia > Tubulidentata > Orycteropodidae > Orycteropus > Orycteropus afer. The sequence continues at coordinate 1,879,310 of NW_006921990.1, forward strand.
TAAAGAGGCACATAGAAAAACTGTAGAGCTAGAATTCAAACTGGAACATTTCTGCTCCCATGTTCAGTCTCAGGCATTATGTTATATTGCCTCTCTACAGCTTTTAAATCATTAAAGGGGTGTCACAGCAGCTGGGTATCATCTGTAGAAGGAAGGAAGGAAAAAAATCTTCCTTTAAAGCGTTCTGTGCTCCACATGAAGAAAAACCTATGGATCTGAAATTATTCCACAACTTGGTTGGCTGAACTAATTCCCATAGATAAAAGGTTTTGATTTGCACTGAATGTTATGTTCTTTGTATTAAGCCTCAAAATACTGTAACACTACCCTTTTCAAATGTGTTGGTGGCCTTCAAAAGTTAGTCTTGATTAACAGAAGTAAGTGGTCACAGTAAAGGATATTTAAGTAATTCTTTGTAACTTTTAAGTCTTAATTTATAAGTTCTTCTTTTCCATTCTTAGAAACACAAAGATTTAAATTCAAATTTTACATAAACCCATGACAATGCAATGATGGTCTAAAACTAAATTCAAGATTTCACCATCAGTATCTTAAAAGTGAAGATTTAAAGCTTCATCTTTCATAATACCAGTTTTGCCAACTAAACCCCAAAGTCACACTTATTAAGCAAATGAAAATTAAGCAGTATCAGGTTTATTTTTTATAAATCAAGCTCTTGCCATTCCTTCCATGTCTAACTCTTAAAAACAGGAACCTTCTAAGATGAAAATCAAAGTTTCTAACCTACAACATCCCCTGCCTCCTCGTTTCTAGTAAGCTTGAATTTATCCCATGACATTTTTTTAAAGTTAGCTGTAAATACTCCACCCTGATTGTGCAAGAACCAAACACACCACACATACACAAGTTACAAAAAAGGGAAATAACAGTCAGGGTTTGAATTCTGATGTCTCGAACAGGGGGGATCTTACAGTAGTGTACTACCCGACATAAAAGTTAACATTTAACAAAAATTATTAGTTCGTACTATTATGAAAGGAGATTCCGGAAAGAGCCTGAACCAGTTAAAGCAGCCGCCATCTTAAAATGCGGGATAGAAGTTAGAGCAAGAAAATGAGACTAAACCAGCGGAGGTGGAGGTTCTGCTCAGCCCCAGCCTCGAAAAACTCTGGTTTCTTTTCAACTTAGATCATTAATTTACTATCAAATCACATATTCAATGACAAAACAATCTTCCCCTAGGGTGTTATTAAATGAGCTGAGACAAAAAACAGGTACTCCCAGCCTTCTGTTTCGGCCATCCTACCCCCATCCCTTCGCTAGCTAGAAGAAAAAGAGCTGCCAAGGCTTTTTCATCAGTTCTCGGTGTGCCTCTGATAAATTGCTTCGGGTGAAACTCGCAACTATAAAAACACAGGAAGTAGCAATACTGTGCAAACCTATCTCCTCCCAACACCGTGTAACCAACCTGTCCAGTCAATTAAGAATTTGTGGCTAGACTCTTTCTGGTAAGACTTCTAACCTGACCCCGGGTAAAGTCGGGGATCCGCCAGATTTGTTATCTTTTCTCTAGAAGGCCCAGAGCCTTGATTTTTCAACTGAAAGTTCTGAAGCACAAGAATAGGAAGCGCCATGACATCTGCCGGAGCCACACTCGGCAATTTGGATCCCCAAACGGGACTCACTCTATGAATCAGAAAATTAAGGCCTCTTTAAATAGCAGCTTCATCCCCCCGACACATCCAACATCTACCCATAACGTTGAAATACACTCGCCTCAAGTGCTCTGTGTCCTACCTTTAAACTTCATTTTTTTTCGTGAAGTTTATCCCCGTTCCGCATCTCCCAATGAAGACGTGACCCAGAGATAATTTTCAAAATTCTACTCCACACCCACGCTTTCCTCCAGGCTTGGGCCTTCCTTTCCTCCCATAACCCCGTTCTTTTCAGTCCTACGGTTTACCTTATTAATCCGTTTCAGCGCCATAGTCTGTGCTTTTCGTCTGGCTCCGCACTATCTCCGTGTGCACTCAAAGGTCCGGCCAAAACTCTTGATTATCCGGGAGGCGGGGAAGGATTGTCTCTTCGTCTCACACCGTCTCTGCCAGACACTGGCGCCTTTTGCAAAAACGGAGCAGATCAGCACTCGCACGGGCCCCGTAGAGACCCTGATGAATCCAAGTCCCTTAAAACGGTCGCGATCCGGGGTGGGTGGGGTGGCAAAACCACCAACAGGCTCTATGCTGTGCTTCGGCCCGAAGTGGGGGCAAGGGTGACGGGAAGAGCGGAGGGGTGGCTACCAAGTCTGACTTCCCGGCTCCTCGAAAGGAAGAGACCCAGTGGGAGAGGAAGAGGCGTATGAGAAAGAGGTGGGTGCGGGGCAGGGTCCGGAGCCCAGCAGAGGAGGAGCCGGGGCCTAGTCGGCGCTATGCCGGCGTCACTAGGACAGAGAAAGGCAAGGGGGGAGGGGAAAACAAGAGACTCCGGACCGGCGCCGACTTTCTTTCATTTCCTACCCAAAGGTGCGGCCAACAAAGGGAAGGAAATAAAGGGAGAGGTTTAGGTTGCTGTGCCCGCAACTACGGCTATTCTGTGTCATCCCTGACGCCACGGCACACTCCGCCTTCCAGCGCGCGCTCCCGCGCGCCCGCCTAGCCACCGCCACCACGCGCCCGCGCTGCCCCCGAGGCTCCGGCTTAGGCACGAGAACGCGCCCACTCCCTTTACTCTTTAAAGCAGGAAGGGCCCCGACTTCTCCAGCCTTCTCAACTCACCCCACCCAGTAGGCTAGTGGTCACTCAACCCACCCAGGGCCCATATTGCCCCTCTTACCCGCCGGCCAGTGGGCCGGCCTCCCTTCCCTTCCCTTAGCCGTCCACACCCACGCGTACAGAGGGGCCGGGGCCTTCCTCAAGCTGCGGCCTCGGCCTCCTCCCGCGCGGCAGCTGGTGCCTCCCCGGCCCTACGGGGCTCACGCGCACAACACAGCCACAAGATGTCCGCTCTGACGGAACTACTGCCAGCTGCCACGCTCCGCCCCTCCCCCCTCCTCCTGCCTCTTCACCGCCGCGTATCAGTCCGCCAACGCCGCTGTCGCGAGCATCCGACGAATCTAAGGGTGAAGGGGCACGGTTTACTTCCCACGTCCAGGTTCGAGTGTATCTGTCCACTCCCTTTTCCTTCTTTTCCGAACAGCACCTTCTCACTAAATGGATCGGAGGCTGGACTGCGAGGGTGGGGGCCGGAGGCGGGTCATGGGCTGGGGGGAGGGTAAAGGAGCGGCGGAAACCCTTAGACTAAGAGAAGCATCGAGAACCGGAAGGAGACCATGGTAGGAAGGTAATGGAGGCGACAGCTGCGCGGTCGATCCCCACGCCCCTCCCAGCAGAGTCCCCCAGTTTCCTCACTTGGTAATAAGGCAGATCTCGCGAGAACCTCTTGGCCAGCTAACAGGAGCGGTTATTCTGCAATGATTTAGGGCCAGTTTTGTGTGCTCTTCCTGACGGAAGCCCTGCCCCAAACCCGCAAATTCTCGCGAGAAGCTGTGGGGCATAGGCTCGAGCTGGGGCGGGCCGCCTGCGGGGAAGCACCGCCCCTAAATGCTCGGGCTGGTGGGAACCAGAGGAAAAGGAATTCCCCGGAATGGTAAGAGCGCATGCTGACACATCCCTCTTTCACACGCCCAATCAGGAATGTGCGGTGGGAGGTACCATAGATACCCTTAGTCGAGGTCAGCGCTTTTGAGGTTTCAGGTGCAGGTGAACAATATTGACTCGTCAGCCTGTCAGGGCTCGTTAACCAGTTTGAGGAGGCGCTCCTCAGGATAGGAACAATTTTAAATAAAACCAGGTCCACTGCTGAACAACTCTCCCACGTGCTGAAATCTAGTGCGTCTCTGACTCTAGGGTTTCAGTACCAAGAAAGGGAGCTCTGGTAGCATAGTGGCTAAGGCACTTGACTGCTAACCAGAAGGCTGGCGGTTCAAACCCACCAGCCACTCCTCGGAAGGAAGATGAGGCAATCTACTTCCGTAGTGATACTGCCTCGGAAACCCAAGGAGGGGTCGCTATGGGTCGGGTCCGACTCGATGGCACATAACAACAACAACATAGACCAGTTTACAGAATTAAGCTCAACTGCTCCGCGAGAGAAAGATGAGGCAGTCTGCTACCTTAAAAATATACAGCCTTGGGAACTCAAAGGAGCAATTGTACACTGTTCTGTTGGGTTGCTATGAATTAGAATGGACTCCACGGCAGTGGGTTTTGGGCGAATCAATTAGGATTGGGGCTTGCAGCCAAGTCTTTTACCGCTCTGGATACCACTGTAGACTCCACAAAACAACTCACTGCTGTCGAGTTGTTTCCGACTCACAGCAATCCCTCCTTGTGTTTCTGAGGTGGTACCTCTAAGGAGCTCTGGTAGCATAGTGCCTAAGGCACTTGACTGCTAACCAGAAGTCTGGCGGTCCAAACCCACCAGCCACTCCTCGGGAGGAAGGTTGGGCATTCCTACTTTCATAGTGATACTGCCTCGGAAACCCAAGGAGGGGTCGCTATGAGTCGGGGCCAACTCGATGGCAAATAACAACAACAACCTCTATGGAAGTATATTACCCGATCTTCCTTCTGAGGAGTGGCTGGTGGGTTTGAACCTCCAGCCTTCTGGTTAGCAGTCAAATGCCTTAGGCACAATGCCACCAGAGCTGTATACTTGCTCATAAATACTAATGTTGAGTGTATTTTCTCTGCAGTGTAGTGTAAATATCAGTCAGACATTATCTAGCCATAATGTGAAACACGTGTAGTAACAAGAGAAAAACAGTTGCCATCCAGTGGACTCCAGCTCATCGTGACCCCATGTGTTTCAGAGTAGAAGTATGCTCCATGGGGTTTTTAATGACTCTTTGTTTTGTTTTGTTTTTGGAGTAGATCAAAAATAATATTATGTTAATATTATTATTATTATAATTAATATTCTTATAATAATATTTATGTTCTTCTGAGGTGCTTTTAGGTAGACTTGAATCTCTAATCTTTCAGTTAACACCCAAAGGGATTGATTATAGCACCCAAAAACCAAAAAATCAAACCCACTCCAATCGAGTCAATTCCAATTCATAGCACCTTCCACTGGGTTTCCATCTTTAGGAAAGTAGGTTGCCCGGGTCTTCCTTCTGTGGAGCGGCTAGTGAATTTGAACCACCAGCCTTCTGGTTAGCAGTCAGATGCCTTAGGCACTGTTCTACTGTTCACTGTTCTACAAGAGCTCCTTTTATACCACTGAGTGACTCCAATAATAAATACAGGTAATATTTATTTTATAGTTACGTGTACCAGGTACTACTTGGTGCTCTTACAAATGAAGAAATTGAGACACAGAGTGATTAAGTTACTACCTGAAGGTAACACAGCTAGTAAGTGGCAGAAGTATAATTTTAATACACATACTTCAGAGTATTTAGTGAATGGAGTTTTCATATTATTTCTTAATTTAGAATGTAGGAGGGTAGTGTGTTTTATATTTCTACTTAAAATGCCATCTGAATCTAATTTTATTCGATTTATTTCTTCTCTTTTGTTCTTTCAGGAGTCCTCTGTCGAATAAATGTACCCCATTGTTAACTCGGAGCATTAGCATGTTCCATTACAGTTTTATAGTGAAGATTGTTTAGATGAGTATAATATAAATTGGCTTCTCTAGGGCTTTTCTTCGTGGGCATCTCTGGATATTGTGAGTTCCCTTTGGGTAAGTAGGAATGTTTCCTGCCACTCTTGTACTTTGGCTTCAAAATAACAGAAACAATAATAGGATTATTTTCATCCTCAAAGTACTTCACTGTAACTGCTGAGGTAGGCATATTTGATTCTATCTCCATTTGTATATATACAGACAACAATACCTTGTCCAAGATCATACATTTAACCAGAATCAGAACAAGGGCAGCATTAAATCCTTTGTCCAAGTAAATTGCACTGTGAGTATGATTTTAGGCAAAACATTACTTTTAGGTACATGAGTACTACTAGTATTAAAGAGAGATTATTGAACCAGACTGCCACCCATCTGTAAGTCTGTTATACTGTAGTGGCTGGTGTATTGCTGTGATGCTGCAATCTGTGCCACTGGTATTTCAAATACCACCAGGGTCACCCATGGTAACTGGGTTTCAAAAAAACTTCCAGACTAACACAGATTAGGAAGAAAGGGCTGAAGACCTACTTAACAAAAATTATGCAATGTTTTCATAAGGCTTTCCTTATGAATCACAACAGAACATTGACTCCTTTGCTTTTGTCATGTCATTGAGAGGAATCAGTCATTGGAGGAGAACATCATATGTGGTGAAATACAGGGCCAGGAGGGCAAGGAAGACCCTTGAAGAGATGAATTGGCACAGTAGCTAGAATAATGACTCAAACATGCTGGAAATCATGAGGATGTTGCAGGACCATGCAGGGCATCTTTCTGACGTATGTAAGGTCACCTAAGTCACAATCAACTTTACGGCAGCTATCTATTCATCCTGAACCAGAAGTTAAGGAACAAGGCTCTTATTTATTGAGAGAATTTGGGAAAGACTTCCTTAGGCCTGAGTTTTTTTATGTAGAAAACTAGAATTTAGATGCTGAGATTCTTAACAGGTCCAAATTCTGTGAATCTTTCATTTAAGATAACTGAATAGATTCAGAAACAAAAAGAAATAAAAATATAAACATAATTGATTTATATATCTTTATTAACTCTTTATAGATTTAAATATTTCACGGCATCTTCTTATGAAAACATCTCACATGATTGGAAACTGCCTATCTTTAATGAGTATTTCAATACTTACAAGAATAACTAAATAAGCAGAAGTCTCTGAGTAGGCAATAGGTGTCACATACTCCATAGACTTTGAGGAAAACTCTGCAGGTCTCTCACAAGACCTGGTTCTTTTAAAATTCCACTCTTAAAAATTAACATTTTTAGTCACACGTTCTGTCCACAGCAGAATAAAAGTCCAAAATAGAAGGACTGGTAGAGGAGTTGTTCCTAACAAGCGGGTACACTGACAGGAAAGAGAAAATTAAAATTGACGAACCAAGCCAAACCCACTGTCATCAATTATAACTCATAACGTCTCTCTAGGACAGAGTAGAACTCACCCATAGTGTTCGCAAAGCTGTAAATCTTTACAAAAGGAGAAGACAAAAAGAATATGGAAATATTTTCAATTTTACTTCTTAAATTGCCTTGACTTTGAATGCAGTTTCCCAATTGTAAAAATAGGAATCCAAACAAGTTTTATTTAGTTGAATAGTAATGCCTTGTACACTTTTTTTTTTTTTTTTTT
>NW_006921990.1:1887993-1888711 GCF_000298275.1 Orycteropus afer afer
ACAGGGAAAAGAAAAAATGCTGAAAACTAGGACCTGGGAGGAGAAGATTAAGAATAATAATAAAAAGGGCAAAAGTATGAATAATAATAGCTGTTTTAAAACTGACAAATACAAGGAAACTAATCACCAGAAACAAAGAATGCGAAAAAGAAAAATTAAAAAAAGAGAAAGAAAGAAAAGAAAAAAAAAACGGTGCAGGACAGGTCAGGGCACCCAGGCTCCATCTGAGCACACAGACTGTGATGGAGTTCCTGTGGGTCCAGAAGGTAGGTGCAAGTGGGGGATGGCCGCACCTCCGTTCAGCAAGCGGGTGTGGGGTATAAGAGTAACGAGGAATGTCGTACCTTTTCAGTTTTGCGGGTCCGAAGTGCCCTTGGTGTTGCTGGAAAGCAGAACGTGTTCTTAAGCCCCAGGAATCTGCTAGAGCGCTGTCTCTAAATATCCAAAATAGTCAAGCCGCTTTTAAAGCTTCAAAATGGTGGCGTTCTCCAGGCCAGCAACACTCCACAGCTCAGTCCGCCTCTCTCTTCACCTTCTCCGTTTATTCCCCAGCCATCGTGCACAGTCCTCTGTGCAGTCCCTGGCTCGCAGGTCTGAGTTTTTAGTTAATTCTTAGGTCCTACCACCACTTGGGAATCTCCGAGCTGTCTGTGTCATCAGGATTACTCCGGATTGCTGCCAACTGCAGCTCCGTCTGTCTCCTTTTTTGGTATTTTCA
>NW_006921990.1:1889688-1892164 GCF_000298275.1 Orycteropus afer afer
TCTGAGCACACAGACTGTGATGGGGTTCCTGTGAGCCCAGAAGGTAGGTGGGAGTGGGGATGGCCACACTTCCTTTCACCAAGCAGGTATAGGTTGTAGTAACAAGAAAAATGTTGTACCTTTTCAGTCTTGCAGGCCCCAAGTGTCCTTGGGGTTGCTGGAAAGCAGAATGCGTTCTTAAGCCCCAGAAATCAACAAGAGCGCTGTCTCTTTAAATATCCAAAATAGTCAAGCCGCTTTTTAAACCTACAAAATGGCGGCGTCCTCCTGACCAGCAAAAGTCCACAGCTCAGCCCACCTTTCTCTTCACTTTCTCTGTTTGTTCCCCAGTCACCGTGCACAGTCCGTGCAGTCCCTGGCTAGCAGGGTGATTTTAGGTTAATTTTTAGGTCCTACCACCACTCGGGAATGTCCAAGCTGTTTGTGCCGTCAGGAGTGCTCAGGTCCCTGCCAGACCACAGCTCTGTATGTCTCCTTTTTTGGTATTTTCACGCAAATTCTTCTGCTAGTTGGGGTTTAGTCTACTTCAGTATCCTTCCCTTCAAGGCTCAGTGGTCCAAGATTATCTTCTGTATCTGTGTCAATTGGTTTCCCTTTTCTTTGTTGAAGAGGGTCTGTGCAGTCCTTCTGCCTAGTCCGCCATCTTGCCGAAACTCCCCTTGTACACTGTCTTGTGTGTTATATTTCACAATAAAAAGGTGGACAAAGAGAAAAAGTGCATGAACTGAGAAAAGCACAGTGGATTGAGACAAATTTGAATGCAGGGTTATTAACCTTTTCTTCTACTCTGAATCACTTTGGCAGGCTGGTGAAGCCATGAACCCTTCTCAGAGTGTTTTTAAATATGTAAAATTACAAAAGAAAATGTTTAAAATGCAGTTTTCAAAATATTAAAGAAAGATTTGTGATATAAGAATAAATACTATTTGTTAACACAGTGAGTAAGATCTAGTTGTGGGTCTAATAAGGACCTCTGGTGACATAGTGCCTAAGGCATTTGACTGCTAACCAGAAGGTTGGCAGTTCAAACCCACCAGCCACTCCACAGAAGGAAGATTGGGCAATCTACTTCTGTAAAGATTTGCTGCCTCAGAAACTCAAAAGCATTGCTATAAGTCAGAATCAACTCAATGGCTTGGTTTTTTTGGTTTTGGTGGGTCTAATAAGGCCAAATTTTTGAAATAGCAATGAACATAAATGATATTTTCAAATTTTGCAACAGTTGCAATGTTATATAAAGATCTGTGATTTTACTGATAATACAAACATGTTGTGTGCCATTGAGTCAATCCAACTCAGTTTGTTGCCTACATTCATATAATTGAGGGAAATGCCAGTTTTAGAGGTAGGGATTAGTGAAAAGGTATAAATTATTTTCCCATCCAAGTTCACACACAATCCATTAACTTCTATCCATGAATTTCATGATAAAAATTGTGAAGTAAAAAAAAGAAAAAATCCTGATGTAGACTGGAATAGGCTTATTCCTGTTGGTAATCCTTGAAGAGATTGTGATAATTTTAACATAAAATAATAAAGGATTTTCACAACAATAGTGATTTATCAAAAAAAAAAAGTTTACAATGAGCATACTGTTCTTAAGACTTAGAAGCGTATAATGTTGTTGTTGTTATTATGTGAGATGGAGTCGGACCCAACTCATAGTGACCCTTCCTTGGGTTTCCAAGGCAGTAGGAAAGTAGATTGTCCAACCTTCCTTTCAAGGAGTGGCTGGTGGGATAGGATACAGTTTTATCCCATTTATTATATTTTGCTTTTTTGGTATTTGTAAAGGTGGTCTGGAAAATTCAGTTACCCAGAATGATACATTTTCCAAGCATTCTGGATTATTAGGTTTTACTGTATTGCTCTCATTTGTAATATGTCTACATAAATAAGATATAGTGGAAGAATTGTAAAATGAAAACAATAACCAAGAATGAAAGAAAATACTATATATTTAAAATTTTTAATAGTAACTTAATAATTATTATTTCAAGTAGTTCTTTATCTTAGTAAATCCCCATTATATAAATGAAAACACTTCAAGGTCATGCAATTAATTGGTAGTAGAGCTAGGTTTTAAACGTAAACAGTCTGACCCACACTTTTAACCAAGCTATTTGATGATTTTTTATCCTTTCTACTATTACCTCTTCTAACACTATTTTGCCCACTAGTGCAAAAAAATACATACTTGCTGCTTTTGAAATGTTTATGTATTCTTCAGTATTCCAAGTAAAATCCTACCTAGTGATTAAAAGGGATTTTCCAAATTCTTCATTTAGAGTGGAATTGATTATATCTGTGCCACTTTTAAATACATAGGCTACTAGTTGGGATTGGAAAATAGTTTTGTTTTACAGAAATTTTTGTTGTAATGGAGTTTTGTTTGGAAAATTAAGAAATACATTCAAGCCTTTTCCTTCTCTTTAAATATATTTTCACTTCTGAAATGCAAACCTTTTTTTTTTTT
>NW_006921990.1:1897269-1903818 GCF_000298275.1 Orycteropus afer afer
AGGATTGCCCAACCTTCCTTCCGAGGAGTGGCTGGTGGGTTTGAACCGCCAGCCGTCTGGTTAGCAGGCAAGTGTCTTAGCCACTATGCTACCAGAGCCGTGGACAATATTGCATTATCAGTAGTAACAAACATTAATCCACGGGTGGATACATAGGCAGATTGGCAAGATGATCAGGTATGGGTAGGTGAACAGGAATATATCCATGACCATATATATGCTTGGCCGATGATATTTCTCCATACCTGTTTGTATGTGCCATAAAAAATGTGCATATATATAATAAAGGGAACAGAGAGCAAAGTTATAATAAATTCTTAACCATGACCAAACACCTTTAGGGATGAGTTGCTGGGCCTGTGGGCTGGGGACCCTGGTCACAGGGGACTTCAAGCTCCATTGACATAACATAGTACATAAAACCATTGTTCTATATTCTACTTTGGTGAATAGTGACTGGAATCTTAAAAGCTTGCGAGTGGTCATCTATTATGCAACCATTGTTTTCCCCTTATCTGGAGCAAAAGAAAACAAAGAAATCAAAGCTGTATGAAAACGGTTAGTCCAAGGGACTTAGTTGACCATGGGAGCCTCAGACTACATGACCCTGAAACTGGAAGAACTAGATGGTACCCAGCTACCGCTTCCAGCCACCTGGAAAGGGCTCAAAGTTGGAAATCCTGGATAGGGTGGGAGAAAAATGTGACACAAAGCTAAGATCAGGCTTACTGGTCTGATAGACACTGGTGAACCCTTGAGGCCATGCCCCAAGTCACCCATTGGGCCTAAAATTGAACTCATTGCTGAGGCTTAACCTTCAGCCAAACAATAGACCTAAGAGGTAAACAGTTATACCAGGAAGGTGCATTCCTTAGAACAATAAACCATGGAGATCTGAAGGGCAGCATTTGTGCAGGGAGAAAGCTCAAAAGGCAAAAATGCATAGGAAAGAAGGACAGGGAAAAGGTAACCACAGGGAGGAAGTAGGAAGAGAGATGTTAAATTGGGGGATTGTAATCTATGTCATCAAACAAAATACATGAACTGTTGAATGGAAAATGAGTTTGGTATGTAAAGTTTCACCCAAATCACAATAAAAAGTTTTTGAAAAAATGCAAACTCATCCTCTTGGTAGGGGATCTATGTAGGAGATCCTTGATAGAGAGGGCGAACAATGTGGAACAAAACTCTAAATCATTTGGAGAAAAAAAAAGGGAGGGCCAGGTTTGCTGGTCCGATAGAGACTGGTGGAACCACTGAGACTATGGCCCCTAGCTGACCTTCAGGTCTGGAATTGAACCCACACCCATGGTTTCCAGCCAAACAGACAGGCGTATGAGTTGAACATTTACTTCAGGTAGATACACTCCTTCAATAGAACAATCATGGGAGAAAGAGGGGCTGCTTATGCACAGGGAGACAGCTCAGGGGGAGGAGTGTATGGAGGGATGGACACTGGGAAGAGGTAACTATGGGGAGGAAGTGGGAGGGGAGCTGTTGCATTGTGGTTAACTGTGGCCAATGTTACGAGACAAAGTGTATGTGAACTGCTGTATGGAAAGTGAATTTGCTCTGTAAATCTTCACCGAAATCACAATTGAAAAAAAAAAAAAAGCATTGTATTTTATTGAACATAAGCGTCCATAATTATGACCAGAAATAGAATTTCTCCACTGTGGCATACTTTAAATATAAAAAATTTCATTAAAATTTCAAAATGAAATTTAAAAGGGGGAAAGTAATCTAGATAAGGCTTTTGGGGTTAAGTTCTTGTTATGGATTCTGTCGTGTCCCCAAAAAAAGATAGGCTGGAGTCCTAACAACTTCTATCTCCCCTACTTCCCCATCTGTGACCTGACTTTGGAAATAAGGTTTTTGAAGATGTCATCGGTTAATATGAGGTAATGCTGAAGTAACATGAATCCTAATCCTATATGATTGATGTCCTTATGAAAGAAGATACACAGAGACAAGGAGATAAGAAGGATGCTATGTAATGCTGCAGCTGCAAGCCAAGGAATGCCTGGAGTTACCAGACACTGAAAGAGAGGCAAGGAACAAGTTCTCTTTCAAAGCCTCAGAAGGAATCAACACTACTGACACCTTCATCTCAGGCTCTCACCATCCAGAACTATGAGACAATAAATTTGTGTTGTTTAAAACCACCTCCTTTGTGATACTTTGTCAAAACAATCCTGGAAAACTAATATAGTACTTAACTAAAAATGAGGAATTCAAGTTAAAATTACTTCCCAGACATTCTTATAATCTTTCTTGCTTCAGTAACAATATAAAAATTTAAAAGGAGATAAGGTATAATTTAGGAGCATAGTGCCAAAGGTACTTGACTGCTAACCAGAGGCTAGCAGTTCAAACCTACCAGCCACTCCTCGGAAGGAAGGTTGGGCAATCTACTTCCATAGTGATACTGCCTTGGCATCCCAAGGAGGGGTCGCTATGAGTTGGGGCTGACTCGAGGACACATAAGAACAACAACAAGGTGTAATTTAGACCAAAAAAGATAATTGTTTTAACAAAATTGGGCTTGATTATTTCATTATCTCTGAGAATTGTTTAGTGAGATAGTGATGATAAATTTAAAAATTCTATTAACATTAAGTTAGGAAGTTAGGAATGCTGATGGAGCCCTGGTGGTACAGTGGTAAAACACTTGGCTGGTAATTGAAAGGTCAACAGTTGGAGCTCACCAACTGCTCTGTGGGAGGAAAGACCTGGAAGATTACAGCCTATGAGGCAGTTCTACTCTGTCCTGTAGAATCACTATGAGTTGAAATCTACTCGATGGCACACAACAAGAGGAATGCTGTACATAGCAGTGTTAATGGTTCATCTCTACACAGTAACTGAGTTAATGAAACTACTTTTGTTTTTGATATGTACTATTTACTATCTGTTGGGAGTCCTGGAACAAATGGTTAAATGCTGGCCTAACCAAATTGGTGGTGGTTCCAATCCACCCAGAGGTGCCTCATAAGTAAGGCCTGGTGATCTGCTTCTGAAAGTTCACAACCTTGAAAACCCTGTGGAATGTAGTTCTACTTGGTACACATTGAGCCAATGTAAGTTGGAATCTATTGGATGACAACTAACAACCACCACCTATTGAAGTTTTTTTTTGTTCCCTGTTAAATCAAGAGCAGTAATTTAACAGATGGCACAAAAAGTAGGAATGAAACTAAGAAACATTCCACTACATCTAAAAAAAAAAAAAAAAAAAAAAACTCTTAAAAGAATTTGGCTCATTGGGTGTTGAATATATGTACAGTTTCAGAGATACCAATCAGTGCATATTATATCTCAACATTAATGGGATTGAATTTTCCCATATGTACCTGGTAAGAGAATAGTATGATAGACTGCTGGTTTTACAAAAAGGCCCATATGAAAAACGACAACCATAGGCCTTAACAATGCCTGAAATACAACTTTACAATAGAAATTTAGAAAAAAAAAAAAAGTGCAGAATTAAGATATTACTAGATAGTCATAGATTCATGTGAATTTAGCTTTTCCTTCTTACTGTTCTGCACTAAGGGAGAAAAGGAGAAGACTACACTGGAGCATTTTAGGGATGGGGTTAAATGCCTAGCCCTGGGTTGGATAGGGCTATAGAATTAGGGACAAAAGCCAAGATGAGGGCATTGGAGGGTGTATGGAGAGGTGTGTAGAAGGGAAATGCCAAAGGAAAACTTAAACTGTTCTTGGGATAAGCCCTGTAAACTAGGAATGAAGAGGAAACTCTTCTTTTTACTCGAGAACTACATGACCTATAGCCTATCCTAGAGCACAGAAATCATCATGGTGGTTCAGTTTCACATAACTTAATTGGCTTTTCTTGTACTTGCTAGCTTGAAATCTAGTCACTATAACATCGTTCATATATAATAATGCATTCTGCCTTCCAAAAAGCCTACTTACTTACAAAGTTTTAAAAAGCACCTATTCGTAATACAGCACTTTTAATTTGAGTGAAGCAGGACAAAGACTATTCACTGTGTCAATCAGTGATGCATAGGTGTAACTAGGCTAAGTGAGGGGAGCTCTGGTAACATAGAGCCTAAGGCACTTTGCTGCTAACCTTCTGGTTCAAACCCAACAACCACTCCTCATTAGGAAGACTGGGCAATCTACTTCCAGAGTGATACAGCCTTGGAAACCCAAGGAGGGGCCACTATGAGTCGCGTCCGACTTTACAGCAAACAACAACAGCAGCAGGCTAAGTGGGCATCTTTCAGGCTTAACCCAAAGAATGTTGACATAATTCAGGCCTGTTAATAGAATCACTGTCATATTCCTAAATGTTCATTTATTAAAAAAAATATCAAGTGACTGTTATGTGCTAGGCATTCTGCTCTGTGCTGAAGATACCTAGATCACATGCCATTTTCAAAAAGCATTTTTTAATTGGAAAGACCAATAATCTGACATTCTCTGTAGAGTGTGCCAATGATATAAATACACGCACAGAACAATAGTAAAGTACTTTTCTTAGCTGGGAGTGATCAGGGCAAGTTCTCCGAGGAAATGAGTTGTCTTAAGACAAATGAAAAAAAAAAAAAAAGTTGGAAAGGGAAGAAAGCCCTAGGCAGAAGGAACATTCAAAGTCTCCAAGTTTTGGAAACTGTAAGTAATTGGCTGAAATACAGTGTGTCACAGAGGTAAAAGGGGAGAGAAGAGGAGAGTGTGATACTGTGTTACATGTAAATACACTTGGTAGAACTTGTGTGAGGAGCCCTGGTGGTGCAGTGGTTAAAATGCTCAGCTACTAACTAAAAGGTCTGCAATTAGAAGCTACCAGCCAGCTGCAAGGAAGAAAGATGTGGCACTCTGTGACTGTAAAGATTTACAGCCTTAGAAACCTTCTGGGGGCAGTTCTACTCTGTTCTGTAGGGTCAAAATGAGTCAGAATTGACTCCACAGCAGTGGGTTTGGTTTTGGTTTAGAGCTTGACCAAAAAAAAAAAAACCAAAAAACCTTGATGAGCCCTCCCCCTAGTTATTTTTATTAGAATATTAGGAAGGAGGGCTGTGTGATAAGGAGGTTGGGCATAAGCTAGTTTGCAATAACTGCAGAGGGGGAATGAAGGGCAAACCAAATACAGGTAGTCCCCAACTTACCATGTATTTGAGTTATGCTGAACCACATAATGTATATTATAAACAGTGTTGCAGCATGTAATTTGCTGATGTTATCATTCTCATATGTTTACTAGCATATGCTTGTATGTAATGTTTACAACCTCCAAACACAAATACTGAATTTATAAAGATTCTGATATAAAAGACAATAATAATGGAAAAAAATATAAAGTATTCAACTTATGTCAGGATGGGTGTACTATGTTGTTGTTGTTGTTAGGTGCTGTCGATTTGTTTCCGACTCATAGCGACCCCATGCACAGCAGAACGAAACACCGCCCAATCCTGCGCCAGCTCCACGATCCTTGCTATATTTGAGCCCATCGTCTCAGCCACCATGTAAATCCATCTCGTCGAAGGCCTTCCCCTCCTTCATCGACCTTCCACCTTACCAAGCATGACATCCTTCTCCAGGGAATCGTCCCCTCTGACAACATGACCAAAGTAGGTGAGATGAAGTCTGGCCATCCTTGCTTCCAAGGAGCATCTCTGTTGCACTTCCTCCAGGACATATCTGTTAGTTCTTTTGGCAGTCCATGGTACCTTCAGCACTGTTCGCCAGCACCACAACTCAAAAGCATCAACTCTTCTTCGGTCTTCCTTATTCATTGTCCAGCTCTCATATGCTTATGAGATAATTGGAAATATCATGGCTTGTGTCCGGCGCGCCTTAGTCCTCAAGGAGACATCCTTGCTCCTCAGCACTTGGAAGAGTTCCTTTGCAGCCAACCTGCCCAGTGCTACACATTATCTAATGTCCTGACTGCTGCTTCCATTGGCCTCGATTGTAGAACCAAGCAACATGAATTCTTTGACACCCTCAATCTTTTCTCCATTTATTGTGATGCTGCTTATTGGTCCAGTTGTGAGGATTTTTGTCTTCTTTATATTGAGGTGTAATCCATACTGCAGACTGTGTTCCTCAATCTTCATCAGTAAGTGCCTCAAGTCATCCTCACTTTTAGCAAGCAAAGTTGTATCATCAGCGTATCACAGGTTGTTAATGATTCCTCCAATCCTGATGCCATGGTTTTCTTCCTGTAGTCCAGCTTCTCAGATTATTTGCTCAGCATATAGATTTAATAAGTATGGGGATAGGATACAACCCTGATGCACTCCCTTCCTGATTTTAAACCATGCAGTGTCCCCTTGTTCCGTTTGAACAACAGCCTCCTAGTCAGGGTACAGGTTCCTCTTGAGTACAATCAAGTGTTCAGGAATTCCCATTCTTCTCAATGTTATCCATAATTTGTCATGATCCACACAATCAAATACCTTTGCACAGTCAAATAAAACACAAGTAAACATCTTTCTGGTATTCTTTGCCTTGAGCCAAGATCCATCTGACAACAGCTATGATATCCCTTGTTCCATGTCCTCTTGTGAATCC
>NW_006921990.1:1905018-1911298 GCF_000298275.1 Orycteropus afer afer
GTTTGGTCAATTTCAGACTGCAGAAGTTGATAAAATTCTTCAATTTCCTCATCTTTGGCTTTGGTGGTTGGTGCATAAATTTGAATAATAGTCGTATTAATGGTCCTTCCTTGTAGACGTATGGATATTATCCTATCACTGACAGCATTGTACTTCAGGATGGATCTTGAAACATCCTTTGTGATGATGAATGCTATGCCATTCCTCTTTAAACTGTCGTTCCCGGCATAGTATATCATATGGTTGTCTGATTCAAAATGGCCAAAACCAGTCCATTTCAGCTCAGTAATGCCTAGGATATCAATCTTTATGCATTCCATTTCATTTTTGAAAACTTCCAATTTTCCTAGAATCATACTTCGTACATTCCATGTTCCGATTATTAATGGATGCTTGCCACTGTTTCTCTTCCATTTGAGTGGTGCCACGTCAGCAAATGGAGGTCTCAAAAGCTTTACCTTATCCATATGAGTAAGGCTGATTTTATTTTGATAATGCAGCTCTTGCCCGGTCCTACTTTGAGCGTTTTCTAAGCTAAGTGACTCATCTTCTTTCTTTGTATTGGACAATGTTTTTGGACTATTCATAAATTTGTGCAGTAATGTATCAGACAGTGTTTCTGCTATTTATAAGGTTTTCCTTGGCCAATTATTTGAGAAGTGGATGGCCTCCTTCTTCCTAGTCTGTCTCAGTCTGAAGCCAGGCTGATACCTGTGCAACAGGTGCACCCTACTGGGTTTGAAATACCAGTGGCACAGCCTCAAGACTCACAGCAACACGTCACCACAGTAGGACAAACTGACAGACAAGTTTGTGTCCCTTAGCCATTGGAAACCCCTCCAACCACCTTTACCTGGATCCCTGCAGCTAACTCCTCGATCTGTTCCAGTCCCCTTTGCCTTTTCTGTCCTCTCCCTGCCTTCCCACACACAGTTGTAGAGGCTGGCAAATCCTAAGTCTGTGGGTCAGATGTCAAGTTGTAGGCTTCCCTTGACTCACATAGCTACAGGGGCTGATGGCAGGCAATGCAGCAGATGTCCGGTGTCAGAGGTTGACAAATCCAAGATTGGCAGGTAAGATGGCAAGTTGTTGGCTCACAGGCTGCAAAGGTAACAATCCCAAATCAGCAGGTAATATGACAGGCCACTGGTTCAAGTCCAGGAACTGGAGGTCAGATGATGAAGAGCCACATGCAGGATCTACATTGATCAAAAGCCCGGATTTACTATGGAGTCATCAAAATGGAACCCCATAGTAAGTACAGAACTACCAGTATAAGATAAAAGGCTTATTAAGGGCTTAAGGTAGGAAATCGCAAATTTATAGGAGCATATTTCAATGTGGTTGTATGATTTTTTTCTCAGCAGTTAGAATCCTTCATTGTGTGTGTACTTTTAATACACAGAGAACTTAATAAAGACATACATTGCTAATCAATGTGTGAATATGTATATAAAATCAGTGCTTTGAAAAAGAATGGTACACATAGTACATTACATTGGCATTTAAAAAAAAATTTTTTATTGTGATTTAGGTGAAAGTTTACAGAGCAAATTCATTTTCCATATAGCAACTCACATATACTTTGTCTCATGACATTGACTGCAATTTCCTACAATGCAACAGCTCTCCTCCCACTTCCTCCCCACACTTACCTCTTCCCTGTGTCCTTCCCTCCCATAAATTCCTACCCCTTGACCCATCTCCCTGTGCATACCCAGCCTGTCTATTTTCCCATGATTGATCTCTCCAAGGAGTGTATCTACCTAAGGTAAATGTTCAGCTCATATGCCTGTCTGTTGTTTGGCTGAAAGCCACAGGAGAGGGTTCAATTCTAGACCTGAATGGTAGCTAGGGACCACAGTCTCGGGTTCCACCAGGTTCTGTCAGACCAGCAAACCTGGTCCTTTTTTTTTTTTTTTTAATGATTTTGAGTGTTATTCCATATTGTTCTCCCACTCTTTTTTGGTAAGAGAGATCTGACTTCTTTTATTTGGTGTAATTATTTTGATATTTATGTACGTTATTGTGTCCATCAGGAGCTCTGGTAGCATAGTGGCTAAGGCACTTGAATGCTAACCAGAAGGCTGGAGGTTCAAACCCACCAGCCACTCCTTGGAAGGAAGATGGGGCAATCTGCTTTCGTAGTGATACTGCCTCAGAAATCCAAGGAGGGGTCGTTATGAGTCGGGTCCTACTCAACGGCACATAACAACAACAACAACAACAACAACAACATTGTGTCCATCAGTAGTTCATTCTTTCTTCAGTGCTGAGTAGTAGTTCATTTTATGAGTATGACATAATATCTTTATTCACTCACCTGCCATTGAACTTTTGAGTTGCTTCTGGTTTTTGGCTATTATAATGATAAGCTGCTATGAACATTCTTGAACAAATCTGTATATGAACATATGATTTCCTTTCTCTTGATTGAATACATATGAATGAACTAGCTGCATTATATGGTATACATATATTTAGCTTTTTAAGAAATTGAAAAACTGGGGACTTCCAGCAAGATTGTGGAATAGGCAGACAAGCCACACAGACCCTTTTCAACAAAGAAAGGAGAAACCAATTGAAACAGATACAGAAGATAATCCTGGAGCCCTGAGCTTTGAAAAGAAGGGTAAAGAAGTGGATTAAATACCAACTAGTACAAGAACTTGAAGGAAAACTGAGTACGAAGTAAAACAGAACTACAAGCTGTCAGCAATCCTGATGGCACAGCCAGTTGGAATATTTACAAATGGTGTTAGGATCTGGGCAGCAAACTGAGAATCAGACCTACTTACCAAGGACTGCATGGACAACTGCACTGGTAGCTGATGACTATAAAGGAAAACAGCAAATAAGGAGACATACTGAGCTGTGGACTTTCAACTGTACTGAGGGCATAGCCATTTTGAATATTTGCAAGCAGGGTGGCCATTTTGAATATTTGACAGTGGCATTCTGATCCCAGCCATCCAAGAATAGGCTCCACTTGCTGAGGACGGCAGGAACTGGAGGCTGACAATTGGAAAGCTGCGCTGTTCCATTTGTTACTCTTATATGCCAGACCTTCTTGGTGAATGGAGGTGTGGTCATTCCCCATCTCCACCCACCTGTGGACTGGAAGGAATTCCATCCCAGGCTGTATGCCTTGACAACACCTGGGTGCCCTGCCTACTTCCATCTTGTTTTTCTTTGTTTGTTTGTTTTAAAATTCTTCTATTTATTTATTTATTTTTCTTTTTCCTTTTCCCGATTCTTGTTTTTGTGCTTCTTTGTTTTTCCTTTTCCTGATTCTCATCTTTTTTCTTTCTTTCTTTTTTTTTTTGGGTTCTTCTCATGCCTTGTTTTTCTTTCTGCAGTTTTCTCATTTTTTCTTATTATTCTTTTACTCTTGATTTTTTCTCTAATTCCCCTCTCCCCAGATATTGTGTTTTTTTCTTTATCTTTTTCTATTTATATTTCTATTTTTTCAATAAAGTATTTCTTTAAATATTTATTCTCATGTATTGCTTTCTTTTTTTTCCCCCTCTCTTCTGATTTGTTTATGTGGTTTGGGTTTTTTGTCCTATTGTCTTTATTTATTTATTTATTTTTAAAATCTAGCTCAGTTGGAGACAGCAACCCTGCCCATATGGCCAAAACATACGCTGACCCCACCTACTGATTGAGGGACACCACTTGCTTCTGCACCAACTGACCAATGATAGATGAGGGCCAATTCCAGCCCATTTCACCCTTCACAAAATGCTCTTCACAAAAAGCTAACAGAGATCTGTGTATACACTCTCATCCTCTGTCAAACCTACCAGAGACAGGTGGTGAGTACCTAAGTGCTTCCAGTTAGTAAATAGAGGAGCACAGCACCTTGCTTACTAAGATATATCAAATCAAACAGAGGAAAAAATCTTGGGCAAATTGTACCACTTAAATATAAAGACAATGACATCACAATGTCTCAGAGACAATAGACTGTCATAGTCTACACAAGGCAGCAAGATAAAGTAGAAAAAAGGGACCAGGAAACACAGTCAGGAAACATTCCTGAGAAAGAAACAGCATTGGACTCCCTGATAAGGGACTAAAAATAATTATATTTAGGTACCTTCAAGGGACTGAGAGACAGATAAGGAAAACACTGACAAAATTAAGAAAGACACAAAACTCTAGAACATTTTGGGAAAACAATACAAGAACAAACTGACAAAATAAAAAATCAGAAATGATACAAAATCTACAAATTGAAATTGAGAAGATTGATGCTAAAATTTCAGAAATAGTTAACACATTGCATGGACAATGAAGTAGAATCAAATCAATGGAAGACAGAATTAGTGATATAGAAGATAATTACCTCAATACTATTTTGTTAGGTGGTCAATCAGAAAAAAAGATCAGCACAAAAATGAAGAAAGCCTAAGATTCATGTGGGGTGGCATCAAGAGGGATATAGGTGTAATTGGAGTTACAGAACAGGAAGAGAAAGATAAAACCACAGAGAACATTGTTGAATATTTGTTGAAAGAGAATTTCCCTAATATAATGAAAGAGGAGAATAAATCCATTCAAAAAGTTCAACAAACCTCACTCAGGAGAGGCCCCAGAAGATAATCACCAAGACATCATAATCAAACTCACCAAAACCAAAGACAAAGAAAGAATCCTGAAAGCTGCATGAGAAAAGTGTTAAAGTTACCTACAAAGGGCAACCAATAAGACTAAACTCGTATTTCTTGGCAGAAACCATGCAGATAAGAAGGCAACAGGATTGTATATATAAAACTCTGAAAGAAAAAAATTGCCAACCAAAAATTATGTACTCAAAAAAATTGTCATGCAAGTTTGATGGTGAAATTACCTTTCCAGATAAGCAGGAATTAAGAGAATTTGTTAAAACAGAACAGCCTTACAAGAGATGCAACAGAGAGTGCTGTGGACAGAGAACAAACAATAGTGAAAAACAACCGATGATTAACACACATGATGCCATAACCAAGAAGCCAAGTCAGTTATAGAAATATCCAAGGTAAAATAAGCTTACCAGAATGTAAACAGGGAACCAGAGACATCAATTGGTAAATGAGGACAAGTATAAATGAAAAAGAGAGAATAAATAGTATAGTTATAGAACCTCTGAATGGTGAGGAAGTCAAGACAATCACAAGATAGAACAGGTGGTTCTAAACCTAGAAGAAAATTATAAATCACAGGGTAACCTCAAAGAAATAATAATAAACCTTCACATCAAAATGTAAAAGAGGACAAGCACAAATATTTTGCAAATACTAAAACAATAGAAAGGAAATGATAACACAATTCATAAATAAAATGAGCTAAATGCAGAAAATTATATGGAACAAAGAAATCAGCAACACCACCAAAAAATACATAACAAAATGACAGTAACAATAATTCATATTTGTCTATAATTACACTGAATGTAAATGGATTAAATGTACCACTTAAGAGACAGAGACTGCAGACTGCATAAGAAAACATAACCTATCCATATGCTGTCTACAAGAGAGAAATCTTAGATACAAAGACAAAAATAGACTAAAAATTGGAGGTTGGAAAAGATATCAAACAAATGGCAATCAAAAACAGCAGGTGTGACAATACTAATTTCTGTTAAAATAGACTTTAAGAAAAAAACACCATAAGAGACAAGGAAGGACATTATATACCGATTAAAGGATCAATTGAACGAGAGGACATAACCATGATAAATATCTGTGTTATGCACCCAATGAAAGAGCCCCAAAATACATAAAGCAGACTTTAACAGAATTGAAAAGACAAATAGATGACTCCACAGTAATAGTAGGAGACTTTAATACACCTCTTTCAATGAAAGATAGAGTAACTGGAAAGAAACTCAACAAATACACAGAAGGACTAAACAATACAAACAACTTGAACCTATGTACAGAGCACTTCACTCACCTAAAGCACAATATACATTCTTTTCCAGTGCACATGGGACATTCTCCAGGATAGACCATATGTTAGGGCACAAAGCAAGCCTCAATAAATTTAAAAACATTGAAATACTGCAAAGCATCTTCTCAGGTCACAGTGCTATAAAATTAGAAATCAACAATAGGAAGATCAATGGAAAAAGAGCAAACACATGGAAACTGGATAACATCCTCCTTAAAAATTACAATAATAATAGAAGAAATAAAAAATTAAGTTAAAATGAAAACACAACATACCAAAATCTTCGGGACACAGCAAAAGCAGTGATCAGAGACCAATTTATAGTAATAAATGCACATAT
>NW_006921990.1:1911696-1916594 GCF_000298275.1 Orycteropus afer afer
GCTACATGCAGGGTTCAAGAGTGCCATATGCTAGAGACCATTCCCAAAGCTGCTACTTCTATACGGGAAGTAGACCACATGCCCAAAGCAGTTACTCAGCTGCTCCTAGTAGGAGTTGATTGTCAGTCTCATCATGGGTAATACTACATCCAGTTGCCCAGTCACTCAACAAGGTCTAGCCAAGTTGACATACAACTTTAACTACCACAAACACCTTAACCTAACATCTCCAACAATTAGAAAAAGAGCAGCAAAAAAAAAAAAAAAAAAGCCTACAGTCACCACAAGAAAAGAAATGATAAAGATTCAAGCAGAAATAAATGAAACAAGAAAAAGAAAGTCAATAGAAAATATTCAACAAGATTAAAGTTGGTTCTTTGAAAAGATTAATGAAATCAACAAACCACTGGAAAACTTAGCAAAGGAAAAGAGGGAGAGGATACAAATAACATGAATAAGAAATGAAATGGATGACATCAAAACAGAACCAATTGAAATAAAAAAGATAATATCAGGATACAATGAAAAACTGTACTTCAACAAATTTGAAAACTCTAGAAGAAATGGTCATATTTCTGGACACATACTACTTACCTAAACTAACACAGACTGAAGTGGAAAATTTGAACAAACCCGTAACAAAAGAAGAAATTGAACAGGCCATTGAAAAATAAATAAATAAAATAACCTACCAAGAACTATCGTGAGGAAGTGGGAGGGGAGCTGTTGCATTGTGGTAAATTGTAGTCAATGTCATGAGACAAAGTGTATATGAACTGCTGTATGGAAAGTGAATTTGCTTTGTAAATTTTCACCCAAATTACAATAAAAAGAAAGAAATAAAGATAACCTACCAATAAAAATGTCCTGGCCCAGACAATGTCACTGGAGAATTCTACCAAACCTTCAGAGAAGAATTGACACCACTCCTACTCCAACTATTCCAGAACATAGAAAAGGATGGAATCCTCCCAAATTGATTTTATGAAGCAAGCATAACCTTGGTAAAAAACCCAAGCAAAGACATCACTGAAAAGGAAAACTACAGACCAGTATCCCTCATGAATGTAGATGCTAAAATATTCAACAAAATCCTAGCCAGTAGACTCCAGCAACATACAAAAAAAATTAATACATCATGACCAAGTAGGGTTCATACCAGCTATGCACAGATGGTTCAACATTAGAAAAACTGTCAACGTAATTCATCAGGTAAGTAAAAGAACCACATGGTCATATCAATAAATGCAGAAGAAACATTTCCTAAAATCCAACATGATAATTTCCTTAATCCAACATAATATAAACTCTCAGGAAATATGAATAGAAGGGAAATTTCTGAACATAATAAAATGCATATATACAAAACCAAAAGCCAACACTATTGTCAATGGAGAGAGACTGAAACCATTCCCCTTGCAAACAGGAACTAGACAAGGATGCTCTCTATCACCACTTCTGTTCAACATTGTACTGGAAGTCTGAGCCAGGAAAATAAGGCAAGAAAGGGAAATAAAAGGCATCCAACTTGGTAAGGAAGAAATATAACGATCCTTATTTGCAGATGATATGATCCTATACTTAGAAAACCCAAAAGATTCATCAAGAAAACTACTGGAACTAATTGAGAGATTTAGCATAGTAGCAGATACAAGATCAACCTACAAAAATCGTTGGATTCCTCTACATCAGCAAAAAGATTCCTGAAAAGGAAATTAGGAAATCCATACCATTTACAGTAACTACCAAAAAAATGAAATACTTGGGAATAAATCTTACCAGGGACACAAAGACTTATACAAAGAAAATTACAAAACACTACTTCTAGAAACCATAAGAGATATACATAAATGGAAGAACATGCCATGTTCATGGATAGGAACATTGAACATTGTGAAAATGTCAATACTATCCGAAGCAATCTATACATTCAATGCAACCTTAATCTAGATTCCATTAACATTCTTTAATGATATGGAAAATCCAGTCTCTGATTTTATATGGGAAGAAAAGAAACCTTGAGTAAGCAAGGCACTACTGAAGAAGAACAAAGTACGAGGTCTCACACTCCTGGATCTCAAAATCTACAATAGAGCCACAGTACTCAAAACAGCCTGGTATTGATACAATGACCAGGGAACAAAATTGATAACCCAGAAATAGATCCATTGGCCTATGATCAGCTGTTCTTTGACAAAGGGCCAAAATCCATTAAATGGAGAAAAGATAGTCTCTTTAACAAATGGTGCTGGCAAAACTGGGTATCCATTTGCAGAAAAATGAAACAAGATCCATACTTCTTGCCATGCACAAAAGCTAACTCCAACTGGATCAAAGACTTAAACATGAAACCTAAAACTATAAAGTTCATCAAGGAAAAATTAGGGGCAAACTTAGGGGCCCTGATTTATGGCATATATAGACTATCAAGCATAACCCAAAATGCACAAACAGCAGAAGATAAACTAGATGATTGGAACCCTCTGAAAATTAAATTATATGCATCAAAAGACTTATTCAAAAGAGTAAAAAGAGAACTTACAAATTGGGAGAATATATTTGGCAATGACATATCTGACAAGGGATTTACCTCTAATATTTATAGAAAACTCCAACATCTTAACATCAAAAAGACAAAAATCCAATTAAAAAATGGGCAGAAAACATAAACAGACATTTCAAAAAAGTAGGTATTCAGGTGCCCAACAAACACATGAAGAAATATTTGTGATCATTAGCCATTAGAGAGGTGCCTATCAAAACAACCATGAGGTACCATTGCACCCCAGTACTAAACGCAAAGGTCAACAACACAGAAAATAACAAATGCTGGCAAGGATGTGGAGAGATTGAGACTCTCATATACTGTTGATGGGACTGTAAAATGATAAACCATGGTGGAAATCAGTATGGCGATTCCTTGAAAAGTTAGGATTAAAAATACAATTTACAATCCTGTTACTAGGTATATATCGTAAAGAAGTGAGAGCCATGACAAGAACAGATATATGCACACCCATGTTCATTGCAGCACTATTCACAGCAGCAAAGAGATGAAAACAACGTAAGTGCCTATCAACAGAAGAATGGATAATCAAACTATGGTGCATACACACAATGGAATACTGTGCAACACTAAAGAATAATGTAGAATCTTTGAAACACCACACAATGTGGATGAAATTGGAGGACATTATGGCAAGTGTAATAAGTCAATCGCAGAAGGACAAATATTGTATTAGTTCACTATTGTGAAAAGTCAAGGAAAAGTTTATATATGGAAGGAAACTTTCTTTGTTGGTTACCAGGGATGAGTGGAGAGGGGAGGGAACACTGCTAGATAGGTAGAGACAAGTATTGATCTGGGTGAAGGGAAAGGCAATATACCAAAACTGAGTGACCAACACAATAATACTGAGGAAAAGAAAGACAAAGAGGTGCACAAGAAGTACAAACAACAAAGATACACCCTTTAACATGTACAATACTGCATTATCAGTGATAATAAACGTTAATCTATGGGTAAATAGATGGGCAGACAGGCTGAATGGTCAAGTATGGTTAGCCAAAAGGGAATATACCCTTGACTGCATATAAGGTTTGTTGTTGTTGTTGTTATATGCCGTCCAGTTGGACCCGACTCATAGCAACTCCTCCTTGGGTTTCCGAGGCAGTATCACTATGGAAGTAGTTTGCCCCATCTTCCTTCCAAGGAGTGGCTGGTGGGTTTGAACCACCAGCCTTCTGGTTAGCAGTCAAGTGCCTTAGGCACTACGCTACCAGAGCTATTTCTACATATATATTTGTATGTGCTGTAAGAATGTGTATATAGGAAACTTCTGGAAGATGGAGACAAGCAACACAGACCCTCTTCAACAAAGAAAAGAAAAACCATTTGACAGAGATAGAGAAGATAATCCTGGAGCCCTGAGCTTTGAAAGAAACTATACAGAAGTGGATTAGGCACTAACTAGTGGAAAAACCTGAACGAAAACAGTGAGTACAGAGATGGTTGGAGCTGTGGACTGTCAGCTACTCTGATGGAACCAACAGCCTGAATATTTTCAAGTGGTGTTGGGACCTGAGAATTGACTGACCTAAAGATCAGCCTGGTCAACAAGGGTTGTAGGAATGACTGTGCTGGTGGCCTATGACTAGGAAGGGAAATAGCAAGGAGGGAGACAACCTAAGCTGTGGACTTTCCGGGGGCACAGCCATTTTGACTGTTTTCACATGGCAGCCATTTTGAATATTTAAAATGACCTAGAATGCAGCCATTTTGAATGTTTACAAGTGGCAACCATTTTGGATTTTAAAATGATAGCATTTTCATTCAGATTCCAGGGGCCTAAGAATAGCTTTTGTTTGCCAAGGTCAGCAGGGACATACAAGAGGATGACAACAGGAAAGGAGACAAGTGGTGAGTATATAAGTGCTATCAACTCGTGAATAGATGAGCACAGCAAAGTACCCTGCTTGTGTACATAACATACAAACAAAACAAAAATCGTGGGCAAGTCGATCCAACATACAATCACCAATTAAATATAAACACAAAAACATCACAATGCCTCGGTGACAACAAAGCATCACAGTCCACACAAAGAAAAAGGATAAAGCAGGAGAAACAAGAGACCAAGATACAGACCCAAAACACATCCCTGAGGAAGACACAGCATTGGAACTCCCTGATAAGGAATTCAAAAGAATTATGTTTAGGTATCTTCAACAAATTGAGAGACAGATCAAGGAAAACACAGAGAAAACTCTACAACAATTTCAAAAGACAATACAAGAACAAAATGACAAAATAAATGAAAAATTAGAAATAATACAAAATGTACACACAGAAATCCAGAAGATTAATACTAAATTTTCAGAAATAGATAAGACATTGA
>NW_006921990.1:1917009-1926172 GCF_000298275.1 Orycteropus afer afer
CCCAGCAAAACTGTCCCTCAAATATGATGGTGAAATTAGGACATTTCCAGATAAGCAGAAATTAAGGGAATTTTTTAAAACCAGACCAACCTTACAAGAGATGCTAAAGGGAGCCCTTTGGACAGAGAAGCAACAACAGCCAACAACAACTGACCATTAACACACATGAGCATATAACCGAGAAACCAAACCAGCTATGGAAGTATCCAAAGTAAATAAGCCTATAAGATTGTGAATAGGGAACCAGACACATCAATTGACAAATGAGGACAACTACAAACCAAAAAGAGGGAAAAAAATCTGTCGTTACAGAACTTCTAGATGGTAGGGAAGTCAAGACAACTACACAATAGAACAGACTGTTCTAAACTTGGGAAGAAGACTATAAATCACAGGCTAACCTCAAAGAAAAATGATAAACCTTCACATCAAAATAAAAAAGAGGACCAGCACAAATATTTAGCAAATACTAAAACAATAGGAATGAGGAAGTGATAACATGATTCATAAACAAAATGAGCTCAGCATAGAAAATTATATGGAACAAAGAAATCGACACCATGAAAAAGCACATAACAAAAATGACAGCAACAAATTCATATTTGCCAATAACATCTCTGGCAAGGGACTTATCTCTAAGATTTATAGAAAACTCCACTCCTCAACATCAAAGGAATTAACAATCCAATTGAAAAATGGGCAGAAAATATAAATAGACACTTCACCAGGAAGGATATTCAGGTGGCCAGCAAATACATGAAGAGATGCTCACAATCATTGACCATCAGAGAGATGCAAATCAAAAGAACAATGAGATACCGTCTCACCCCAGCACTGATGGCAAGGTTCAACGAG
Organism: Orycteropus afer afer; assembly: GCF_000298275.1. NCBI lineage: Eukaryota > Metazoa > Chordata > Mammalia > Tubulidentata > Orycteropodidae > Orycteropus > Orycteropus afer. The sequence continues at coordinate 1,917,865 of NW_006921990.1, forward strand.
GCAGAAAATAACAAATGCTGGTGGGGAAGTGGAGAGATTGGGACTCTCATACACTGCTGATGAGACTGTGAAGGGATACAACCACTGTGAAAAGCAATATGGTGATTCCTTAGAAAACTGGAATTGGAGATACCATCTGACCCAGCAATCCCATTACTAGGTATATATCCTAGAGAAGTGAAAGCCAGGACAGGAACTGATATATGCACACTCATGTTTATCACAGCACTATTTACAATAGCAAAAAATGGAAACAACCTACGTGCCCATCAGCAGAAGAGTGGATGACCAAACTATGGTACATACCCATAATGGAATGCTGTGCAGCACTAAAGAATAATGTAGAGTCTGCAAAACACTGCATAATATGGATAAACTTGAAAGACATTATGCTGAGTGAAATAAGTCAATCACAGAAGGACAAATATAGTATTAGTTCATTGTTGTGGAGGGTCAAGGAAAGGTTTATATGTGGAGGGAAACTTTCTTTGTTGGTTGCCAGGGGAAGAAAGGAAGTGTGGGGACACTGGGAAAAAAAAAAAAAAACCACAAAAAAACCCTTGACCCATGTCACTTTAGTTTTGTGTATTTCACTGTACATAAATTATATTTCAATAAATTGCAGTTTTAAAAAAATGTCTATGTAACACATACGCTCCTTGGAACAATCAACTGTAAGAGAACAGAAGGGCAGTGTTTGCAAAGGGAGACAGCTCAGGGGGCGGGAGTGCACAGGATGGAAGGACACAGGGAAGAGGTTAACTACGGGAAGGAAGTGGGAATAGAGCTGTTACATTGTGGGGAATTATAGTCAATTTCATAAAACAAAATGTGCATGAACTGCTGTATGGATAACAAATATGCTCTGTAAACTTTCACTCAAATCAATAAACATTTTTTTAAAAATTAAAAAAAAAAAAGATGTCTATGTAACTAGAACTAACAGGGGGCAATGTTATGATAACTTCTTAGGCACAGTCAACCACCCTGATGGAGCAAGTTTTTGGACCTGTGGGCTTGGGACCATGGTTGCAGGGGACATCTAACTCAGGTGGTGTAATATACTACACAGAAACATTGTTCTACATCCTAATTTGGTGAGGACTAACTGGGGTCTTTAAAACTTGCAAGCTGTCATCTAGATGCAACAATGAGTTTCTCCTTGTCCAGAGCAAAAATGAGTGCAGAAAACCAAAGATTCATGGAAACAAACAATTAATTAGTCCAAGGGACTAGTGGACCACATGAACTTTGGCCTATATGACCATGAGACTAGAAGAAGTAGATGGTACCCAGCTACCACTGTCAACCACTAGGAAAGGGATCAGTGCAGGAAATCCTGGATAGAGTGGGAGAACAATGTGGAATAAAACTCAAAATCATAAAAAAGACCAGGTTTGCTGGTCTGATAGAGCCTGGTAGGACCCCTGAAACTATAGCCCCTAGTTACCCTTCTGATCAGAAATTGAACTCACTCCTGTGGCTTCCAGCCAAACAATAGACAGGCATATGGGGTGAACATTTACATTAGCTAGATACACTCCTTAGAACAATCAATCATGGAAGAACAGAAGGGCAGTATTTGCATAGGGAGTTAGCTCAGGGGGCAGGAATGCATAGGAAAGAAGAACACAGGGAAGAGGTAACTACAAGGAGGAAGTGGGAAGAGAGCTGTTACATTGTGGGGATCTGCAGTCAATGACATGAAACAAAATGTGTATGAACTGCTGTATGAAAAATGAATGTGCTCTGTAAACATTCTCCCAAATCACAATAAAAATTTTTAAAAACATATTTTTAAAGGAAAAAGAAAAGACACTGACAAACTGTCTTCTCAAGTACTTGTTCCATTTTGTACCCCGTCAGCAGAGTATGAGATTTCCAATTCCTCCCAACTTTTTATGGTCAATCTTTTCAGTTTTAGCCACTCTAAAAGATATATAATTGTATTTCATTGTCATTTTAATTTGTATTTCTTTAATGACTAATGGTGTTGAACATCTTTTCAGGTTCTTCTTTACCATCCATACATCATGTTTGGTAAAATGTCTGTCCATAGTTTTTGCCCATTGTTTATTGGGTTCCTTTTGTTAGTGTTTATTTACAGGTGACACAGATTAAATAAGACATCTGCAGCAGCTCTAAAATATTTTAAAAAGTAAAAAGGTCATAACAAGGGTACATATGCACAGAAGAATATAAAAAAGGCATGAAGGACTTCACCTTATGACATGGTGGAATTTAAAGGGTTGGGGAGAAAATACTAATTTATTTTTTTACTGTATAAATCTGAATATTAATTTTTTTTAACTTTAGCTGTCAGAACCATTTGAAATCCTATTGACGAGTTCCTAAATCACTTAAAAACTAATAGTTTGCTACTGTACTCCTCTACTCCAAGTTCAGCGATGTTGGTAGCTTGAAATCACGTAGGAGTGTTCACCCTCTGAGAACTTTATAAACACCGCACATTGGAGCTGTTTTTCTCCCCCCGGAGAGGTGGCAGTTTAACACTCACCAGCCCACTACTGATTACTGGTTGCCTATGAAGTTAATTCCAACTCATAGCAACAGAGTAGAACTGCCCCTTTAAGCTGCACTGACTTAAATTATGATGTATAATTGAAGCTTTAGTTACATGAAGAACTCATCTCTGTGAAACACTTAATACCTTTCCTAGAGTGTTATAACACTTATTTTCCTTACTGATTCTTTCCTTTTTTCTTAGAATTCCTCTGTATAGACTTAGCTGCTTCCTTCTGAATAATAATTCTTTGTATTAGGTGAGTTCTTTTGAAACAGCTTCCACACTCAAGATGGTTATATTTTTTTTCCTATTAGAATAATAAATATCTCACACATTGTAAAAGTGAGGTCCAATTTGGTAGCCACTCTTTATAATGTGGCTATTTGAATTTAAATAAATTTTTTAAAAAATGCAGTTGCTCGTTTAAACCAACCAATTTTCAAAAGAATATATAAAAGTTATAACTATTGTATAATTAGTATAATAATAAAACAATTCTAGATCATTCACTAACTCTTCTTTACAGACAGAATACAGTGGTTTCTTAGATGACTTCTTAGTGTGCCCCTCTTCACTGTTTGCCCTTTCCTTACACTCAGACATAATCTATATCCTTAAATTAATATCAATCAATCAATCAATCAATTAAGTAATATCAATGGCTTGCTCTTAACACATTTTAAAAGTGTTAAACAAACGATGATAGTCAAGAGAAGAGTTTATTCTAAACTCCCAAATTAGCTTTTTAAAGGTGAAACACTTTTTGTCTAAAGTTACTGTTTTGCTTACCTAGTGCTACTCTGACAAGAGTATACCACAAATGGGATGGCCTTAACAAACAGGAGTTTATTCTTTCACAGTTTGGAGGCTTTAAGTCCAAGTTCAAAGTGCCAGGCTGCATGGGCTGTGTGAAAGTCCCTCAACCTTGGGCTTCAGATCTGCCTCTTGCTCCCGGCCCACTGAAGCTGAGGCATCTCTTCACTCAGGCAGCTACTGGCTGCTGAGGCTAACAAGCCCAAGGTCGACAAATAAAATGGCACAGTCCCAATGTTACCAAACCACATGGCAGGCCATTAATTCAAGTCCATTGAAAGTTCCAAGATTGGCAGAGCATGGCAGGCTGCTGAACAACAACACAGCTACAAGCAGGGTTCGATTATGCCATAAGCTAGGGACCATTCCCCAAGGCTTCTCCATTTGCAGGAAGCAGACCACATTCCTAAGGCAGCTACTTAGCTGCTTACTGTAGATTCCACCATGGGGTTGATTACCGGTCTCATCATGGGGAATACTACATCCAGCTGCTCAGCCACTCAACCAGGCCCAGCCAAGTTGACACACAAACTTAACTACCACCGTTACTAAAAATGCTGATGTTATTAAGAGTTTAAAGCCCCCAGAGTAATTCAGTAAAATACTACAACAGTACAGAGAAAAGAAACTTTAGGGGACAAACTCTTAGTAAATAGGGCTACTGCCAAGGTTGAGTTTTCTTTTTTTTTTTTTAAATAAAAAAATATACTAGAAGAAACTGATCAAGGACTTAAAAGGGAATAGAAATCATCTGAATTTTAGGGTATAAATGAAAAGCAAACTCATTTAATATGTAGAAACATCATACATATGGCTTTCAATAAGGCATTTGGTTCTGTCTCATGGAATTCATAAAGAAGTTTTTAAAAAAGTCCATCTAATCCAGGTACTACTGTACTAGTAGAGGAGTGACAATTATTGAGAGTGATGTGCATAAAGAATCATATTAACTGGAGGGACTTAGCAATCATTAAACCAGTTAATGCTTTATTTAATCACTTATCAATAAATTGGACAAAATAGATGAAACTTTATTGAGTTTATCAGTTAGCTGGTACAGTTTTCTTTTAGTTAAAAAATAAGAAGGAAATATGAAGTCCCCAGGAGTTAACTGCTTTTTCTCTCTAGGAACTTACAATTTTATGAAGGAGCAGGAATAATCTTATATGAACAACACCTAAGAATATATGAAACTAATGTATGGAATAGAGAACTACTTGTTGGGCATTTCCACAATGAAAGTTAGAGAAATTACTAATTTCTCCCCAACCTCTTCCCTGATTTCTAAAATCAGTCCCTTTCCTGACTGTTCTACTGAGGTGAATATATTTTCCTAGTCATCAAGATTCGATATATTGGAGTAATCTTTGTCTTTCCCCCTTTCTCTTTCATTATGAGTCGCCATTTTTATTTCCTCAGCTTTTCAAATGCAAATTACACCTAAAATTTTATAACATTTAATGTTTGAAAATATTTTCAATATTGTATTGTTGATTTGCATAACCACTCTATGAGTTGTTAACATTTCATCTTTTAATAAGTACTTATTAATGACTTAAAAGATGACTGGCAGGTAAATAAGGAAGTAGAATCAGATAGGATAAATGCCTTGCCAAAGATGATAGGACCAATAATTACTAGTCCTGTGATTCTAACGTCAACATTCTTTGCATTACATTATGATGCCTCTCATAATCTCATATTTGGTCCATTACTATAGCTTCCTAGTGTGTTTCTTTGCACTGCTCTTCCTTCTCCAGTCCATCTTGAATATCACAATCAGATTAATTTTTGTAAAACATAGTGTGGTGTAGTAAATTACATAGTGTGGTTTTTTCTAGCCATAAGTCTTTGTAAACTCCATGGTGGAATTTGCTGTGAACAACTGAGTAGCTCCTGATTGTTAGAGTTATCCACCTAGGGTATTTCTGTTGGAAGCAGCACAAAGTAATTTTCTGGGAAGTTTGTTCTCTCTTAGGTGTATGGAATTCTAATGTTAAGATTGGTGAGTTTGGCCACGCTGCCAGGCTCAAGAGGAGCCCTCCTAGAGGCAGAAGGAATCTCTCACTGCCAATTGGGAGATGCAAGGGACACATGCTGCTGAGAGAGAGACTGAGAGACATGCACTGCTGGGAGACACACTGAGAGAGACTATAGGCTGAGAGACGGTGGGCTGAGAGAGACTGAGCATGTTCCTGAACTTGAATTGTAGCCTGTTGCTTCCCTAATAAACTCCATAATCTGTGAGTTCTCTGTGACCACCACAGCAAATTACCAAACCCAGCAGAGAGGTGGTGGGTGCTGTGGGAGGAACGCTTGGTGAAAGGGCTGGAGGGAGGCAGGATGTCTGGCCTCGCAGGAATAGGCCTTGGGCTACTGATGGTGATCCTGTCTTCCTCTTGTGGGGTTAGGGTAGATCAGAAGATGTGGCCTCCTTGCCGCTTTGGCATGCAGCTTTCATTATTATGTACCACAATAAAGAAGTTTTCAGTGGTTTCCTATGGTATAGAGGATAAAAATCAGAACTTTATCTCTGCCTTCATGCATGTCATCTCTTCTCTAACTAAACTGGGCTCCTCATGTTACTTTGAACTTACATATTTTTGACTTTCCTGAGTAGGCTTTCAAGATCCTCAGACTTTGCTTTTCACAGTGTTTTCTTTCTTTGAGTTAAAAATCCCTGAGTGATAGTTACTCCAGGGGACCTGAACACTTACATACAAAGCATTATTTATAACCACATGTTTAACACTAAACACATGTTAAACACTAAACACATGGGGCTTGGAGGCTGCTTTTCACTTGGGGGTGCCTCTATTTTAACGCTAGGGCTCAAGGTAGCTGGGCCCAAGGCTTGGTGGCTCTATTTAATCTTAGAGGCTGAGGCCTGAGGTAGGCAGGTGCAGAGGGATTAGGGACAACTAAGGGAGACTAACTTGTCTGTCAGTTTGTCATCCTGTGGTGGCTTATGTGTTGCTGTGAGGCTGGAGGCTATGCCACCATGTTGCAAAATGCCAGCAGTGTTACCCATGGTGGACAGATTTCAGCAGAGCTTCTGGGCTAAGACAGACTTAGAAGAAGGAAGAGGCAATCCACTTCTTAAAGAGTTGTCCAGTGAAAACCTTATGAATAGCAGTGTAACACATTCTGATATATTACTGGAAAACTTTATGAACAGCCCTGAAAGATTGTCTATATAGTGCTAGAAGATGAGCCCATCAGGTCCGAAGGCAATTAAACTTTGGGGAAGAGCTGACTCCTCAGAGTAGAGATGACCTTAATGATATGGATAGAGTAAAGCTTTTTGGGGCTCCAATGGCTGATGTGGCATGACTCAAAATGCATAGAAAGAGAGGCAAACATCCATTAATAATTGGAACATGGAATGTACAAAGTGTGAATCTAGGAATTGGAAGTTGTCAAAAATGAAACGGAAGGCATAAATCTATGTCCAAGGCATTAGTGAGCTGAAATAGACCAGTTTTTGCCATTTTAAATCAGACAACCATATGATCTACTATGCTTAGAATGACAGATTGAAGAGGAATGGTGTGGCATTCATTGTCACAAAGAGTGTTTCAAAATCTGTCCTGATGTACAACACTATCAGTGATAGGATAATATAAGGAAGACCAATTAATACTACTATTATCCAAATTTACGCACCAATCACCAAAGCCAAAGTGGAGGTTATTGAAGATACCTACCAATTTCTGCAGTCTGAAATTGACCAAACATACAATCAAGATGTGTTGATTATCACTGGTAACTGGAATGTAAAAGTTGAAAACCAAAAAGGGTTACCTGTAGTTGGAAAATATGGCCTTGGTGATAGAAATAACCCTGAAGACTGCATGAAAGAATTGTGCAAAACCTATGATTTATTCTTTGCAAATAGCTTTTTCAGCAACATAAGTGATAACTACACATGTGGACTTCACCAGATGGAATACACAGGAGTCAGATTGACTACATCTGTGGCAAGAAGTGATGGAGAAGTTCAATATATTTGGCCAAAAAAGGCCACAAGCTGATTGTGGAACAGACCATCAATTGCTCATATGCACGTTCAAGTTGAAGACAATTAAAACAAGTCCATGAGAGACAAAATAAGACCTTGATAATATCCCTTCTGAATTTAGAGATCATCTAAAGAATAGATTTGATGCATTGAACACTAATGACTGAAAACCAGAGGAATTGTGGGATGGCATCAAGAACATCATCCATGAAGAAAGCAAGACGTCATTAAAAAGACAGGAAAGGAAGGCCAAAATGGATGTCAGAAGAGACTCTGAAACTTGCCATTGAACAGAAAGTAGCTAAAGCAAATGGAAGAAATGACAAGATAAAAGAGCTGAGCAGAAGATTTCAAAGAGCAGCTCAAGCAGACAAAGCCAGTCACTATAATGAACTGTGCAAAGACCTGCAGTTAGAAAACCAAAAGGCAAGAACACTCCTGGCATTACTCAAGCTGAAAGGACTGAGGAAAAAGTTTAAGCTTCAAGTTGCAATATTGAAAGGTTCTATGGGTAAAATATTGAATGACGCAGGAAACATCAAAAGAAGATGGAAGGAATACAGAGTCACTGTAGCAAAAAGAATTGGTTGATGCTCATCCTTTTCAGGAGGTGCCATATGATCAAGAACCAATGTATTGAAAGAAGAAGTCAAAGCTGCAATGAAGGAATTGGTGAAGAACAAGGCTCCAGGAATTGACGGAATACCCATTGAGATGTTTCAACAAATGGATACCCTGCTGGAGGCACTCATTAGGTTATGCCAAGAGATTTGGGAGACAGCTACCTGGCCAACTGACTGTAAGAGATCCATATTTGTACCCATTCCAAAGAAAGGTGATCCCACAGAATGTGGAAATTATCAAGCAATATTATTAATATCACATGCAAGTAAAATCTCACTGAAGATAATTCAAAAATGTTACAGCAGTATTGTGTTGGATTGGGT
>NW_006921990.1:1926512-1932381 GCF_000298275.1 Orycteropus afer afer
AAAGCCGTTCTTCCAGCTTGTCCCTGGGATAGCATTGCAGGTAGGCCACACCCCTGGGAAAACTCCCCTTGGGCAGACCGGCCGCTTAGAACTCAGTCATGTGATCCATCATGGGAACCACCACTCACAACTGGAGTCCAGCCAAGTTGACACATCTTCAACTATCACAAGTATATTGACAAAGAGCTTCCAGAAATGCAAGCTGGATTCAGAAGAGGCTGTGAAAGGAGGAATATCATTGCTGATGTCAGAGGGATCTTAGCTGAAAACAAAAAATATCAGAAAGATGTTTACTTATGCTTTATTGACGATGCAAAAGCATTTGATTGTGTGCATCATAACAAATTATGCATAACATTAAGAAGAATGGGAATTCCAGAACACTTGATTGTTCTCATGAGGAACCTGTATATAGATCAGGAGGCTGTCATTTGAACAGAACTAGAGGATAATGTGTGGTTCAAAATCAAGAAGGGAGTGAGTCAAGGTTGTATTCTTTCACCATACTTATTCAACTTGTATGCTGAGTAAATAATTCGAGAAGCTGGATTATATGAAGAAGAATGTAGCATCAGGATTGCAGGAAGACTCATTAAGAACCTGAGATATGCCGATGACACAACTTTGCTTGCTGAAAGTGAGGATGACTTGAAGCACTACTGGTGAAGATTAAAAACTACCTTCTGTGGTATGGATTGCTCCTTAATATAAAGAAAACAAAAATTCTCACAACTGGTCCAATAAACAACTTCACAATTGATGGAGAAAAAATAGGCATTGTCAGGATTTCATATTACTTGGTTCTACAATCAACACCAATGGAAGTAGCAGTCAAGACATCAGACGATGTATTGCATTGGGCAAATCTGCTGCAAAAGACCTCTTTCAAGTGTTGAAGAGCAAAGATGTCTCCTTGAAGACTAAGTTGTGCCTAACCCAAGCCATGGTATTTTCAATTGCCTCTTATGCATGTGAGAGCCAGACAGCAAATAAGGAAGACCAAAGAAGAGTTGATGCTTTTGAGCTGTGGTGTTGGAGAAGAATGCTCAGAGTACCATGGTCTGCTAAAAGGACTAACAAATCTGCCCTGAAAGAAGTGCAGTTGGAGTGCTCCTTGGAAGAGAGAGTGGCCAGACTTTGTTTCATGTACTTTGGTCATGTTGTCAGAAGGAACCATTCCCTGGAGAAGGATATCATGCTTGGTAAAGTGGAGTGTCAACGAAGAAGGGGAAGGCCCGCAATGAGATGGATAGACGCAGTGGCTGCAATGATGGGCTCAGTTATAGCAAGGATTGTGAGGCTGGCATAAGACCGGGAAGTGTTTCATTCTGCTGTGCATAGATAGGGTCACTATGAGTTGGAGGCAACTAGATGGCACCTAACTACAACAACAAACACATGTACAACAATTACCTTCTGTGTTTTTGGAGGGAAAAGGGCCGGGACCCCAGTAAAATTTTTGATGTTAAAAAAAGAGTTCTCTGTAGTTCCATTTTCCATAATGGAAATTAGGTGGTTTTGAAAATGTTTCTTCTTAGAACAATGAAAAAAGCTGAATAAACAAAACAAAAACAACAAACGCATCTATTTAAGGACACTGGAAATCAGTGAGGCTTGCATAGCCAAGATTGAAGAGAAGACAGTTTGGAGAGATGCCCACAGCATTTTGGGCCCCCTATGAATTGTAATATACTCAATAACAGTGGGCTTCAACTTGATTTTGGTTCTTTTAGAGACAACTGGCTCTTCCAAAAGATTTTTTTACAGGCTCACAGAACTGGGTAGTAATGGGAAGGGGACAAAACTGGAGTTTAAGGCTCACTAGGGTGGAGATAAACACCTTAGGTTTCAGCTGAGATCCTAAAGGACCTCAGTCTAGGAGTCAAAGTGAACAAAAAACTCACCAGCACCAAACCACCTCAGGCTCTAACTGGATTTTGGTGGTCTGAGTGTGCTAATGGCCAAGTCTAGCAACTAAGAGAAGCAAATGAATTCCTGTCTAGAGGAAAGTATCACTATCCAGAGCCTCAAAATATTTCTACAATATTTTATATAAAATATTGAGCACACAAAGAGTCCTGGTGGCACAGTGGTTAAGCAGCTCAGCTGCTAACTGAAAGATTGGCAGTTTGAATAGACCATGGGAAAAAGATGCAGTCTGCTTCCATAAGTACTGACAGACGGCCTTGGAAACCCTATAGAGCAGTTCTACTCTGTCCTATAGGGTTGCTATGAGTCAAAATCAACTCAAAGACAATGATTTTAGTTTTGTGGTTTGGATCCAGAACACAGAAAAAATAAGCATATGAAAAGACATGACAAACCAGAGAAATAACAGACTACAGAAGCAGAATCCACAGGAATTATCAAACACCTTAACATAACTATGAATAATATAGTCAGGAACTTAAAATTTTGAGTAAGAATTTTATCACAGAATGGAAACACAAGAAACCAAACAAACACAAATTCTAAAAGTAAGAAAGAACAAATTAAAAACCCAGGAGATGGATTTAATAGCACATTATAGAGGACTGGAGACAAAAATTAAGGAATTAGAATAAAGTACATAAGAAAATGTACAGACAGATTTACAGAGAGACAAAAGGATGGAAAAGTGGAGAAGCTATATGGAATAGGGTAAAAATAAGCTCTAATACATGCATAATTAAAGACTTAGGAGGAAAAGAGTGAAATAATGAAACAAAGTAATATTTGAAGAGATTTCTAAAATAAAAGACATCATACTAAAGATTCTAGAAGCACCCCAAACCTCAAGCAAGAAAAGGGCAACAAATCACACGTAGGCACATCATAGTGGAAAACCGAAGAGAAGAAGATTTTAAGCATCCAGAGGAAGACGTTAAATTATTTTCAAGTGAAAGAAAATAAGACTTACAGCTACTTTGCAGCTGAAACAAATTGCTAAAAGAAAATACTGCTGACTTGGAATTTCATATTCAGGTCATATAACTTCCAAAATATAACACAAAATAAAAATATTTTAAAACAAACTAAAAGTGAGAATTCATCATTAGCATACTGCCCTGAAAGAAAGAGTAGCTTTGGAAAGAGAGAAATGATCTCAAATTAAGGCTGTGAGATTTAGCAAGGAACACAGAGCTGCTTGCTCACTCTGTCCTGGACACCCTGGCTTTCCTTTCCTTTCCCCTCTGCTTTTCCTGCCACTTGGGGGTTGGGGCCTGGGTTCCTCCCCTTACTTGGATCCCCCTGCTGCTTGCTTGCTCTCTCCTGGACATGCTGGCTTTCCTTTCCTTTCCCCTCCACTTTTCCTGCCTCTTGGGGGTTGAGGCCTGGGTCCCTCCCCTTACCTGGATCCCTCTGCCACTTGCTCGCTCTGTCCTGGATGCCCTGGCCCAACAACAACAGCTAACTTTATAAAAGAGTGCTAATATGCTGTGAAGTTAAAATATATCAATTTAAAATGTGACAATAACATAAATTAAGAGGAGAGGGATAAATAGAGTAGTCTCTGGTGTTTACCTACCACTTATCTGTCAGTTTGTCATACTGTGGTGGCTTGTGTGTTGCTGTGAGCCTGGAAGCTATGCCACTGGTATTTCAAATATCAGCAGGGTCACCCATGGTGGACAGGTTTCAGCAGAGCTTCAAAACTAAGACAGACTCAGAAAAAGGAAGGGGTCATCCATTTTCCAAAGAAGTGGTCAGGGAAAACTATATGAATAGCAGTGAAACACTGGTATATCTGGTATATCTGGTATATTACTGGAAAACTTTATGAATAACTCTGACACATTGTCTGATAAAGTGCCAGAAGATGAGCCCCTCAGGTTGGAAGGCACTCAGAATACGGCTGGGGAAGTGCTGCCTCCTTCAAAGTAGGGTCAGCCTTAATGCTGTGGATGGAGTAAAGCTTTCAGGACCTCCATTTGCTGATGGGGCACAACTCAAAATGGGAAGAAATAGCCACAAATATCCATTAATAATCAGAATGTGGGATGTACTAAGTATGAATATAGGAAAATTGGAAGTTGTCAAAAATGAAATGGAACACATAAAGATTGATATCCTAGGCACCAGTGAGCTGAAATCGACTGGTTTTGGCCATTTTGAAGCAGACAATCATATGTTTTACTATGCTGGGAATGAAAAATTGAAGAGGAATGGCATCACATTCATTGTCTCAAAGAATGTTTCAAAATCTGTCCTGAAGTATAGTGCTGTCAGTGATAGGACAATATCCATATATCTTCAAGGAAGACCAGTCAATACTATTATTCAAATTTATGCACCAACCACTAAAGCCAAAGATGAAGAAATTGAAGATTTTACCAACTTCTACAGTCTGAAATTAACCAAACATGCAATCAAGATTGTGGTGTAGTAAATTACCTGGTATGGCTTTTCTAGCCATAAGTCTTTGTAAACTCCATGGTGGAATTTGCTGTGAGCAACTGAGGAGTTCCTGATGTAAAAGTTATCCACCTGGGGTATTTCTGTTGAGAGTGGCACAAAGTAATGTTCTGGGAAGTTCGCTCTCTCTTAGGTGCTTAGAATTCTGATGTTATGATTGCTTAGTTTGGCCATTTGGCCAGGCTCAAAAGGAGGCCTCCTAGAGGCAGAAGAGCGCTCTCTGACTGCTGGCTGAGAAAGACGTGCTGCTGAGAGAAACGTGCTCCTGAGAGACATGCGCTGCTGAGAAAGCAACACTGAGAGACACACATTGCTGAGAGAGATTCTGAGAGACACGCAATGCTGGGAGAGTGGCTGAGAGAGAATGTTGGCTAAGAGACGGCAGGCTGAGAGAGACTGAGCATTTTTCCTGAACTTGAATTATAGTCTGGTGCTTCCCTAGTAAACCCCATAATCTGTGAATTCTGTGTGGCCACTGCAGTGAATTATCAAACCCAGCAGAAAGGTGGTGAGTGCTGTAGGAGAAAGAGTTGCTGTCAGGGTTGGTGAAGGGGCTGGATAGAGGCAGATGTCTGGCCTCGTAGGAATGGACCTTGGGCTACTGATGATGATTGTGTCTTCCTCTTGTGGGGTTAGAGGAGGTCAGAAGATGCGGCCTCCCTGCCCCTTTGGCAAAGATATATTATTACTGGTGATTGGGATGTGAAATTTGAAAACAAAGAAGAATCACCAATAGTTTGAAAATATGGCCTTGGTGATAGAAATGACACTGGAGTTGGCATAATAGAATTTCACAAGACCAATGACTTATTCATTACAAATACATTTTTTCAACAACATAAATGGCAGCTATGCATGTGGGTCTTGCCAGATGGAACACACAGGAATCAGATTGACTGCATTTGTGGGAAAAGGCAATGGAGAAAGGTGGTGGAGATGGTGGAACAGACCATCAAATTGCTCATAATACAAGTTCAAGTGGAAGCTGAAGACAATTAAAAGAAGTCTACTAAAGTTAAAATATGACCTAGATAATATGGCACCTGAATTTAGATACCATCTGAAGAATAGATTTGAAGCACTTGCCACCAATGACAAAACCAGATGAATTGTGGGATGACATCAAGGACTTCAGAGCTCTGGTAGCATAGTGCCTAAGGCACTTGACTGCTAACCAGAGGCTGGCAGTTCAAACCACCAGCCACTCCTGGGCAATCTACTTCCATAGTGATACTGCCTCAGAAACCCAAGGAGGGGTCACTATGAGTTGGGTCCAACTTGAAGGCACATAACAACAACAACAACATCAAGAACTTCATACATGAAGAAAGCAAAAGGCCATTAAAAAGATAGGAAAGGGGGAGTTCCGGCAAGATGGCGGACTAGGCAGAAGGACTGCACAGATGCTCTTCAACAAAGAAAAGGGAAACCAATTAACACAGACACAGAAGATAATCTTGGACCCCTGAGCCTG
>NW_006921990.1:1936326-1940593 GCF_000298275.1 Orycteropus afer afer
AAACTGTGGTCAATGACATGAGACAAAGTATATGTGAACTGCTGTATGGAAAGTGAATTTGCTCTGTAAATCTTCACCCAAATATAAATAAATAAATAAATAAACAAACAAATAAATAAGATAGGAAAGGATGAAAAGACCAAAATAATTGTCACAAGACACTCTGAAACTTGCTCTTGAATGGAGTGTAGCTAAAGTAAAAGTAAGAAATGACAAGATAAAAGAGCTGAACAGAAGATTTCAAAGAGCAGCTCAAGAAGACAAAGTCATTTATTATAATGAAATGTGCAAAGACCTGGAACTGGAAAATAAAAAGGGAAGAACACGGTCAACATTTCTCAAGGTGAAAGAATTGAAGAAAAAATTCAAGCCTCGAGTTGCAGTTACTGAAAGATTTTATGGGCAAAATATTGAATGATGCAGGAAGCATCAAAAGAAGATGAAACGCCATCTAAGATGCAACTATTGGTCTCCTCTCATCTGGAACAAAGAAGAGTGAGGAAGATCAAATGCATGTAGAAACAATTAATTCAAGAATAAGATGGGCCATGAGGACCTCAGCCTCCACAATCCTGAGACCAGAAGAACTAGATGGTGCCCAGGTACCAATCCCAACCACTAGAGTCTAAACTAGAGATCCTGGAGGGAGTGGGAGGAAAAATGTGGAACAAAATTAAAAAACACAAAAATGATCAGAATTACTGGTTGGATAGAGACTGATGGAACCCCAGAAACTATGGCTATTTATGCTTTTTCATAGTCAGTAAAACATAAGTAAACATCTTTCTTGTATTCTTTGGTTTTAGCCAAGAACCACCTGACAATAATGATATCCCTCATTCCATGTCGTCTTCTGAATTCAGCTTGCATTTCTAAAAGTTCTCTGTCAATATACTGCTGCAACCATTTTTGAATTATATTCAGCAAGATTTTACCTACATATGATATTCCAAGACAGCTACCTGGCCCACTGACTGGAAGAGATCCATATTTGTACCTATTCCAAAGAGCGGTGATCCCACAGAATGTAGAAGTTATCAAACAATATCATTAATATCACACACAAGTAAAATCTTACCTTTCAGGCCTAGAAATGGAAGCACTTCCATGGACTGGTCCTTAGCCAGACAGAAGGACCTACATTCAGACCGTCTATCTACCCCTTAGATCAATCACCCATGAGACACCAGTGAGGCAGCATCATATAGAGGGAAAACTGGACAGACAGGAATGCATAGTTAAAAAGAGCACGGGGAGGACTTCCAGTAAGATGGAGGAATAGGCAGACAAGCAACACAGATCCTCTTCAACAAAGAAAAGAAAAACCAATTGACAGAGATACAGAAGATAATCCAGGAGCCCTGTGCTTTGAAAGAAACTATACACAGTGGATTAGGTGCCAACTAGTGGAAAAAGCTCAACAAAAACAGTGAGTACAGAGATGGTCAGAGCTGTGGACTGTCAGCTACTCTCGCAGGACCAACAGCCTGAATATTTCCAAGTTGTATTGGGACCTGAGAATGACCTAAAGTTCAGTTGTGGTCACCAAGGGCTGCAGGGATGATTGTGCTGATGTTTTATGACTAGAAAGTGAAATAGCAAGGAGGGAGACAAACTGAGCTGTTGACTTTCCATTGTCCAGAGGATGCAGCCATTTTGATTATTTGCAAGTGGTGGCCATTTTGGATATTTAAAGTGACTGAGGGCGCAGCCATTTTGAATCTTTACAAGTGGCAACCATATTGGATTGTAATTCTCATTCACATTCCAGGGACCTAAGAATAGGTTCTGTTTGCCAAGGTTGGCAGGGACATATGAGAGACTGACAACAGGAAAGGAGACAGGTGCTGAGTGTATAAGTGCTGTCAATTCGTGAATAGAGATGCACAGCACAGTACCTTGCTTGTGTAGATAACATACAAACAAAGTAAACGGAAATCATGGGCAAGTCCCTCCAACATACAATCACCAATTAAATATAAACACAAAAACATCACAATGCCTTGCAGACAACAGAGCATCACAGTCCACACAAAGAAGCAAGATAAAGCAGGAGAAACAAGGGACCAGGATACAGACCCAAAACACATCCCTGAGGAAGATGCAGCATTGGAACTCCCTGATAAGGCTTTCAAAAGAATTATATTTAGGTATCTTCAATGAACTGAGAGACAGATCAAGGTAAACACTGACAAAATTGAGTTAAACACAGAGAAAACCTTACAACAATTTCAAAAGACAATACAAGAACAAAATGACAAAATAAATGAAAAATTAGAAATGATACAAAATCTATAGACAGAAATCCAGATTAATACTAAATTTTCAGAAATAGATAAGACATTGAATGGGCAAAGGAGCAGAATTAAATCAATGGAAGACAGAATTAGTGAAATTGAAGGCAAATACCTGAACACTTCTTTGTAAAGGGATAAATCAGAAAAAAGATTAAAAAAAAAAAAAATGAAGAAAGCCTAAGGTTCATGTGGGATACCATCAAAAGGAAGAACCTGCATGCAATTAGAATTACAGAACAGGAAGAGACAAATAAAATCACAGAGAAAATTGTTGAAGATTGTTGGAAGAGAATTTTCCTGGTATGATGAAAGATGAGAATATATCCATTCAGGAAGTCCAATGAACCCCAAACAAGATAAACCCCAAAAGAAAATCACTCAGATATATCATCATCAAACTCACCAAAACCAGAAACAAAGACTCATGAGAGCAGCATGAGAAAAACAAAAAGTTACCTACAAGGGGCAACAATAAGACTAAGCTCAGATTTCTCAGCAGAAACCATGCAGGCAAGAATGGGGTGTTATATATAAAACCCTGAAAGAAAAAACACTCCAACCAAGAATTATGTACCCAGCAAAATTGTCCCTCAAATATGATGGTGAAATTAGGACATTTACAGATAAGCAGAAATTAAGGGAATTTGTTAAAACCAGACCAACCTTACAAGAGATGCTAAAGGGAGCCATTTGGACAGAGAAGTAACAACAGCCAGCAATAACTGACCATGATTGTATAACCCAGAAACCAACCCAGCTATGGAAGTATCCAAAGTAAATAAGCCTACAAGATTGTAAACAGAAAACAGAAACATCAATTGACAAATGAGGACAACTACAAACCAAAAAGAGGGGAAAAAAGCTGTGTCATTACAGAACTTCTAGATGGTAGGGAATTCAAGACAACTACACAATAGAACTGACTGTTCTAAACTTGGGAAGAAGACTATAAATCACAGGCTAACCTCAAAGAAAAATGATAAACTTTCACATCAAAATAAAAAAGAGGACCAGCACAAATATTTAGCAAATACTAAAACAATAGCAACAAAGGAAGTGATAACATGATTCATAAACAAAACGAGCTCAGCATAGAAAATTATATGGAACAAAGAAATTGACATCATGAAAAAGCACATAATAAAAATGACAGCAACAAATTCATATTTGCCAGTAATTACATCTCTGGCAAGGGACTTATCTCTAAAATTTATGGAAAACTCCACTCCTCAACATCAAAGGAATTAACAATCCAGTGGAAGAATGGGCAGAAAACATGAATAGACACTTCACCAATGAGGATATTCAGGTGGCCAGCAAATATATGAAGAGATGCTCACAATCATTGGCCATCAGGAGATGCAAATCGAAACAACAATGAGATACAATCTCACCTCAGCACTGATAGCAAGGTTCAACGAGACAGAAAATAACAAATGCTAATGGGGATGTGGAGAGATTGAGACTCTCATACACTGCTGGTGGGACTGTGAAGTGATGCAACCACTGTGGAAAACAATATGGCAATTCCTTAAAAAGCTGGAATTGGAGATACCATTTGATGCAACCATCTCATTAGTAGGTATATATCCTAGAGAAGGGAGAGCCAGGACAGGAACAGATATATACACACTCATGTTCATTGCAGCACTATTTACAATAGCAAAAAGATGGAAACAACCTACATGCCCATCAGCAGAACAGTGGATGACCAAACTATGGCACATACACATAATGGAATGCTCTGCAGCAGTAAAGAACAATGTAGAGTCTGCAAAACACTGCATAATATGGATGAACTTGGAGGCCATTATGCTGAGTGAAATAAGTCAATTACAGAAGAACAAATATAGTATTAGTTTGTTGTTGTGAAGGGTTAAGGAAAGGTTTATATATGGATGGAGGGAAACTTTCTTTGTTGGTTGCCAGGGGTGGGAGGGGAGGGGAGAGAACATTGCAAAAAAAAAAAA
>NW_006921990.1:1941013-1952079 GCF_000298275.1 Orycteropus afer afer
CCATATTTGTACCCATTCCAAAGAAAGGTGATCCCACAGAATGTGGAAATTGTCAAACAATGTCATTAATATCACACACAAGTAAAATCTTGCTGAAGATAATTAAAAAATTGTTGCAGCAGTATATTGACAGAGAACTTCCTGAAATGCCAGCTGGATTCAGAAGAGGATGTGGAATGAGGCATATCATTGATGATGTCACATGGATCTTAGCTCAAAGCAAAGAATACCAGAAAGATGTTTACTTGTGTTTTATTGACTATGCAAAAGTGTTCAATTGTGTGGATCATAACATATTATGGATAACATTGAGAAGAATGGGAATTCGAGAACACTTGATTGTGCTCATGAGGAACCTATACATAGACCAGGAGGCTGCTATTTGAGCAGAACAAGGGGATACTGAATGGTTTAAAATCAGGAACAGAGTGTGTCAGGGTTGTATCCTTTCACCATGTTTATTCATTCTATATGCTGAGCAAATAATCCAAGAAGCTGAACTAAATGAAGAAGAGTGTGGGATGAGAATTGGAGGAAGGCTCATTAACAACCTGTGATATGCAAATGACACATCCTTGCTTGCTGAAAGTGAAGATGACTTGAAGTACTTACTGATGAAGATTAAAGGCTACAGTATGCAATACGGATTACACCTCAACATAAACAAAATGAAAATCCTTACAACTGGACTAATAAGCAGCATCATGATAAATGGAGTGTGATGGTTATGTTTGTATGTCAACTTGGCTGGGCCTGGTTGAGTGGCTGGGCAGTTGGATGTAGTATTCCCCATGATGAGACTGGTAATCAACTCCATGGTGGAATCAACGATGAGCAGCTGAGTTGCTGCCTTTGGGTTATGTGGTCTGCTTCCTGTATGTAAGGAGAAGTTTTGAGAATGGTCTCTAGCCTATGACATGCTTGGACCCTGCATGTAGCTGTGTCATTGCTCAGCAGCCTGCTATGCTCTGCTGGCCTTGGGACTTACAATGGATTTAAGTTAATGGCCTGCTGTGTGGTTTGGTAACATCAGGACTGTGCCTTTTTACTTGTCAACCTTGGGGCTTCTCAGCCTCAACAGCCAGCAGTGAAGAAATGCCTCTAGCTCCAGTGCTGGACCCCAAGGTTGAGGGGCTTTCACTAAGCCCCTAGAGCCTGGCACTTTGAACTTGGACTTAAAGCCTCCAAATTGTAAGAATAAACTCCTGCTTGTTAAGGCCATCCCATTTGTGGTATATTTCTCATCAGAGCAGCACTAGGTAACCTGAACATGGAGAAAAGATTGAAGTTGTCAAAGATTTCATATTACTTGGATCCACAATCAACATGAATGGAAGTAGTTAAGAAATCAGATGTCCTAAGGGGCAAGGTTGTGGTGGTATCTTGGCGATAGCCAGCTACCCAGAGGGAGCAAATAGTTGGACCTGCAGCCTCGGGACCATGGTCGCAGGGACATCAAGCTTAATTGGCATAACATACTACACAGAAATATTGTTCTACATCCTACTTTGGTGGGTAGTAACTTGGGTCTTAAAAGATTGCAAGTGGCCATCTAGATGCAACGATGAGTCTCTCCTAGTACAGAGCAAAAAAGAATGAAGAAAACCAAGGAAGCATGGAAACAGTCTAAGGACTGGTAGACCATGTAATCCCTAGCCTGTATGTCTATGAGACCAGAAGAACTAGATGATGCCTGGCTACCACTGTCAAGCACTTGGAGGGGGATTGGTATTGGAGAGCCTGGATAAAATGGCAGAACAATGTGGAATAAAACTCAAAATGATAAAAAGAAAAGAAAAAAAAAAAAAGGAACCAAGTTTGCTGGTCTGATAGAGCCTGGTGATACCACTGAAACTATGGCCCCTAGTTACTTTTCAGGTCTGGTGTTGAACTCACTCCTGTGGCTTCCAGGCAAATAATACACAGGCATATGGGGTGAACATTTATATCAGGTAGATATACTCCTTGGAGTGATCAATCATGGGAGAACAGAAGGGCAGTGTTTACACAGGAAGATAGCTCAGGGGGCAGGAATGCATAGGAAAGAACACAGGAAAGAGGTAACTACAGGAAAGTTGTGGGAAGAGAGCTGTTACATTGTGGGGAATTGTAGTCATGAAACAAAATATATATGAATTCCTGCATGAAAAATGAATTTTCTCTGTAAACTTTCACTCAAATCACAATAAAATTAAAAAAAAAAAAATCAGACGTCATATTGCACTGGGCAAATCTGCTTCAAATTACCTCTTTAAAGTGCTGAAGACCAGTGATGTCTCTTTGAAGACTAAGGTGCACCTAAGCCAAGCCATGGTATTTTCAATCACCTCATATGCATGTGAGAGCTAGACAATGAATAAGGAAGACCAAAGAAGAGTTGAAGCTTTTGAGTTGTGGTGTTTGTGAAGAATACTAAAAGTACCATGGACTGCCAGAAGAGCAAACAAATTTGTTCCAGAGGAAGTGCAGCTAGAATACTCTTTGGAAGTGAGAAAGGCCAGACTTCATCTCACCTACTTTGGTCATGTTGTCAGAAGGGTCCATTCCCTGGAGAATGATACCATTCTTGGTAAAGTGGAGGGTCAGCAAAAGATCCTCCACAAGATAGATTGACACAGAGGCTGCAACAATGAGCTCAGGTAGCAAAGACTGTGAGGATGGCACAGGACTGGGCAGTGTTTGGTTATGTTGTACATAGAGTTGCTATGAGTCAGAGCCTATTTGAAAGCAGCTGACAATAACAACATGATGTTTACATCGCTCAGGAAGTGATAAAAGTACTCATATATATGGACTTTTAGAAAGCAAGATGCATGTTCTAATTTCTAGAGTAATAAAAGAATAGTAAGATAAGATGTAACTAAAAAGCTAATAAAAAGACAAAATAGAATAGTAAAAAATAATCTTGAAGGAAGTAGTGAAAAATGACTATAGAACAGGTGGGACAAATTAAAAAGACAATTAGTAAGATGGCAACTTTAAAATTCATGTTTCAATAGTCCCATTAAATGTAAATTGATTAACTATACCAATTAAAAGACAAAATCTCTCACGTTGGGTTTAAAAGCATATGTTTGTTTTTTTTAAGAGAACCACATTAATTATTAGAATGCAGAGTGTTGAAATGGTGGAAACAATATACCATGCAAAAACTAATAGCAAGATGGTGTGGCTATACTAATATTCAAGTAGATTTTAAGCAAGAAGTATACGTAAATGTCCTAGCAGTAAAAAAAAAAAAAAAAAGAAAAAAGAAAGAAAGGAAAAAAAAAACCTAGACACTCAAGTTAGGATAATTTAAAGAGGGTTTATTTGCAAAGAGGCTACACCCACTCCTAACTATTGACATGGTTAGGTTCCAAAGATCAGACTGTTATGCAAAAATGGCATTAGGTAAAAATGAAGGATGACCACATCAGATCACAACATGGAGGATGATTTACATCATTACATAACTGCCAAACCACTGAGAATCATAGCCCAGCCAAGTTGACACATAACCTTAACCATGATAGCCCAGTGTTACTCTCGTGTCCCACCTCAGTGTCTGTAACTGCCAGACATACGTTGTTGATGTGCAAAATAATCAGATGGCAAGTTTTTTATTATTGTTGTAGATGCAAAATGTCAGATAACAAGATAGTTGATAAGTGATAAATGTAACATGTGTGGGGTATAGAGGAATTATAAGGTAGGCCTAATTCTGTAACTCAGGGTAAATAGCAGGAGAGTTGTACTACTCTTAGATCCACAGACAAGGGGAGGGAGAAATTACCAGAATCAGGAAAGAGACAAGTTTTAAAGAGTTCTTTGAGAGAGGCAATGACCTTTAGTCAAGGTACACATCTATTTCAAGGCAACTCAAATGGAGGAAGCTAGGAAAATAAATCGATGCCAACGGAAGCAGCAGTCAGGACATTAGACGTCGTGTAGCATTGGGAAAGTCAACTGCGAAGGAACTGTTTCAAGTGCTGAGGAGCAAGGATATCTCCTTGAGGACTAAGGTGCGCCTGACACAAGCCATGATATTTCCAATCACCTTGTATGCATGTGAGAGCTGGACAATGAATAAGGAAGACCGAAGAGGAGTTGATGCTTTTGAGTTGTGGTGCTGGCGAAGAATGCTGAAAGTGCCATGGACTGCTAAAAGAACTAAGAGATCTGTCCTGGAGGAAGTGCAGCCAGAATGCTCCTTGGAAGCAAGAATGGCCAGACTTCGTCTCACCTATTTTAGTCATGTTGTAAGAAGGGACCATTCCCTGGAGAAGGATGTCATGCTTGGTAGGGTGGAGGGTCGACGAAAGAGGGGGAGGCCTTCAACGAGATGGATTGATACAGTGGCTGCGATGATGGGCTCGAGTATAGCAGGGATTGTGGGGCTGGTGCGGGATCGGGCAGTGTTTCGTTCTGCTGTGCATGGGGTCGCTATGAGTCGGAAACGACTCGACGGCACTTAACAACAACAACAACAGGAAAATAAATACCCTCAATTTACTCTTCCTTTACAATCTCATTAGCTACCAATTCATCATAATCTCATATGAAACAAAAAACATGAGCCACCCCAGAACTGTTCAGATAAGTTAAAGGAGAGAAGAAACAAGTGACAAAATGTTACTATAGTTTCACAGAACCTACTTTTTAGCCTGGTCATAAGGCCTAGCTTCATAAACATAACTGTTTTCTTTTATTTATCACCCATTCCAAGTTCTCTCATACTTTATCTAGGCTAAATGGGATTCTTTACCAGGTGGGGTGACCCAACTACTCATTTCTATAAGAGTTGTAACAGAAGTTTTTATTGAATTACTATAGTTTTCTTTCTTTTTTTTTTTTTTTTGACTGTTAAACAAGAGAGTATTAAGAGTCATCCCAGTGAATACCCCGCATTCCACAAAGTCCTTCTTACTCCACCGTGTAACAGCAATCCAAATCCCCCCCTGTCAAATAGAAATCCTCACACCAGCCACTACTGTGATCCTCTTCTCTATCTGCTGGTTTACTGATATAAGAAGCCCAAAATTGCCAGTGAGCAGTGTCAGCTCTCATTCATTAAAACCATGACCCCGTTTCTTGCAAATCATTCCTCTCTTGAGTACTAGGATCTCCATACCCATTAAATTAAAGGTGTCAAGGACCAAAAAATTCAAGTAGGTTACTAGGTATAAAAGAGAACCCAACAAAAATGCATACACATTGTTCTGGTTACCTAGTGCCACTTTAACAAGAGTATCTACCACAAATGGGATGGCCTTAACAAACAGGAGTTTATTCTCTCACAGTTTGGAGGCTTTAAGTCCAGTTTCAAAGTGCCAGGCTATGGGGGCTGTGTGAAAGCCCCTTGACCTTGGGCTTCAGCTCTGCCTCTTGCTTCCAGCCCACTGAAGCTAGATACATCTCTTCACTCAGGCAGCTACTGGCTGCTGAGGCTAACAAGTCCAAGGTTGACAAATAAAATCGCATGGTTCTGATGTTACCAAACCACATGGCAGGCCATTAATTCGAGTCCACTGAAAGTCCCAAGGTCAGCAGAGCATGGAAGGCTGCTGAACAATGACATGGCTATATGCAGGGTCCAAGCATGTCATAAGCTAGAGACCATTCCCAAAGTTGTTTCTAATATATGGGAAGCAGACCACATACCCAAAGGGAGCTACTCAGCTACTCCCAGTAGATTTCACCATGAAGTTGATTACCAGTCTCATCATGGGGAATACTACATCCAGCTGCCCAGCCACTCAACCAGGCCTAGCTAAGTTGACACACAAACTTAATCACCACACACATTTACACCAAACATTACAAGAATGTCCATAGCATCCTGCACAGTGGGAGTACAGAAGGGCAGTGTTTCCAAAAAGTGGAAACATCTCCAATATCCATCAAAAGTAAAATTGATAAATAAATTATAGTGTATTTATAAAGTAGAATCTATATAGCAATGACAATGAATGAATCACTACTATAAATAACATGGATGAATCTCACAAATATAATGTTAAGTGAGGGAAGCCAAACACAAAAGAATATGTTATGTATGACTCAATTTATATGAAGGTTAGTTAACCTGATCTATGCAAACCTAATCTATGGTGTTAGAATTCAGGACAGTGATTATCTTTGGGAAGGAGGAAGGACAATGAGTAAGAAGGGAAATTAGAGGTAGTTTCCAGGATACTGGTAACTTTTTAGTTATTGTTGTGGGTGGGGTTGCATAGTTGTCTTCACTTTGTCATAATTGTACTGAACAATTATGTCTGTATACTTTTCTATATATATGATATATTTTTTAAAATTATATAATTGCCCTCCTCTGTATAATGTGTAATTTCTGTGGCTGCTTTTAAGATGTTTTCTTTTACGTTGGTTTTATCAGTTTGACTATAATGTGCCTAGGTGTGATTTTCATTGTAATTTTCCTGCTTGTGGTTCACTGAGCTTCTTGGATCTTTATGTTTTTCACTGAATTTGAAAAATATTGTGCCAATGTTTCTTCAAAAATTAGAGACATATAAGAACTAGAGGGACACTGTCATCTTCATACTTTGCATCCCTTCTGAGGAAGATGATACCATATATTGATCAAAATTATTAGGCATTATTACATCCCAGTTTGCAGGTGGTTATCTCCTAAGGTAGTCCTGTAAACTGAACTAATTTTCCAATTTGCTCTTTTCAAATACCTATCCAGTTTCTCAATATATAAGCTACTGACAATGGATCAGTGTATACACTTACCTTAGGCCATGTCTCCTAAAATTCTTCCCAACAGAAGGACTTCCCTTTATCATTGTTTCTGGGCCACTAATTAGTGATGTTATACCAGCTTACTGTGTGGGTCTTTGAATCAAATGAACCAAGACTCATACTTTTTCCTTTTATATTAACTGGTCAGAGGGAACTTTCTATGAGGCCAAAGATGTAATTTGAGGGAGAATTGTTGATGGAATAGAGGCAGTGACTGTAGGAATCTGAGTCCACCTGCTCACTCAGTTTAGTTGTGGTTGTGGTCTCAATCTCACATATAATGGAGTACTGAATGTGCTTATCCAAAAAATGGTTTAATGGATCAGATAAACAAATTCATGGTGAGGAGTTTGAGTCACAATCACTTTGTGTCCTATGGTTAGGTGTTCTATCCCTACCAGGTACTTGTAGAAATCAGGAGCTGCTTTTCAAAGAAAAAAAAAAAAAAAAAGGTTATTGGCTGAGGAAGACAAAGCTTTATTTCAAAAACCTAGGAGCTGTGATTCTCCTATTGGAACTTGCCTGAAGTTTCATACAATATTTCTATTACATCCATTTCCACTATCATTGGATTTGATGGATCATAAGTACAATTGGTAAGACAGTTTGCTCTGGTCCCAGTCAAAACTAGTAGTTTTTCAAGTTACCCAGAAAATACGTTAGAGAAGCTCATCTAAATGTACCGTGTTTTGTTGCTTCCAAAATCCAAAGAGGCCTGCCAAGCGTTTCTCCTTTTTCTTTGTCATGATGGTATAAAACTCTGTCTCTCACTTGAAGGGATATCTTAACATGTCTCAGGCCATTGGACTCCTAGAAACTCGTGTTAAGCCCTAGAACTTTTACAGGGTTTATATCTTACCAAAACAAGAGGAATATTTGCTGCTTCCTGCTCATCGAGACCACTTAACAATTTCTTTACAAAAATGGACCAGTGTGATGTTCTGTAGAATAGCATGATGAAGATCCTTTCAGACTATGTCATTACAGAGAATAGGAGAGCTAACATAGACCTGAAACAAAATAGTAAGGATTTACTGTTGTCACTTCCATTTATATGGAATCTGCTTCTGATTTTCCTTACTAATAGGAATTGGGTGGGGGAGGAGAAGCATTTATAGATCAATAGCTATATATCATGTCAAAGTCTGTATTAATTTGTGAAATATCACAACTAGAACAGCAAATGCAATTGGCCTTACCACATGATTAAGCTTTACAATAATGTGTCATTCTTCACTAGCCATTTGGTTTTTTCACTGTCATTCTCTATGACCCATTTGGTGACCACAAAGGCAATTTAAATGGGAATGTGATATGAATTACTGTGCTAGCATAAAGACACTAATCTGCAATTTCCCCAGAGATGTAGTACTGCTTTCCATTTACTATTTAGTGAGGGAGTGGTAGAGAGCAGTTCTGACCTTCTAGTGCACCTTTTCTACTTCAATAGCACTCACTTCATGGGTCAGGAAACCTAAATTAAGGTTGTTTCAGTTATTATAATATGTTTATTCTTAGGACTGGAGAAATAACTATAGTATGGGTTGCTTGGGACCCTCTGGACTCACTGTTGGCAAGACTCAGGAAAAGACACCTTCTGTCATTTGACTTCTTTAGGCCCCTATTCTAACCAGTTGTCTAGAGAAGAGTTTTCAGTCTCCATGGATTAGCATAAATTCAGAGATAGTATCTAATAAGCCCCAGAAAGTCAGAATATTTTCTTTTCTCTAGTAAATGGCTCTAGTTCCTCTGGGAAAAGGTGAGGGCAATGATTCCCTAACTTGTCTGTTCACTGGAATTACAAGGAGAGCTCCAAACAAACAAGTAAACAAACTGAGGCCTGCGTCTCACCCACAAAGATTATGGTTTAATTGGTGTAGGCTGTGGCCTTGCTTTAGAATTCTAAGGAGTAATGATATGGAGACAATTTTGGGAACCACTGGATTAGGGGAAAGTTCACAGTATAAAGCTGTGGCTACATTGCAGGGTTCTAGTCTCTCCCTATGATCAGTTAATGAGCCTTAAGTCTGTGAACTGGATAAGAGGCTTCAGATTTCAGTACAAAAATACAAGCTAGGTTACTTTCCACAATCCTCCCACCTACATATGCCTGAGGCAATTGACTACTAGCCAGAAAGTTGGTGGTTCAAACCCACCAGCTGCTCTGTGTAAGGAAGATGGGAAAATCTTTATTTCCATAAAGATATACTTCCTTGGAAACCCAGTGGGGGTGGCTATGAATCAGAATGAACTCGATGGCAGGGGGTTGTTTATATATATATCCCACCTATATATATGACTTTGAGTTTACACCACTTGATGTTAGAGAGCATCTCAAGAATAGATTTGATGCATTGAACACTAATCACCAAAGACCAGACCACTTGTGGTATAACGTCAAGGACAGCATACATGAAGAAAGTAAAAAGTTATTAAAAAGACAGGAAAGAAAGAAAGAAAGGGTCAAAATGGATGTCAAAGCAGACTCTGAAACTTGCTCTTGAACATAGATTAAATAAAGCAGATGGAAGAAATGATGAACTCAAAGAGCTCAACAGAAAACTTGAAAGGCAGCCTGAGAAAACAAAGTAAAGTATTATAATGACATGTGCAAAGACTTGTTAGAAAACCAAAAGGAAATAACACATTAGGCCAAGCTGAAATAACAAGAAAAATTCAAGCCTTGAGTTGCAATATTGAAGGATTTTATGGGAAAAATATTTATTGTTACAGAAAATACAAAATATTTAATGATCCATCTTCAAAAGAAGATGGAAGGAATACACAGAGTCAGTCTACCAGAAAGAATGAGTTGATGTTCAATCATTTCAGGAGGTAGCATATGATCAAGAACTGATGGTATTGAAGGAATAAGTCTGAGTTGTACTGAAGCACTGGAGAAAAACAAGGCTTCAGGAATTAACAGAATATCAATTGAGGCATTTCAATGAACGGATGCAACACTGGAAGCAATTAGTTGTTTACGTCAAGAAATTTGGGAGACAGTTACCTGGCCAACCCACTTGAAAAGATCTGTATTTGTTCCCTCCAAAGAAAGGTGATCCAGACTTCCAGTAAGATGGAGGAATAGGGAGAAAGACTGCACAGACCCTCTTCAACAAAGAAAAGGGGAACCAATTAACACAGACACAGAAGATAATCCTGGACCCCTGAGCCTTGAAGGGAAGGATATAGAAGTGGACTAAACCCCAACTAGCAGAAGAATTTGCATGAAAATACCAAAAAAGGAGACATATAGAGCTGTGGGCTGGCAGGGAGCCTGATGGCATGGCACAGACAGCTTGGAGAGTGCTGAGTGGTGGTATGACCTAAGAATTAACCTAAAAATCAGCGCTGCTAGTCAGGGACTGCATGGAGGACTGCTCTGGTGGCTGGAGAATAAAAGGTGAAGCACCAGCAAAGAGAAAGGCGGGCTGAGCTATGGACTTTTGCCTGTCCGGAGGGTGCCGCCATTTTGAATGTTTACAAGCAGCTTGACAATTTTGGATGTTTAAAACGACAGCACTCTCTGAGATTCCAGGGGCTTAAGAACAGGTTCTGCTTGACAGTAACCCCAAGGACATTCCGGACCTGGACGACTGAAAAGGTGCGACATTCCCCGTGTTACTATTATACCCAACACCCCTTGGTGAATGGAGGTGTGGCCATCCCCCACTCCCATCCACCTTCTGGATCCACAGGAATTCCATCCCATCTGTGGGCTCAGGCGGAGCCTGGGTGCCCTGCCCTACCCTCCCCTTATTTTTTCCTTCTTTTCTTTTTCTTTACTTTTTTTTCTTTTCTCTCTTTTTTTCTGATTTTTCGCTTGCTTGTTTTCGTCTGTTTCAAAACTACTATTATTATTAATATTTTTGTCCTTCTTACTACTATTCTTTATTCTTCCCCTCCCAGGTCCTAGTTTTCAGTTATTTTTCTTTTCCCTGTTCCTGATTGCAATTTATTTACTTTTTCTTTTCTCCCCCCCCCCATGGTTAACGCTATTCCTTGCTTTTCTTTTTGCATTTTTCTCATTTTTTTCTTCATTATTCTCTTTCTTTACCTTTTTTCTCTTATTGCCCTATCCCCAGATATTTCAGGTTTTCTTGGTTTTTTCTCCTTCTTTTTTCCTTTTTTTGGTTACTGTTCCTGTGTAATTACACAATGTATTTTTTGTCCATGTGCTTTTAGTATTTTCATGGTTGTTGTTGTTGTTAAGTGTTGTCAAGTCATTTCTGACTCATAGCGACCCCATGCACAGCAGAACAAAGCACTGCCCGATCCCACGCCAGCCCCACAATCCCTGCTATACTTGAGCCCAT